>NW_011888783.1:21242433-21256586 GCF_000151845.1 Pteropus vampyrus | reverse complement strand
ACACACACACACACACATATACATATATATATTACAACTTTCAATGTTATAAGGAGTTATTTCAATGCTGTCTGTAATCTCCTGACTTTTTGTCATAGTAAGCAAATAATTAAAGGACATTACTAACTCATATCTTTACTAACAGATGTTTACAATAAATGTGAAAAAGTAGAGAAATTTCCAAAATAGAAACACCAAATGTGTGTGTATGTGTAGATGCACACATATACACATATAGATATACATATATAGAGACAATCCAAACAAATTCCAACAAATTGTTGTAAAGTTATAAAGTTCATATGAAATAGTAAATAGTTTATAAGAGCAAATTTTTAGAAGTAAAGCATTGAGAGGAATTTGTACTGTCAACCATTTAAAGACATTAAAAATGGCAGTAATTAATACAGTATATTAACATGCAAACAAGCAGAAGTAAAAGCTCAGACACAAACTCTAAGATATGTGAAAATAAAGCATAAAATATACAATAATGAAAAATCTGTGGAAAAAAATAATTATATATATGAATAGTGTTGGGAAAATCGAGTAATTATTTTTGAAAAAGATACACTCCATGTCTCACATTGCATTCCAAAATAAATTTCAGATAAAGCAAAAGAGTTGATATAAAAAACTCTAAAGTTAGAAGAAAATAGAGACTATACAAAACAAAGGGGAAAATAGAAAGGTTTGACCTTATAAAAATTAACAATTTAATTTTACGTCGGATATGTCATAAGTAAATCAAGGAAGTATTTTTAACACAAATTACTAATAATAGTTTAATATTCACTCTTACAAAAACCTTTCAATGTTTTCTTCTGTTATAGGACTCATCTCAAAATATTGCGATTCCCCAGTTTATATGCATCACCCACTAGACTAAAAACTTCTTGGAGAAATTCATATTCATCATTTTATCTTTAGTTCCTTCAGCATAATTGGGATGCAATAGGCATTATTAGTAGCTAATAAAAAATTATTAGTATATCACCAGAAAAAAAGATGAAGAAATAAATTGGTAACCTATGAAAACCAGAAATATATAAAGCCAATAAGCATCTAAAATTTTTAGTGATAAAAAGTAAAGGAAAGAAATTTTAAAAAATGATAGCACTTTTGAGTTTATCAAAATAGCAAAGATTACAAGTGAAGGTTGATTCATTTATGAAAGTTGATGGACATGATAAAGATCAGGTGAACTACAGATTCTCCTAAACTGGTAAAGCTTTTCATTGTCGTTCACAGAATTCTGTTACATGTTACAGTAATTAATTCTGAGTAATTTAGAGAATAAGATCCACAGCAAAAGGAAAGTATTTGTAGCTTACAGAATCTAAAGAAAAGGAAACAATAACTACAGAGCCATGGAAGAAACTGATGAAATCTTTGCTAGTTACCATCACTAGGATGAAGCAGCATCAGTCCTTTTCTGTCCATGTGCCAATTTGTTCTAGACCCAAATTTCCAGAATGAGAAGTATGACTGACAGGTGACATGTCTATGCTTTAGTCAGTGGATCACTGGGGTACCTTCCTTGCCACTCCTACTAAGACCATATTCAAAGAGAAACCAAGGAACTTTTCCCAGGAGAAGGGAAAATGGAGCTGGATAGGTAAAAACAAGATACCCACTGTGTGTATCAAAAGCCTTAAAAATATTCCCCTGGTTTCAGTAATACCACTGCTAGAAATTAATTCCATGTAATTAATCAGAAATGCACACAGTTTTATTAAAATGTCATTTGTAGTAGTTTGATAGTAAATAATCTACTTGGCCAATAATAGAGGAATAATTACATTATGATTACCATTATATGGTAATGGTAAATAATATAATGATTTAATAAATCATATTGTTAAATCATTATATAATAAATAATATAATGATTACCATTATATTAATGGTAAATAATATAATGGTAATCATATAATGGTAATGGTAAATAATTACCATTATGATACCATAAAAACCATGATTTTGAGAGGTTGGTAATAACACTGAAAAATGCTGATGAAATAATAGTGAATAAAGCAAAATACAAGATTAATATGAAGCAGGAACTACATTCACATATACAAAAGGCTAAGATAAAATATTAACATTTTGGGGGCTATTATGGGGATTTTATTTTTAAGTATAAAATATTTTTTGCTAAGAACAGACATTACTATTATATAAAAACCTATATTAAATCAACAAAAGAATAGAGAAATGATAGTGCCTTTGGGTTCTGGACAACTATATCGGAAGCAAAGCATTGGATTGATATACAAATTTTGGAAGGAAAGGAGATAATTGTACAATATTCCTTTTTCCACAGTAAGTTACTATGTGTTAAGCAAAATTTGGCTAGTTTCCTACTTGGAATACTTTTTAGGAGTGATTTTGAACTTTGTTTTTCCAATCTTTATCTCAATGTAATAGACTTTAAAATGTATTTTCATTTTATAGTTCAAATAAAGGTTTATCATTGGCATAGCCGGTTAAAAAAGAATAAAAATAATTACATATATTGATATGTGTGTGTATCTCATCAGTTACCTTACTAATTCTCATTAGCTCAAGCTGAAATTGAGACAATATGAGCTATTATATCATGAGGTAAACTATAGTATGGCCAAGTTATTTATGAAACACAAGTAAATATTCTGTTAAATTTGACTGTTAAATATTTTCTCTTAAATAAAGCAGAAAACCATGTTTCCTTATATAAATCAGAAAGCAAATATAGCTGAATGTTTTGAATATTGTTTTACCTTTTGGTTCATACTTACAGCTCAGAAATTATAACTGCCAAAAAAACAAAAAGGTCTGCATATAGAAATGGATAGAATTTTCCTAAAAGCACAAATGCATTCATACTGTAAGACATTTTTACGTTTCAGTTTATTCCTCCATATTGGCAGAGCTCTGTACAGGATGATTTTGATAATCTCATGAATTTTACTTAAATAATGCAATTATTGGAAAAGAACAAAAGAGGAAAAAGAAAATTGGTTGATCATTGATTCCCTCTAATGTTCATTGCCTTCTTGTAGCTCATGGAATTGTGCAATCTGACAGTCAAAGCACTAAATTTTTAAACTTTTTTTTCTCTTTTTCTTCAGTTTTTAGACAAATAATAACATTTTATGTACATGTTTTTCTTACTGCTTATTAAACTTGGAGGACTGTCAAAATTGATACATTCAGACTATCCTCATTCATTTTTAAAACTCTGTGTATTACATTTGTTGAAAGTACCATAATTTATTTGACAGTTCCCTTCTGATGAACAATTATATTTTTTCAACTCTTTTGGCTAACATAACCAATGCTGTCATGAATATTCGTGTACACATTATTTCATGTGTGAAGAATCTGTAGGACCTAGAATTAGAGTTGCTGGATTACTTTGGAAGTGTATGTGTATTTATTTTCACATTTGAAGATCTTTCTTTATTTGTCCTCAGTTGTATGACTAATAGCACTGAGTTAGACTGGACCAAAGACTTGAATTCATGACATTTCCCTAGAGACTCTTGCCCAGGTTTACACTTATCAGCATGCTGTGTGTGTCCGCAATTTATTCGGAACTCATTTGCTGATCTTCCATCATCTACTTAACCATCTTGACTACAGAGATAGCCACTGGAATAGGGAGCTTTTGTCAGATTGTTGCTTACTTTCAGCTATTCTCCTTTCCCATCCTCTGGTCTACTTGACTAAAAAATCATATGAACAACATAGAACTTGTTATTTATCTACTAAATGACAATATTAAAAATAATTGTGTCCCCATTAGCAAGGATGCAGTAAATCTGGTGCTTTTGAAACCTATTTGTCTCAATTAAAATTGGCACAGCCCTTTGGAAAAGCAATTTGGCAATATATGGGGGGAAAAAACTATAAAAGTATTCATACTATCTGATCCATTAATATTCCTCCTGAGAATCTATCCTAAAGAAACAGTATAAAATATGAGAAAGGTCATATGTTTAAAGATGTTGATGGATGTATTATGTGTAATAAAAAATCAGAAGCAACTCAAATGGCCAATAATACTCATTGGCATGTACATTTGAGGATAATATGCAACCATTAAAAGTAAATATGCAGATGATAATGAAATAAAAATACATAAGTTATAATGTCTCTTGAGGAAAATATGATACTAAATTATATACAAGTCCTACTATAGCTAGATAAAACCTAAACACATGAACACTGAAATTATAAATGTATTATTAAATGGCGAGAAAATAGGTGATTTCTTCTCTATCTTTTTTCTCTCCAGTTTTCAAGACTATTTTGACATTTCAAACTTTAAAAATGAAAAGAAATCAATTTTCTTTTTCATCTTTAATATTTTGCATTAAATATATGGAATAGATTTTGATGGTTCTAACTTCTTTGCCACTAATCAGTGTTGTGAGATTTTTCATCTTTTTCGTACAGTTGAGTTCATCCTAGAGTTTGCACTGCAATGCATATAGTCTTCAAAAGTGCTCTATCTCTTCTATATCAACACATTTTAATTACTGAACTTTCTTTTAATTTTATTCCTCATGATAGATATTCTTTCTTTTTTCTAAAAACAAAAATTGTAATGTTTTGAACCATCCTGAACTTGCCTCTTGCCTGTTTCTCATACTTAGTCCCCTAGTATTGTCCCATTTGCTTGCTATGCTTTTATCGTACTGATTTTCTCTAGCTCAAAAATACTAAGCTCAATCAGCCTGCTTCCTAATTCTTTATGAAATTTTACGTATTTCATTAAAACATACTCTGTGAAAGCTAATAACATGACCAAATATCATACATATAAATATACTTACTCCATGGAAGATGTTGACACTAGATAAGATTGCCCATAGTAATTGTTTATCTTTAAGAAAAAATAACTAAGTATAATGAGCGAAATACCCTTATTTGTTACCTTGAAGAAGGAGGAAACAATGGGAGGTATGTATTTTTCCCAGCTAACTCTTTGGAAAATGAATGCAGTGGCATTATCTGTCTTTATTAAAATGCATATTTCATATCATAGACTATCTTGTTATCATTGCCTAGTTGATTATCACATTATCTTAAAAGTGTTAAGCTCAAGTTAATTTCAAAGAGACTGCAATGAGAAGAGTGTCATCTCATGTTTAAAGTACTTCGTTTTACAGTTCTATCTTCTTATCTTTCCTGTCAAGTGAACTGATTTTGAATTTCTCTGTAAGAAAGATGTTATTTTCTGAGACAGTACACCGGTGATTAGATAGAGTCCTTCTGAAGTCACCATGGAGGTAGTGATATAGCTGTTTAAGGGACTTGTTTTGGACAATGCTCTGTTCATGGTCTGCCAGAACATATTTTAAAGAATCTGTCTGTTTTGTTCATGTAGTGCTAAAACTCCTCTTTCTCTCTCCACTGTATGCTTTAGGTATATTACTGTCAAAATCATGCCTTCCCTTATCTTCTCCTATTCGAACTCAGAGATTTCACTCAGCTATTCCAAAGTTCCCAAGAACACCAACTGATAGTTGAAAACTTTGTGAGTATCTTCATTAAAAAGATCTTCAACAGCCTCTCATGCTCTAAAAATATATTCATTTAAAATTGCATTTGTAGTTAGATGTTTAGTTCATGATTAGGAATAGGTTTGACATAACAAAATTTGAAAATGTAGTTAAAATATCATTTTAGTAAATGGGACAAGTGTTTCTATCTCATTAAGATTTTTATTGAGAATAATAATAATGACAGTAAATTTTGGAGTGTTACCACGTTAGATATAGAACAGCTAATCGTTTTATGAGACTTATATGATTTAATACTTAGTAAAACCTTGTGAAGGAGGTGTTGATATCTCCATTTTATAGACATCGAAACTGAGAACAGAATATAGGTTAGGTAACATTTCCAAAGCTAAAAATGAGTGTTTCATAGAGCCAAGTCTCTGTTTGGGGGTGTGGATGAGAGTCAGGAGTTGAGTACATTTATTAAATTTCTATAATCCATTTCCTGTTTAGAAAAAAAAGTGCAGCTTGCTGTCGGCGTTAATTTAATTTTACATAAACACACTCTTTGAGTCTGAAGCAAATCTCATTTTCAGTGTGAAAATAAAATATAAAAACTTTTCTTGGAATTATTTCTAAACAGAACTTGTCTCTAATCCTAATGTAACAGAAGTGTATATGATGATCAGTATTTAATAGTTTTTTGTATGTGGTAAATGTCAAAGCATGGAACAATACAAAGCAGAACATCACATTCGGCACGTAATTATCGCTTTTTCTCTCCAGATCTTCTTGCCATTATTTGTTTCCAAAGACCATCAATATTGTAGAGTGGTGCAATAATAATTATAAAAGTGAAATATATTGTGGCAAACTTTGGAGATAAGGTTAGGACTGTAATCTGCGAGTTATCTTGTAGTAAATGCTATAGCCACAAGTGCCACCAGCGAATATTCTTGCTGCAAACCAGAAATGGGTTAAGGCTCACTTTAAGGTGATAGTTTATTTTCCCTTTTTAGTTGGTGATGGGAAAATGACATCCTTACTTGATTTTCCCCTGTAACTCGAATAGAATGTGAGAACTGTCTTATGCCATCAGTGGCATGACAAATATTTATAATGGCTGCTCTTTTTCATCTACATAAAATCCTGAAAAAATAACCAAAAATATCTAAAGCAGTTATTTCAGTTTTCAGAAACTCAATGTTTAACTCCCGTTTGAGCTGAAAACTTCAACCTGAAGCTTCGTTTCCTGAATATTTTAAAGCCATATTCATTGCCATATTTATATCTACACCTTTACCAGTTGCAAGTGATTTACCCAGGAGGATCTGGCTTAACATCCAAGAAACTGAATTACAATTGTGGAGTTTTTTTTTTTTTTTTTTTTTTTTTTTTTTACGAAATCTATTAAAACTGTATTTCAAGAAATTGACTTCTGATAGTTTAAGATTGAAGAAGACTATAAAATGTAACATGGTCTATATTTGGCTCTACATGCTCCAGAGCAGAAAGGTTAGTTTGGGCATTAATCATTATTACTGTTTTCCTTTCCTCACATTTCCTTTGCTTCTTTTAAGTTACTTTTTACACATCCAGTGTTCACTCAAAACTAATGTACTCTAAACTCCCAGATAAATAGCAAGGTTTCAGAATATCTGAGAATAATGAAATAGATAATACACGAACATAGGAAAGATGAAAGCTTACAGTTTATGTACCTTAAAGTTAGATACCCGCTTCTTTTGTATTACTTGATATTCACAAAACTTTTTTTGTTTGGCAGACTTACTCTATGTTTCGCACACGATTATATGATCTAGTAGGCTTCCACAGCTGCATTTACCTACTCCTTAAAAATTACTTAGTCTGTTTCCTAATCTCAGTCATCTAATGATTTAGAAAATATTTAGCATTTATAGTCTCTTATGCCTGTCAAATCCAAGAGCACAATTCATTAACAATGAGGGACGAAATGATAAAAATAATTTGTAACAAATTTCAGTTCATAATTTTGAAAAATTTAATTAGGAAAATACATATTTTGCAAAGTTAATATGTTTTTATTTTAATTTTTCAAAGTTACTCCACAATTAGAAAAAGTATTTAGAAACTTTTTATATGTTTTATTCAAATTTTGTTTTTTAGCAGATGATGTCCAAAACAGGCAAAAACTATAACTCAGCTAAACTAATAATGAACAAGATAAATGAATTTTCGGATATTGTACATGTGCAGTACATATTACTTTTAATAGAAATGTCATGTACATACCACAAAAACAACGGACAAGAATATATGAAAGATTATCCGAGTACACATCAGAAACAAATTTAGCAATGTATAATATTGTTTATGATTTATTTTTTCAATGGAATACATTATTTTTACTGAGCAACTTATATGTGCATTGGTGAGCCATTATCTTCCTTGTATAGTGCTTATTTGTCCTTTTCAGTAAGGGGCTAGCTTAAAAGGAAACAATTCAAAAATATTTTGCCATAATTTGTTTAATGTCTATGATGTGCCTGGTATTGGGGACTGGGAATACAGCAGTGAGTAAAATAAAGCCCCTCATGGAACTTTAATAGGGAGTGGGTGTGAAAAAAGAGAGAGGAGGATGGGCAATAGGAAAGGGAAAAGGGGTGGAGGGAGTGGGGGAGGGGGAGAGAAGAAACAAACAGATAAACAGTGTAACATAACATATCAGGTAGTGCGAGTGCCATGAATGAAAACAAGGCAGAGGAAGGGCATAAAGACTGGTGGAAGAAGAGTTACAGTATGTTTTAAGTAGGGTGGTTAAACAAGGTTTTTTAGAAGATGTGATATTTGAGTAGAGACCCGAATTGAATAAAGGAGCACACCATGTGACTATCTGAGGAAGAATCATCCAGTCAGAGGTGCTGCAGAAGGAACGAACCCGGTGTGTCAGAGACACTTCAAGCAACCTAGTGCTACTGAAAGGAATGAGTGAGGAATAGTGGTAGGAGATGAGGTTAGAGAGGTAGCCAGGGTCCTCCAATGAGCCCTTTGTAGTCTGTAGAAAGGATTATAGAGTTTGAAGAATCAAAGGTTGAATGGTTTTGGTTGGGAAGGTGGGGTGATGTGTTTTCTGGCTGCCATGTGTAGAATTGACAGTAGGAATAAAAACCTGCTAGGAAATGAGTTAGAGGCTATTTCTGAGAATCATGAGAGGAAGCAGTGGCCTCAAGGCATGGAATACAACTCCTCAGCTGTGTTCAAGCACTTCTGGAAATGACTTATTTTGTTTGCTCATGTCTCACTTTTGATTCTACATGTAATATAAGGATAATGGAAGAAACCAAGATCCTGTGGACCTATTTGGGAGCAGTATTGTACACTTATCATGTACGTGTATTTTATTTTTCCTAAGGCAACTTATCAATAATAAAAACACTAAAAGATTTGACCACATGAAAATTAAATATGTTCATTAGCATTTCCATCTTCTCCTTAGGTTTAATTCTTACTACACAATTATCATTTTATATGCTTTCTTCTCCTCATTTGGTTATTGCTCATTTAGAGGAGAGATACTCTAGAGTTAGACACAGAATTTTATTGTGTACATAGATTAAAAAAATTAATCAGTTCAGACTGAGTTGCAAGAGACAGAAACCCAATTCAGAATAGCTTAGGAGAATTGATTGGCTTGCATAATTGAGCAATCCAGGGGATAAATTTAGGTATATCGGGATCAGAGGTTTCCACCAATGATAGGGGGGTATTCTCTAACCCTACATCTTTGTATGCTGGCTAGCTTCTGTGTGGCTTCATTCTGAGGCAATTTTTCTTTCTCTCTCTTCCACTTCACCTTCCCCACCCCAAAACTGGCAATTTTCAAATTAAAATGCCAGAAAGAGAGTAAGGTTCTTTACTGATAACTCTGGGAAAGGTCACAGATTGAGTCATGTAACCTAATCAACGTGGCCTGCAGAAGACAGTGCCGACTCACTCATCTGCACATTTCTTTTTGGAACTTCATATAAGGGCTGATCATGACCCTGAGGAAAATTAATGGGAGTCAAAAAAAATTATGCCCACTTCATTTGACTTACTTGAAATAAATTTTCAGGCTTTCTGGATTTCTTGGAAGCTGCCACTCTATACTGGGTTAACTTATGTGAGAAGAGGTTTTTAGAGTCTGAAGTTACAGGATAAACCTCATTGTCATTTGGATGAATACAGACATTGCTTAGTGGCCATTAGTTAACAATGAATGCTCATCTTCTGTTAAAAATTGCTTCCAGTAATGATAGACACATTAATTTGAACCACCCTTTCCACCAAGAGCAACAAGAAAAGTTGGATGGAATTTTTAAAAATGTAAAATTTTCTGAAAGACAGTAAAAGTCATGAAGAATTATATTGTTGAAATCTGGGAAAGGACAAAACCCAGCATTTGAGGATATTTTTATTGTCAGGAAGAAATGACAAAGAGATTGGTTTACACTTTTGATGGTCTTGTGTGTCTGGGTAAAATTCAAGAACCTTCGTAGGGTATTCACTGGCTAACCACCCTTGTGTAAAGAGCTGCACCTTAGGAGTAGGTTTGTTGGAAGCAAATTAGTCTCTGCATGGATTTGAAACCCAATTCCATGTCTTACAGGCAGCCTGGAAAACCACAGGCTTTGAAATCAGATTAAGGTGGTTCAAGCTGGCTAGTACCTTGAGTGCTTGAAAGAAGAAAATGAAAAGCCTCTCTGGGGGAAAATGCATCATCCTAGGCTTGAAATGCTTTCACAGATAATTTTACATATATGATATACAGCATACATTCAAACCAGATGTTGACCAAGTGATCAAAATTAATATTGTCAATGAAGGACAGATAGTCATGTGTCTTCATATATGATGCCCTGAGAGAGATAATATTTATGTAGTGTTTTGTAGTGTTATAGTTGAAAATGTATAATTTGAATCTAATCATTAAGAAGCAACAGATAAACCTTAATGAGATTATTCAATTTAAAGAGAGCAATACTACGTTGTTCAAATATGTCAGTGTCATAAAAGACAAAGAAAGAGTGAGAAATCTTCCAAATTAAAGGAAACAAAAGAGACATGATAACTGAACATCCTACATGGTCGTAAATTGGATTCTGTACCAGAGGGAAAAGTATGCTAAAAAATGACTTTATTGGCTCAATTCCTAAAATAAGATATTGAATGAAGACTATATTAAAGTCTTTTTCTTAGTTTGGGCTGCTACAACAAAGTGCTAGACTGGGTGGCTTGAAAAGGACAGATATTTATTTCTGAAAGTTCTAGAGACTAAGAGTCTGAGATCAGAGTGCCAGCGTGGTCAGGGTCTGGTGAGGGACGTTCTCTAGGTTGCAGACTGCTGACTTCTTATCGTATCCTCACATAATGGAAAGAGCCAGCTAGCTCTCTGGCCTCTTCTTATGGGGGCACTAATCTCATTTATGAGGGTTCTACCTTCATGATCTAATTACCTCCCCAAATCCTCACCTTCAAATTCCATTATATTGAGATTAAAGTTGCAACATATGAATTTTGGGGGTACACAAATATTTGGTCTATTGCAGTGTTATAACAATGTTAAGTTAAAATTGGTAACTGTCTTGTGGTTATATAGGGTAATATCCTTATCTTAGAAAATAAACACTAAAGATTTTTTGAATTAAAGAGTCATATATGCAACTTTTTCTCAAATTGTTCATCTTCCAAATTGTTTCATTTTCCAAATGAAAAGTTAAGAAGAAAAATTAGGCCCACTGAGCCCTAAGATGTTTAAGTTATTAAATGCAACCTGTAATACCACTAAATTAAGTATACACACACACACACACACACACATACACACACACACACAGACATAGATATACACACATTATTTTCATTGAGTTAGAAAGGCTAAATTTGAAATTTTATGTAAAGGTGACAAAGCCAATTGAAAAAGTCATTGGAATTATGAATTGAAAATATAATAATTGAAACTAAGAATTTGTTGAATTAAGTTTAAAAGCAAATTAGACCGAGAAGGAGGGATTTAGCTAGCTGGAAGATGGGGCATAAGAAACAATCATGATTGTAAGATAAAGCTATAAAATGAGGGTAGAAAAAGAAACAGTGTGGAAAACTTACATGCATCTGATTGAAGTTCCAGAAGAAAGGGAAAGGTAGAGACAGAAGCAATATTTGATCAGATAATGCCTGAAAATTTTCCAGAACTCACTAAAATTTCTGGTCCCAAGATTTAAAGAGTTCAAGGAGTCCCAAGTAAGTTAATAAATAAACAAATCATACTTAGACATATCATAATGAAATTGCAAAAACAGAAATGCAAGAGGAAAAAGGAAGATTTTCTTTAACAGTTTTGAACAACATCCAGAACACCAATGGAAGCCAGAAGACAGTGAAATGTTATAGTCACTGTATTGAATGAAAAAAAAAAAAAACCCCTCTTATCTATAAATTTAACTCAGTGGAAATATTCCTAAAAGAAGAATGGAATAAAAGTAATTTTCAGATTTAAAAAAAAAGCCAGACAGAAACTAAATTTATCACCAGCAACCTGCTATGTGAGGCAAATGATCCAACAGGTGCAGGAAACACTGAAGAGCAAAGAGGATGATAAATGTAAAGATAATTCTAAATAAAATTTGGCTTTATAAAATATTAATGAAAATGAATAAATTGAATCAAAAGAATTAAAATATACAACAAAAAATTATGAGTTAAGGGGAAGTTAAACGAACTTAAATTGTTTTTATTTTTTGATCATTGACTTGTCTGAGGAGAGACATAAGACTTAGTTAAGTTAGAGGATCTAAATAAGCTGAACTCATAAATAAAGTAGATGGTGGTTGCCAGAGTTTGGGATATAGAGGAAATGGGGAGCTCTTGATCAAAGGTACAATGTTTCCGTTATAACATGAGGTTCTGGGGATGTAATCTATAGAACAGTGACTATAGTTAATAATGCTTTATTTAAAAAAAATTTATAAATTACTCAACTCATTTATATTAAAAAAGAACCAGTTCACCCATTTCACCCACCCCCCACCTCTGCCTCTGGCAACTATCAGTCTGTTCTCTGTATCTATGAGCTTGGCATTTTGTTTTTTATATTTTAGGTAACACATATAAGAGAGATCATATGGAATTTGTCTTTCTGTATCTGATTTATTTCACTCAGCATAATGCCCTTGAGCTCCATCCATGTTGTCGCAAATGACAAGGTTTCATTTTTTTTATGGATGAATTATATGAATAATATTCTATTGTGTATATATGTAGATATAGAGATACATATCACAATTTCTTCATTCATCCACTGATGAACACTTAGGTGGTTTACATATCTTGGCTATTGTAAATTATACTTCCATGAACATGGGGGTGCATATCTTTTTGAATTAGTATTTTTGTTTTCTTCGAATAAATATCCAGAAGTGGAATTGCTGGATCATATCGTAGTTCTATTTTTAATTTTTTGAGGAACCTTCATACTGTTTTCTATAATGGCTGCATCAATTTACGTTCCCACCATCAGTGCACAAGGGTTCCCTTTTTCTCACATCCTTGCTAATATGTGTTATTTCTTGTTATTTTTTATAATAGCCATTCTAACTGGTGTGAGGTGATATCTCATTGTGGTTTTGATTTGCATTTCCTTGATGATTATGATGTCAAGCATCTTTTCATGTACTTGTTTTGCAGTACGTACATTTGTAAAATCATCACATTATACACCTGAAATTTACAAAATGGTATATGTTAATTATATCTCAGTGAAGCTGGATAAACTATTTGTGATAAAATATTAGATTTTATTCATGTAATATGTGTAAATAGGTTAGTTTAAAAATAGCACACAGAAATAAAAATGTACCATTAAACTGTAATTACAGTTCTACTATAGTTGTATTCTATTTGGGAATTTTATTTTCTTTCTCTCTCGCTTCCTCGAAGTACACTCAATTATGTTAAGCAATGTCGCAATATAATGATCTGGTAATTAATGTGCTAAATGTTGCAATATCTTGGATTTATCACATCTTGATTTTCTTCTTCATTTATGGAAAAGCCAGTATACCATCACTTTGCCATTATCTGTGGAGATTTTACTAAACTCACTCTCTCCTTAGGTTAATTTAGAATACATATTTTGCCTGCCTTTTCTCTAATTTTTATGGAGAAAGGCATAGAGCATATGTTGAAGTCTACATCCCAATCTCTAAATTGTCTTTCAGTAAACGACTTAGTGTCATTTAAATAACCTTACTTAAAAAATTGACAGACTACTCTTGATCATCATGTTAAATGATTTAATGTGACAATTTTAATTTAAACATAAGTAGACGCCTGTATATAGAATGATTAAGGGTATCATTAAGGTCTAAATTTAGGCTGGATCTCCCAATCCAACAGTATTCTAAGGACTCTGGTACTTTAATGACTCTAGTGTAAGAGGCTGGATAAAGTTCCCCTCCAATGCAAAGGATTCATTTTTTTTTTTTTTTCTACCTAGTAAAGAGAGAAAGAGAAAACAGTTCTCTGTTTAGCCCATTTGAATGCTGGCATTTGCAATTTCTTGATTTGGGACTATCTCTTTGTAGAAGGTGGTCTCTAGTCCTATTTTTGTCAATTGAGAAAATAATTTATTGGTATTAT
>NW_011888783.1:21209369-21242383 GCF_000151845.1 Pteropus vampyrus | reverse complement strand
TATCTTGGATTTATCACATCTTGATTTTCTTCTTCATTTATGGAAAAGCCAGTATACCATCACTTTGCCATTATCTGTGGAGATTTTACTAAACTCACTCTCTCCTTAGGTTAATTTAGAATACATATTTTGCCTGCCTTTTCTCTAATTTTTATGGAGAAAGGCATAGAGCATATGTTGAAGTCTACATCCCAATCTCTAAATTGTCTTTCAGTAAACGACTTAGTGTCATTTAAATAACCTTACTTAAAAAATTGACAGACTACTCTTGATCATCATGTTAAATGATTTAATGTAACAATTTTAATTTAAACATAAGTAGACGCCTGTATATAGAATGATTAAGGGTATCATTAAGGTCTAAATTTAGGCTGGATCTCCCAATCCAACAGTATTCTAAGGACTCTGGTACTTTAATGACTCTAGTGTAAGAGGCTGGATAAAGTTCCCCTCCAATGCAAAGGATTCATTTTTTTTTTTTTTTCTACCTAGTAAAGAGAGAAAGAGAAAACAGTTCTCTGTTTAGCCCATTTGAATGCTGGCATTTGCAATTTCTTGATTTGGGACTATCTCTTTGTAGAAGGTGGTCTCTAGTCCTATTTTTGTCAATTGAGAAAATAATTTATTGGTATTATCAGATGACAATTGAAATAATTGTGCATTTGATGAATGCACAGCAAATTAGTCTACCTAACAAAAAATACCCTTTCCTAGCAGACTTGTCAAACCCTGGGCCCTTTAAGTCACTTAGACACTCTTCATCATTGTTTCTCTTGGACAAAGAAAAGTGCCTTGTGTCTTTTGATTGCATTTCTTAAGTCTTGAAATATGTTAAGAGTGTCCCTTTTCATGCACCCACCGAGAGTAACATGGCTTTGCCATTAGGTTAAAATACTCAGACCATTTCCTATTACATGCATCTTAATCTTTCACAAAAAATATGTTGTCAACAATATTAGCCAGATGAGATTTTGAACTGACCTTACTAGTGAACATTATAAAATACTCCCTACTTGTGTGTTTATAAATACTGCTTGGGATTGGTTTCCAGATTTAAAATGTGGAAGAATGAAATTTTGTAAAAAGCAGTTTGGGAAAAATCGTCCTAGATGCCTAGGAATCTAAAAGTCCCTTGGGAAGAGAGAAAATTGCTCAAATGATGTCTTTGCCATATAATAATGTAATCTGGCTTCCTACCAGGTAACTAGCAACAACAATTTTACTTACAATTGTGTGAATATTATAAATTAATTGGTATGTTGCCAATGTGTTCTTTAATAAATATTCCTTTATTTCATGATGTTCACTAGCTCCTCCAATAGCTAGATGTTCACTAGCTCCTCCAATAAAGACATAATTTGTGCCAGGAGTTGATGTGTCATTCGTGGTTTTACCAAATTAATTGTATGTAATCAAACTATAGCTTTATTTTGTTGTTTTTATATATCAGAATATTTAAAACTATTAGTAGTGATTTATTTATCCTTTTAAATTGTCATTTTTATTCAGAATCTGTATTTTGTCTTGGCTTGCATGCAAATAGGATAGATTTCTATATAGACACTTTTTTTGAGCATGATAATGCTGTTCACTTGGGCTGCTAAAATGTTTTGATGCATTTCTAATGACTAAATTAATGCTATTTTGTGTTTTAAAGCCCTACAAGATTCTGGATCTCCCCTTTCTCTTATGACAAATAAAGGTCAAAGAGATATTTTTTATAAATTATATAGATCTATTATCTCATACCTTAATAATACTCTCTTGAATTTACATAAATGGGTTATATAAATGTTGTTATTGGCTTTCCATTTCTAGAGAGCTATTTCATGACTCAATGTGTCTATTAGATTGCAAAATATCTCCAGAACAGGAATACTTAATAAATTATATCTTTTAAATGTTATATAAACGTTATATAAACGTTAAATAAATCATGCATATTTAGTAAGAACTATGTTATAGTGGTGATAGTAATATATGTCCACTGATTTTTTGAAACTTAATTGAAATATAAGTTCAATTAAAGGCTTTTGGAGAACTTGTTCTGTATAATAAAAGCCAGAAAATAATAAATCATGCTTTTGTTCCATATCAACCCATATTTAAAATACCTATTCACTATCATAATATACATCTACCTACATGAAGATGTTCCCAGAATAATTGCTGATCTAGATACAAAATGAAGTTAGAATTGTTTATGTTATGATTATATGTCAGCAGGAAACTGAACTTTTTCAGTCGTGGTGGAATTCTTTCAGAGTGCATTACCCAGGGGCCTGTGGCATAATTTTTGGTTTTCTATGACAAAGGGAGGATAGGAAAGAGCTGCTACCACCAACTTCATCATGCCCTACCTTCTCATTCTTTTTTTTTCCCAGGGCTTGCAGGGAGATGTTCACTGCTTGTCATATTTTCTATCTGGAAAATGGAGGAAAAGTAGCACTTTACCTAGCTCAGAAGAGTTACACGAGGGTAAAATAAGATTTGTATCTTGAAAGTTTAGATTGACATAATACTTTATAATTACTATGAAATCCAAAATGTTTCCTCCTCCCTCTTAAATTTCCATTGCCAAACAATCCCATTTTAGCGCAGTCAGTTATGCAGAATTAAGTCTTCCCTGCAGACTTGACTTCACAGCCTTCCTATTTACTTCTAAGGCAACAAGTTTATGTGGAGAGATCTTTTGAAAATGTAATGAGAGTTTTGTTTCCACACAGGTAGAGAAAATGTTCTATTGACTTGACATGATAGAATATATTTTGAAGCTTTCCTATCCATTATATTTAAAAGTCATTTTATAACATTTTATCTATTAACAAAATGCAAGTGTTTTTCAATACTTAGTCCTTTACATATTTATATAATTCTTCACAGTATGAGAAGAAATGCAAAACATTTGACCAGGATTTTCTTTCATATTTAACCAGGCCCTGGAAATAAAAATTTTAAAAATTCTGCTGAATTTCTCCTTTTACTAAGATTGTAAAAACTAATGGAGATAGATAGAAGGGTGGGAGAGCTACGATATTTGGTCCAAAAGGTGCCATACCAACCTCTTTAGAATTTTTTATTTCTTGGGAGGAAATGGTAAAGAATACTTTATACACCTAAAATAGTAAAACGCATGTCTGACAAGAATAACAAAAACTAAATGAGGTTTGGCATTTCTTTCACAAAAACCTTTACCGTACAATTCTTGAACAGCTCAGTTCCTGGCTATGCAAGGCAATTCCTGGCCCACAGCAGGCAATTGGAAAATAATTGTTGCATATATAACAGTCTTGCTATTATCACTTTAAGTGTGACTTAAAATATTTTGGCATCACATTTGCTATGTAAAGGAGAGTCATATCCACCCTTTATTTCTGCCCATAACCCATTGGCCATACTGGCATATGTCATTACTGTAAGTCTTGTCACTCTCCAACTGAGAGCTTTCAAACGCCATGCAGGGCAGGTTGGACATGCCCAGAGGTTACTGCCCCCCAGGACCATCCTTAGCTAATAACAGAATAGAGTTAGAGATAAATATCTACCTTTTTTGCTCCCCAGATGGGTAAATCTGAGTTATATTCTGTGTTGTCTCTGCATTGTCTAGCAAGGCAGTTGCATAAAGCAGTTACCTACTCAAAGACACATGCTTTATTGGCTTCTACTCTTCTTATATCTCACTTGTTCCCTTGATACTTCCTGAGATCAGCCCCTACATAAACTATTTTTGCTCAAATCCTCCTCACAGGCTCTGATTCTGAGAAATCCAAACTAACATAAACACTTTCCACAAAATTCTAAGGACAGTAATAAGGGAAAAATCATAGCACAGCTACTGAAGAGATACACTAGTCAAGTTTTTTGTTTTATCAATCTTCAATTTGTGTCAATCCTCTGAGACTTGGTAATGTAACTAATCCATTTTCTCAGACCACAAGAATCGAGTGGGGTAGATATCTGAGGATGGGGGGAAAAAACAAAGAGAACAGCTCCAATTATTTCACCGTGAAGCACTATAGGCATTTAGAGAGCTACATAAATAATGTGTGTGTGTCAGAAAATAGACTGAAACATGTGGGCTGTTCCAGCATTGATCAAAACATAAATGAACGTTGCAGACAATGTTAGAGTCTGGATAATCAGCTCAGCTACCTGAGATGGCAGTTGAATAGACAGATGACTGCTTTAAAGGAAAGCATGTGCTAATAGGACTCTGCCAGCCTCTGGTGCCCTCCAGGTGTGAAGAAAAAAGCCAGGGTGATTCGACTCTTCTAACACAGTACAGTCACATTGTTCCTAGAGGTGATTTGAGAACATTTAAAAACACGTGAACCTTTTGAGCACCAAACCATGGTGGTCTGGTGTACTTCTTACAACTGAGTAATGAAGCCTACCCTCATACTGAAATTTCACAAGAAACTTTCATGTTATCCTCAAATAACATCACAATATCGAATGAATATGTATTTCGTATTTGCAATCTTGTATATAAACAAATTTCTTAAAATAATCAAAAGGCAGATAATTAAGGATAACTTTTGTCACAGCAATTATAGTAAAATATATCATTGTGTCATGATTTTTATGCTAAAAGTCACTGCTTCTTGCTTATAAAGAGAATGATAGGATTTTTTTATTAAACTGCAAAATTTAAATCCTGAGATTATTTCACTCATAAGTGAGAAAAACTTATTTTCAGAATTCCTGAAGGTGAGTTTTCACATGGCAACTATTCTCAATTCCAACCTAAAGACCTAAAATTCATTATTTGAAGCTGAATAAAACTTGCAAAAAATTTTTGTGAATATACTCAAAATCAGTTGGTTATACCCATTACCAAAATTATTATGCTATGTGTTTAATTTTTTTGAAAATTTATTATTTTGATGATTACATCAAGAAAAAAAAAATACTGTTGAAACCCAAATAGTAGCAAACATTTACCCAAGTTTCATTCCCTAAGCAAACCTAGATATAAGATAGGAGTTTCTTCTTCTTAGACAAACAAATGAGTCATTTTCTACTTGTGATTCCACTCTCCAACTAGGTCTTATCCTATTAAGAAATTTGATGTTTAGGAGGGGTGAAAAAATACCCAACTTGTGTTTCTGTAGTTATTTTCTGGAAAAGATTTTTTTAAATGTTCATTAAGATTTCATAATTATTTAAGTTTAACATTTGTTGATCTTAATTATCCAATTTGGGTTCAGAAATGCAAGCCAACTGCACTCCTTGGCTAAGGAGACGAAAAAAATCCCTTCTCCAACCTCCTGGATTCCCTGAGGTGCCTGGGCTTACAGCCAGCTTCCCTGGGAGAAATGCTCAGCTGCCGTGGCAGATAGACTACTGTCTTCATGGAGGCGGAGAAAAGTCTCTCTTACAAGCTGAAAATCAGCCACAGAGAGCCAGTTGCAAATAGGACAGCAGGGTCCCTGGGAAGCTAGGAGGCTCTAGCCTGTTGGAGCCTGCAGGGTGCCATTTCCTGTCAGAAATACCTTTTTTTTTGTCACCTCTGCTCTCAAAGGAGTTTGAGCCACTTCTTTTTATAGCTGTGAAGAAGAAGAATGACTTTCAGAGGTGCCTTAGATGGGTCAAATAGGCATTAGAGTATTCAGCATTAGATGCCATTGCCTTGCTTTGTGATGGGTTTTAGGATTCTTTGTGAGGAATAATAATGGTTAGGGCAAATTGAAGATTGACCTTTTTTTGCTCATGTTGTCTGTCTGGAGCGCATTAGAGGCCAAGCTACCATTAATCTCCATGCCCTTGATCTCATTTCTACAATAGGCCAGTCTACATGCAAAAATTTCTAAAGAAGTCTTCTGACCTCTAATGGTCTAGACTTGGTACTCATGCACAAATGCAGCAAAAGCTTGAAATGGTTTTCAGTTATCCAATACCCGTACAAAGGTACAAGTGATAATAAAATTTCTATAAACAGTGGCCACCGTAATTAGAAAATAGAAGAGCATGCAGAAGCTCTATAAGTCACACATTGGACTTTCTAAGAATTCTCTTACAAGAATAACACCACCAGCCTGATTACTTTTGACATGAAGGGCAAAATAACAAAAAGCAAAAAACAACAACAAAAAAAGCACGTATATTCTCTTTAGTTGGAACTCAAATGAAGAAACTTTTCTCCCTATTATTTAAAAGAGTGGTGTAAAAAGACAATACATATGATGTTCGTAATTCCTCATATATAGGTACTTTATCACAAAGAAACATCTATTAATGATTAATAATACTGGCTTATGCCATTGAGTGTTTACTGTGTGCTATAGCCCTATGCTCAGCCCTTTGTTATGGTTATTCATTGGATTCTAAGAGGCTACTATGTAGATGCATTATCTATCTCCATTTCCACATGAAAATACTGTGGCTCAATAATGACCTGGCTACTTACATGCCTTAGGTTTCATACCTTGGAATTGATTACGATTTGAATCCAGATCTATTAGAATCCTATGTTGGTGCGATTAATCACTATCTTATATTGCTTGTCTTTTCCTTTTTCAAATGGCGTACAGCATGATTTAATATATGTATACATTGTAAAGTGATTACCACAATCAAGTTAATTAACACACCCATCACTTCACATTGATACCAGGTGTTTCTGTTTGTAGTAAAAACACTTAAGATCTATGAAATTTCAAATATACAGTACAACATTATTAACTATAGTCACCATGCTGTATATTACATCTCCAAAACTTATCCATCTTATAACTGAAAGTTTGAACCCTTTGAATTGTCTTTTTTTTTTTTTTGAAACACAAAAATACAGGCCTTTTCCAGCTAGGTTAAAGAGTGTGAATATTACGAATTTTTAAAACATTTCTTAATCTATGCAATTCAACATCCTGGGCTATTTTTTAAGACTATCTCTGGCGCTCTAGATCTAGGCTTTACACTTTCACTGCCATCTCTTTGTTCTTCTCTTCAAAATCTCCTTATCCAAATACTTATGAGCATAAAAACATTTTCAAAGCACTTCCAATAATGTTTCCTATATAGATTATAAGCTGATGTTATTTGGCCATATTTTTAGAAAACAAATTTTTAAAAAATCAATTGAAAATGTTTAAGTGAAAAAATGAGAAGCAATTCAGGAGTGGGCATTGTGCCTGTTATAATGGCTCTTGAAGAAAAATATTCACCTAAGGTTTGCTTTTTACAATAAAAGAAAGATTTCTGAATTTAAATCCGTCAATCACCATAAAACATAATCTTTCAAATATTTTAAACAATGCACAACATAAAGTCACATTTTAAAGGAATTTTGGTAACTGGGGCAGAAAAATCATTACAAAGATTGAAAAGAAATGAACTCAGGTTGAAAAGCTAGTGTGCATTAAAAATAGAGAAAAAGCTAAAATATAAAAATAAAATTAAGCTAAGGCCTTTATGTTACTTTTTTAAAAAGTAATTTTATTTTTTAGAGCAGATTTACGTTTATAACAAAATAAGAGGACGGTAAAGGGATTTCCCGTATAACCTCTGCCCACACATAAACAGCCTCCCCCATTATCAACATCATCACCAAAATGGTACGTATTCTTACCCAGGATGAACCTATATTGCTACATCATAATTATCCAAAGCCTGTAGTTTACATTACAGTTCGCTCTTGGTGTTATACATTCTCTGGATTTAGACAAATATATAATGACATATATCTGTCATTACAACATCTTATAAAATATTTTCACTGCCCTAAAAATCCTCTGTGCTCTGCCTATTCATCTCCTGTCCCTGCCCCACAACCACTGATCTTTTTAGTCTCCATGGTTTTGCCTTTTCCAGAATGGCAAATCATACAGTATGTGGCCTTTTTTAGATTGGCTTCATTCATTTAATAATATGCATTTAAGCTTCCTCCATGTCAGTTCACGGCTTGACAGCTCATTTTTTTTTTAGAGCTGAATAATATTCCGTTGTCTGCATGTACCACAGTTTATCCATTCACTTACTGATGAACATCTTGGTTTGCTTCCATTATTTGTCAACTATGAAGAAAATTGCTATAAATATCCATGTGCAGGTTTTTGTGCAGACATGTTTTCAACTCCTTTGGATAAGTACCATGTTCCGTGATTGCTAGATCACATGGTAAGATTATGTTTAGTTTTGTACAAATTTACCAAGCTGTTTTCTAAAGTGGCTATACTATTTTGCATTCCCACCAGCAATGAATGAAAGTTTCTGTTGCTCCACATCCTTGCCAGCATTTGTATTCAGTGTACTGAATTTTAGCCATTCTAATACGTGTGCAGTGATATCTTGTTTTAATTTGCATTTCCCTGATGGCATATGATGTGGAGCATCTTTTCATATGATTATTTGCCATGCGTATATCATCTTTGGTGAGATGTCTGTTAAGGTCTTTGGCTCATTTTTTAAAAATTGGGTTATTACCGTTGAGTTATAAGAATTCTTTGTATATTTTAGATAACCATCCTTTCTTAGATGTTTCTTTTGCAAATATTTTCTCCCAGTTTGTAGCTTGTCTTCTAATTCACTTGATCGTTCCTTTTCTTTCTTTCCAGCTTTATTGAGATGTAATCGACATATAATATTGTGTAACTTTGAAGTGTTTGATGTGTTTATTTGATGCACTTGTATATTACAGTGATGATCACCAGAATGTTAACTAACACCTCTATCATATTACATAATTACAAATTCTTTTTGGCAGTGAGAACATTTAAGATTTATTTTTGTAGCACTCTCAAATATATGTTATCTATAACCACAATGCTGTGCATCAGAACTTATTTATCTTCTAACTGGAAGTTTGTACCCTTTGACTAACATCTACTCATTTGCTCAATTCCCCAGCCTCTGGTAACCACCATTCTACTTTTTGTTTCTATGAGTTCAGCTTTTTGAGATTGCATGTATAAGTAAGATTATACTTATTTCTTTTTCTCTGCCTGACTTATTTCACTTAGCATAATGTCTTCAACGACCATCCATATTATCACAATTGACAGGATTTTATTCTTCCTCTTAGCTGAATAATAGTTCATTATATATAAATACAGCTTTATCCATTCATCCATTGACAATTAGATTGTTTCCATTTCTTGACTATTGTGAATAATGCTGCAATAAACATGGGAGTGCAGATATCTCTTTGACATCCTGTTTTTATTTCTTTTTATGTATTTCAAGAAGTAGAATTGCTGCATCATATGGTAGTTCTATTTTTAATTTTTTGAGGCACCTCCATACTATTTTCCATAGTGAATATACTAATTAACATTCCCCTCAGCAGTACACAAGTTTTCCTTTTCTCGACATTCTCACCAAATATTGTTATCCTTTGTCTTTTTGATGATAGCATTTGATAGATGATATCTCATTGTGGTTTTGATTTGCATTTCCCTGATAATTAGTGATACTAAGTATCTTTTCATGTATTCATTGGCCATCTGTATGTCTTCTTTGGAAAAAATGCTTATTCAGTTCCTCTGCCAAATTTCAAATCAGATTTTTTTAATTATTGATTTATATAAGTACTTTATATATTTTGGATATTAATCCTTTATCAGATATATGGTCTGCAAATATTTTCTTATTCTTTAGGTTCTCTTTTCATTTGTTGATTATTTCTTTTTCTGTGCAGCAGCTTTTTCATTTGATGTAATCCCACTAATTGAATTTTGCCTTTGTTGCTTATTGTCATATCCAACAAATTGTTGCCAAGGCCTGTGTCAGAGAGCTTTTTCTATATTCTTTCTCTTAGGAATTTTATAGTCATTGGTCTCTCATTTAAATCATTAATCCATTTTGAGTGGTATAAGATAGGGTCCAGTTTCATTTTTCTATATGCGATTACTCAGTTTTCCCAACATCATTTATGGAAAAGACTATTCATTCCACATTAAGTATAATACGTTCCCTTGTCAAAATATTAGTTGACAATATATGCGAGGGGTTATTTCTGGGTTCTTGATTCTGTTCCATTGTTCTATATGTCTATATTTATGATAGTATCATATTGCTTCGATTGATACAGCTTTGTTATTTTGTTTGAAATCAGGAAGTATGGTGACTCTAGATTTGCTTTTCTTTCTCAGGATTGATTTAGGTGTTTGGGGCTGCGGTTCCATACAAATTTTAGGAGTGTTTTTTTTTTTTCTTTCTGTGAGAAATATCATTGGAATATGGTAGGCATTACATTGAATCTATAGATGACTTTGGGGAATATGGACATTTTAACAATATTAATTCTTCCAGTCCATGAACTCAGGATATTTTTCCATTTCTTTGTGTCTACTTCACTTTCTTTTATTAGAGCATTATAGTTTTAAGTGTACAGATTTTTCACCTTCTTGTTTAAATTTATTCCTCAGTGTTTTATGTTTGTAATGCATTCTTTTTAAGTATGGAATTTTCTGTTTTAACAGATGATGGCGTAATCCTCAAAACCTGTTAATGTATACTATACTCTCAAAGTTAAAAAAAACGAAGGATATATAGTTATTGAAGTGTAGTGAATAAATGCTGAAAAATTAGTACTTATAAGCCTATTAGAGAAAATAAATCTCTGAGCATTTTCATTTATACAAAAAATAGTCTTAGAAAAACATGTGCCAGCATATATAGTTATTGGTTTTAGCATACCAACTGTTAGACTAATTGTCTTGAACTATAAAGTTGAATATTTGCTATAGATGATATCTGTTTTTCCTCTCATACTACCTCCTTATGTAGCATTAAATTCCACCTTTCCACTATTCTCAGCTTTTAACATCTCCTATCAATGTGCAGAGAAAACAGAGGATCACCTCTATCCAGATACCACAACTAGTGAAACCCCTGCATATTCCCACCAATAGACTGATTCTTTAACTAGATCAGGATGGAAGAAGCATTCCTCCATTTTACTGTCAAGATTTTTTCCTTCATATTTTCTCAGGAATTTTACCTCCTTCTTTATTGGCACCTCTCAATGTACATTTAAAGATTTTTTTTCTATCTTAAAAATAATAACAGCCACAAAGTACCTGCCTATCCCATAACCCATTTTAACTGCCACCATTTCTCCTTTCACTTTTTGAACTTGTCAAAGTGATCATCTAAATTTGGATCAATTTTCCCAACTTCCATTTACTTCTCAACCAATTCTAATCCAACTTTTGTAGTTAGGACTCACTTGAAAACCTTTTAAGCCTTTCAACATTAACATCCAAGGTGCAAATATATAGGGCACTTGTTGGTCCAAGATTCTTGCTTGAAATCTTAGCATCAGCCAATACCTTTTACTGCTTCTTTCTTACTATATATGCTAGATAATTTCACAGCTTTTATATACACAGTAACTTTGACTAGGTGGCACAAGGTTTAAGAAATAACAGGCCCAAAGTAGAAAAACTAAAGTTGTATTCTTGTGCTTCTAAGGACATGGTGATTGTTTTTTCTCCTTTCATATTTTTATGGCAAGCATTTACATTGTTAAAGGATGATAAAATGCCATTTTATAGGATTGCATTTTCTGCCAGAGGACTGGCATGCAAAGCTATTAAGCCATTTTATTGCAATAGACTTGAAAACAATAAAAGAAACACTTATAGAATTAAATCTCAAGGTAATTGTTACTTCTATCTTTTTTATTTTTCAAAAGTTAAATTGAATTTTTCTTGTATGTACTAAAAAATGATCTAAGTCTAATTATTAACTATTCTACCCATGAGCAGAGGTATACTGAATCCAGAGATGTTTGCTCTTAAAGAGAGATGGTTAAACATAAAATAATCCATAAAGAATTGAACATGTCTTTCAAAGACTCCAATGTAACAAAGACCTAGCATATTTCATTAGATTGAACCATCTGGGGATAATATAATATGTTTACAAGTTAAAAAATGTAAGCTATCTAATACATATAAGCTTTCTAATAAAAAAAAGAACACTAATATTGAGTGACAAATTATAGAAATGGTTCATTTCTCAAATGAACTATTTCTGAGGCAGAGGAATCTAATTTTTAAATTTTAAAATTTGAATGGTCTAAGAATTTAGCCAGTGATCCAGTTGCTCTTGGTGAGTGAGGAACTAAAAGGTGAGACTTGCTGCTCTTGTGTATTACCTACATGAAATAAAGATACATATTCTCATAAAAGTTAGAATTTAGTTATTCGAACATTTAAACAAATTAATGGTTAAATTTATTGCCTAATTTCTATAAAGAGAAAAGTTCTTCCTAACATATTTAAAGTGATTATTCTGATATAAGCTTTCCCCTACTTTCTAATTGAAACATTCCTGAAAATATATTTAATATTTGAATATCTGAAATAAAAACAGTAGAATCTCATAAATGAACTTCAGCTCCCAGAAAGTTAAAGAGATAAAATCCATAATTATTCTATAAATACTAGAATTTTATGGCACAGAATTTATAACATTTTTTAAAATTAAAAACCAGATTAAACACTAAATATAGAGAAATATGTCTAAAATAGTTTCCCTGATCTAATTCTCTAAAGGCATGAATATGCTTTATTTTTCCTATAATATGCTAGATAATTTAACAGCTTACTTGAATGACGTTTAAGAAAATAAAGTTATTTGGAAATTGAAGTATTTGGTGATGATTTTGCAAGGGAAAGAATAACAGATTCTGGTGCTCACTTTGATGGCTTCTTATCAACTTCCTTGAAGAGTCTGTCAGAAGAAATATGCCTTGCAAGTTTTCTTCTCTTGGTAAAAGAGCCTCTAACAACTATAGGTACACGATTGTACACCAATCATCTTGGGATCCATCACTTTTGGCACAACTAACCATTTCTGTTTTGTATTATTTCCAAAACAATGGCTTTATTTTCTATTTTCTGGCCATTTTTAATGAAACAAAGGCAAAGAGCAATAAAACATTTATTATTATTGCTTAAACAATCATTGCTGTATAGATGTATATTTTTGTGTGAGCACAGCCATGCAAGCAGGCAGGCAGATAGTCCCACATTCAATAGCTTGAAATATTAGTTCACCAGATGGTGTTACAAAGGTCATAATTTAGCAGAGGAAACAAAATTTAAGAGTGTGGATGTATAAGGTGTAAAACTGTATGTGACATGCATGTTGGATATGTGAAAGATTCATTTTAGGTGATGAAATATACCCTTATTACAAGTTGGTTTCTATTATAGAAAATACTTGGTCAAGGCCTCTGTATTCTTATTTCTGTATCGAACTGTATTTTTTCTATCACTTTGAATAGATTGGTGCTCAGAAAATGTTTGTTTAATGTATGTATGATTAGATGAATGAATGAATGAATGGCTACTTTGTTGAAATGCCAGATTATTAGGAAACTCAATAACTGAGCAAGATAGGCAGCCACACTAAACTTAGAAAATACAGAAGGGATGTTAATAGTGAGCATGTATAGACAGGATGTAAGAGTAATAGAGCTTTTTAGGAAGGAATGTAATGCAGGAAAAAGCATATTGCAGCGATGAACACCTATGTTTATATTCTGCTTATGAATGTCAGCCAATTATTTACAATTTATGTCTTCTCACTCATAAAACTGGGCCTCAGTTTTCTCATTCATAAAATGGTAACAATTATTTTTTTCTCATCAGGTTTTGTGTATAAAATGTTTAGTTCAGTGCTTCACATTTTGTAGACATTCAAAAACTCTAGGTTTTTCTTTCCTTCATTTGAGAAGGTGTACTTTTCCTTTGCCCATGGCATCTGGGACCTAGTGCCCCACAGTTTCACTTTGAGTCTAGAATTTAGCATTGGCTCAGTTGCCTGGTTCCTTTTTGAAATATGGCCAATGATACTGTTTTACTAGTAGGAGCTTGATAGAAACAATCCAGGCCACCAGCATTCTCCATGATGGCTTATTACTCTGTGGCTTACATGTAACTGTGATTAATGAGTACTGTTTCAGCAGGCGCCAAGATTTGGCTACACTATCTTGGCTGGAAATGCACTAGTACCTTGCTTCAGAGTGAACACTAATGTTGATTCAGAATGCAATTCAAGTTATCACTATAGGTTTTGAAATTCCTATGGACATGGGCCAGAATTACCACACCTATGATTCTTTTTCCTGGATATTGGTCTAACAGCTGAAATTAACAATAAGAGTTTGGTAAAACTCTCCAGGAATGTAAGTGGCAAATCTATATCTATGGAATTCTCTATTTGTTCTTATTGCTTTAGTTTATCACAGTAAATTCACAGTACAAGGCACATGACTTTATGATAGATGATGTAATATAAGGATAATAATTATGAGTAATCATTTATAGCTTGTCCACATGGCACCAAAATATGCAGAGGGCAAGTGCCAGTTTCAGTTGCTGTCCTTAATAAAGACCATACTAGATGCACTTTCTGTCTTGTTGATTCCCAACCCCAAGAGCTCCTTGGGTGAAATCTGAAATTGGCTCCTCCTACATGGAGGGCAAGGAGAGACTGAAGAAGAAGGCATACCACTCCAGATTGATAAGTGGCAGTTTTAATAAAGGAACTTATATATGAGGATTATATAATCCTCATTATATACGAGGATTGTTTTGGGTGCTGTAAGACTAGTAGATCTCCTCACCCACCTGCCACAATCTTAAAGTTTATGTAGAGGCCTTAACTGGGTTTCATCACACATACCTTCCAGATCAGTGGTCTTCAACCTTTTTGGCACTAGGGACCAGTGCTCCTATGAGAATCTAATGCCTGATGATCTGAGGTGGAGCTGAGGCGGTGATGCTGGCACTGGCTGGGGAGTCGCTGCAAATACACATGAAACTTCCCTTACTTGCCAGCCGTTCACCTCCTGCTGTGCGGCCTGGTTCCTAACAGGCTACAGACCTGTACCGGTCCTTGGCCTGGGGGTTAGGGACCCTTGATCCAGATGTCTCAAAAACATATTACTCTCAAGTTTGAGTCCTTGAAGCCAGCTCCTAGTGCTGAATAGTGGGCCAAACTTACATTTCAAATATGGGGGCGGGGGGAGAGGAGGGAGGGGGCGGTGAGGAGCCTCTGATTGTCTGCATCCAGCCCACAAGACAACTGGTAGTCGTGTCCTCTCAATGACCTTCAACATCTCTTAGATCAGAATACCTTTAGAACCAGGGAGCCCGAAATGGAGACTTAGCTCAGATGACTCTTTTGGTCACACAGGCAGATGGATTTTTGTTACTTAACTAGTCCATTCGCAGGCTCTCTAAGTGTCTCATGTAGGCTAAGTGCAAATTATAAATCTCACTATTACCAATAACCAATGCTGACAAGCTGGTACGAACCTTCAAATTCTTTGGATCTATGGTTATAAGGCAGTGTTATTAATTGGTACATTTCACACCTTAACCAGGTGTCAGTCTTGTGCAGGTATATTTCTTAGTAAAACAGCTCAGGCCAATTTCAGGTCTGCTGATATTAGCCCTTACAGCATACTCTTCTGAAACATGTTTAAGAAAATCTAGTTAGTGATGGCAAATTCGACATGTGCATTTACTTTCACTCTTTTCTGAATTCCTGTTAAAATGCTAGAAAGCGTAACTTTTAGAAAGGCATGAACTCACAAGGGCAAAAACCAGAAAAAGATATAACAGCAACAGAATTTTGGAAACTAAAAGTGGATGGACAAATGGTAGCTAACCTAGCAGCCCTAAAAGAAGTTAAATCCTAAGGTAATTGCATAGAAAGCCGGGAAGCTAAATAGCTTACTTCATAGCTCTCCAAAAGGCTTCAATTGGTGCTAAGAGGTACCTCTGGAAATAAGTATAAAACAGAGCTAAAACCAGGAGAAATTAGTCCAAATTCTGTTTAAGTTAAATCCTCAGACCTCCTACTGCTTTCTGCCTGCCAAAATGCTCTACAGATGCAAAATTTTATCATCTGAAAGTCAGTGTTAGATTGGTATTTGAGGCGTGAGCCTGTGGTGCCTTTTTCAAGTTCAAATTGCTAGTTCTTTACTGAGGCTTCATTAGAACTTGGTTCTGAATTTCTTTCTACCCACACTTAAGCCACCTTAGAACCTAGAATGATTCTGCAAGAGAATTATTGGGACCTATAGGTGTATATCCTATCTGTAATGAGATATGCAGCTCAAGATTTGGAGGTGGACAGTGTCGTGAGAAATTATTGGTGGTTCGTAGAATTCAATAGATGGGATTTAGAGAATAAGATAAATTATTCAAGTTATTATAATATTTCAGGGAAGTAAACTAGCTTAGCTCAAACTGTGGTGTTACTGGTAGTGGAAGGACAAGGGCATATTTGAAAGACTTAAAAACAGCGTCTCTTCCAGGTTGTTTGGTGTCACTAAGAAACCTTCCTATTGAGGTTTAAGGAGCTTTAAAAAAAGCTTTGTAGTGTGAGAGCACTGCACTTCTTGTCTCATAATTTTCCTACATTCTGGATGGTAGTTTACTAAAACTTTTATTCTGCTGCTTATTTTATTTTATTACTTATGTCAATCAGCATCATTATAATTGAATACAATTTAGCACATGGCCCTATTTATATTGGATAATAAATAAATACAATGCAATTAAACAAGTATTTTAGGTATTTACTATAGTTAGTCTACTAGTGACCCTCAAAATGACTTATATACTATGCACAAAAGAATTTAGTAATAATATGGATCATTTGATACTTGACTGCCTTTAAAATTAGTATGCATGGACAGCTAACCATCTGGTATCTCCTCCTAATCTTCCTCAAAGAGGAATAATAAGTTGGAAAGTAAAGAGACTCTATTCACTTTTAAATAGTCCCTGCAAGGTGATTTCATCGTGCTTTTTTAATTCATTATGTTAAAGACAGCTGATGAAGCATGAAGCAGTCATTTCTGAAGTTAGTTTTAAAGGAGGTCATGAGCTGTTTCATTCATGTTTACAATTCCCTTTGAAACTAACTTGAACCAGAGATGTTTTGGGTCATTGTCCGTCTGCCTGTCTGTCTGTCTATCTGTCTGTAGATATATAGTAATATTGAAAGATTCTCTACTTTTACTTGAATACTTATTGAAGGACCTGGAGGGTGAAATGGGCAAAAAAAAGAAGTTTTCAATACTTATATGAATGATGCTAATATAACTTTTCTTCCTTAAAAAGAAAAAGGATAGAATTTTAGGGTGCTATTCTTTATGAGGAATTTAAATTTTATTTATAGGAACAAATAAAATATAGTGAATAAGGTGAATGCAGAGATATTTTAACAATTGAAAATATTCTAACAATTAAAATTTTATTTGTACTGACTAATTCTGGAATCATCTCTTAAGAATTATATTTATAGACATGGGGTAGCTTTTCTTTGATTGTGGCAAAATAATTTTCTAAGATCTTTTTCTCTTAAGTTCAAAGTAATTACATGCTGTAGTCTAATTTTTATTTCCTCTTTTATATTTCACCATTAGGAGTAATTTGTAGCTTTGCTACATGCCTGGGTCTCTAGGGTAAGCTCCATTCTCTTTAAAAACAAAAAACAAAAAAACTAAATATTTCTCTTTGCCTCTCAGTTGTTGGCGTTTTCTCGAAAACCTTCTCAAAAGAAAAACAAACACAACAAAAATAGCAACATAGCTTATTTTTATTCCAAAAAGTAAACCGACTTATCTTTCTAATGACCAGTGCTTTATTTTTGGCCATTTATTGATTTACTATAGAAGTCCTATTTGTATACTGATAACCACTTCTATTGTCTCCCCTTTCCTACCTGCTTTTCTTGCTGGCCGAAGCAGACTGTGCTCATGTGTTCATTCGCCGCGCATGCGTACAGCTCCCCTCTAGTGAACGCTTAAGCCAGTCATGGTACATCTGTTCTCCTTACCAGAAGTTGGTGTAGACAAGCTAATTTAGCCAGTGAGATAAAAGCTGATAGCAACTGCGAGTTGTAAAGATTTTTTCGTTCCTAATAAGGCATATGGATAACCACTTATTAATACACTATCCACCTTTCTCAGCTCGACATCTTAGAAATAACTATTGATAAACATTCTCTACTTAACCTACAATTACATTTTTTTAATAGATAGGAATAATAGGAAGCATATAATTCTAGTATATCTTTAAGAACCGTAGAGTTTTAGTGCTGTGTTGATTTTTAGAAATTAGCTAATCATTTAACACCTTCGTTTTAGAAATGAGAAAATGGCCTGAATTTTAGCCAGATTTTCCCAGCTAAATGGTAGAAATTTCTAATTCATTTGTTAGTTTATTGCTGACTAAATTGTTGGGAGAGAATAAGAAGTTTGGTTTTAAAAAAAAAACTAGATAGTTTGCATTAATTATTGATTATTCTTGCTTTATTGAAATTATAATTGCCAGGGAATGGATTGTTTGCTAATATTCTGTTGGTGGGAATCCCAGAGGAAAACCTGACAGAGTTCACTCTACTTCCACAAATTATGGCTACTTCACAGACTGAAGTAGTTTTCTACATGTCAACCTGAATCCTACTGCCTTAGGCCATCTAAAATAACTATGAAAGTAAGCATTGTGAAATGGAGTCCTTAAAAACTACATACATTTCCCTTGCCTTTAGAGGTGGGCATTGGGATTCATGGTTGGTGAGTCTTAGGGTTTACCCAGAATGACAAGATTATCATCCAGAAGGCACTCACACTAATGTCATCAACAAAGATGTTGGTCAGACTAAATAATTAGTTGGCATTCAAGTTAATCTCTGAAAGATGTTGTTGTTGCAGTACTGTAGCACAGTGTAAGGTCAACTAGGGCACTCTTAACAGAAAAAAAAAGGATAGATTAGTCTACCAAGGCAGGCTGATTATTGTTCTCTGTTCCATTTTTTTGGTGCTTGACTATTGATTGGTGGTTTTTTGTTTTTGTTTTTTTTTCGTTAGTCCTTTTTATAGGTGTAGAAGTTGGGTGTCTCCATTTCCTAGGTCCACTCTTTATCTCCTTAAAATATATATACTTGTTAGTAATTATTCTTCTTTTTCTTTAGCTCTTTACCAGTCTACCATAAAGTCTCTAAACTGATGAATGCAGGCTTTATAGTAATTTTAGTTTTTTCTAATCAATAAATGACCTATAATAATTTTAAAGTTTCTACACCTTCCCCACAAGTGCCCATATCCTGAAATTTGTCCTGAATTTGTCCCAAGAAATCCAGCCAGTTGTAACCTCAGTGTGTAACCACATTTGAGAATAGAGTTATATTTGGAAATCCCTTCCTCATCTAGTAGGGTAGAAATAACAGAACTTACACAGTTCTCCTCCAGCTTTCCAAGGTTTACCTTTCTTCCATACCTTTCTGCTCCTTTTCCATGGATAGAATTAGGAAGTAGAAAAGCTAGGACTGGTTAGAGCAAGGTCAGAATGTTGAACAATACCAGTATTACATTAGGGCTGGTTCAGACCTATAGTTGGAGGTGAAGTCCTTTAATTTTAACTGATAAATACACTCCACTATGGAAGAGTCAAAGGATACTTACCATTTTTGTGGCTTATAAAGAGATGTAGGTAACACAATATGAGGATTGTATGTAATATATAAAATTATTTCTAGAGAGTATCCATCATCCATTCCTTTGCTACACACACACACACACACACACACACACTCATACCACCACACACACATGCATACATACATGAACACACACATATACCACAATAAAACATTTCTCAGAGTACTTTGCTTTGTGAAGAAATATCTGAGCAGCTGCGTTTCCTGTATGATTTATTTTCTAGCAGTAACTTTAGTATTTTGGGTATTTAATTAATTCTTTCAGACTACTAAATAGACTTGTATATTCATTTGCTAACTCATCCTAACAATTTTAAAAAATAGCAAAAGAATGCATCTTCTTTGGTTTCAAATATCCTCTGAGAAATTTATTCTTAGAGACAATTGTTAGTTGCATAGTTGCTGCATGGGATATCTTTATTTAAATTACGAACCTTAGGTAAAACTAATATTCTTTGTATTCAGTGGTTTTTTAGTACTATGTAAAAAGCATGAAAAGTAGTCTCCTTTCACTGCCACATGGGAAAAACTCTGACACCCAAGCAGACAATTGGTCTAGCAGCTCTTGCTGCATTCTCCTGCATGAATAAGGGAAACACTGAATGTTATGGACTGAAAAGGTGATAAAATTGCATATTTCGAAGATACTTTTGAAGGAAATGACCTAATTTTTTGTTTTAAGAAAATTAAATAGGGCAAAATGGTTATATACAGAACACAGAAACCATCATTTCTTATATCATATGTAAAAGTGTATAAGAGTCATCAAAAGTGTTAAACTAGAGTAAATAGACTTTTAGTCATCTTAATGTTTGGTCTTGGCACACATAGCTTGGCAGATTCTCAATAACAGACTGTCAAAGTTTGTGGAGGGAATGCATCATTGTGCAAAATTAAATCATCAGCTCTATAGCTGTTTAGCCAATGTTATTTCTTTGTAAGCGGGGGGTTTGCTAAATGAAATATAAATAAATTAAAGATATACTATATTTATAAGCAGATATATTCATTATTAAAAATATCATATCTTCTTTCATCATTACTTTTCAACATTGGACTGGAAGTTCCACTTAATGAGATAAGACAAGAATAGGAAATAAAATGCATTGAGATTGGGAAGGAAGAAATAAAATTTTCTTTCTTCACAGATGACATGATTGTCTATATAAAAATCCAAAAGAGTCAACCAAAAAACTGGAATTAATAAGCTATTATAGCAAAGTTGCAGGATACAAGGTTAGTATATGAAAGTTGATTGTTTTCTTATACACCAACAATATAAAAGTGGAATTTGAAATTAAAAACACAATATCACTTATATTAGTACTCTCAAAAATAGAACACTTAGATATAAAGCTAAAAATTGTGTAATACCTACCTGAGAAAAACTATAAAATTCTGATGAGAGAAATCAAAGAACTAAATAAATGGAGAGATATTCCATATTCATGGATAGAAAGACTCAAGATTGTCATGATGTTAGTTATTTCAAGCTTGATTATTAGATTTAATACAATCTCAATTAAAATCTCAGCATTATTTTGTGGATATCAACAAACTGACTGTAGAGTTTATATGGAGAAGCAGAAGACCTAGAATAGTCAACACAATATTGAAAGAGAAGAATAAAATTGGAGGAATAATGCTACCCAACTTTAAGACTTACTATTAAGTTATAGTAATCAAGACAGTGTAGTATTGGTAAAACAACAGACAAGTAGATCAATGAAACAAAATAGCCCAGAAATAGATCCATACAAATATAGTCAACTGGTCTTTGACAAAGGAGCGAAGAAGGCGACACAATAGAGCCAAGATAGTATTTTCAACAAATGGTATGGAAATAACTAGACATTCACATGCAAACAAGAAAAAAAAAATTAGACACGGACCTTCCACCATCACAAAAATTACTCTAAATGGATCATGTACCTAAATTTAGAATATAAAAATATAAAATTCTTAGAAGATAGCGTAGAATGAAATGTTTATGATCTTGGATATAGTGATGACTTTTTAGATACCACACTAATGTCACGATTCATGAAAAAGTAATAAGCTAGACCTTATTAAAATTAAAAATGTCTGCTCTAAGAAAGAAAATGTCAGGAATGAGACATGCCACAGACCGGAAGAAAATATTTGCAAGACATATTTGTTGAAGGACAGCTATCCAAAATATACCAAAAAACAAACAAAACAAAAAACCCAAAACAAAACAAAAAACTCCCCCAAACAAACAAAAAACATCTTACAGCTTAATAAGAAAACAAACTACCTGATTAAATAATGGGCCAAAGACCTTAACAGACATCTCACCAAAGAAGGTATACACATGGAAAATAAGCATATGAAAAGATATATTTCACATTATATTTAATCAGGGAAATGCAGATTAAATAACAATGATATTCTACTACACTTGTATTAGAATGGCCAAATTCAGGAATAGACAACACTAAATAACTGGCGAGAGTGTGGAGCAACAGGAACTCTCATTCATTACTTGTGGAATTCAAATTGGTACAACCACTTTGGAAGAGTTTGGTGATTTCTTATAAAACTAAACAAACTCTTACATATGACCCAGCAATCACATTCCTTGGTATTTATGCAAAGGAGTTGAAAACTTATATCCACACAAAAACTTCACAGGGATCTTTATAGTAGCTTTATTCATAATTGCCAAAATTTGGAAACAAACCAAGATGTCCTTCAGTAAGTGGATAAACTGTGGCACATTCAGACAATGGGATATTATTTAGCACTAAAAAGAAATGAGCTATCAAGCCATGAAAAGACATGGAGGAACCTAAATTGCATATTTCTAAGTGCATGAAGCCCATCTGAAAAAGGCTATATACTATATGCTTCCAACTTCATGGAAAAGGCAAAACTATGGCGACAGGAAAAATATCAGTGGTTGCCAAGGATTAGGTTGTGGGAGGGATGAACAGGCAGAGCACAGAGGCTTTTTAGAACATTGAAAATATCCAGTATGATATCATAATGATTGATATACGTCATTATACGTTTGTCCAAATCCATAAAGTATACAACCCTAAGAGTGAACTGTAATGTAAACTATGGTTGGATGATTATGCTGTATCAGTGTAGGTTCATTAATTAAAACAAATGTCCTACTCTGGTGAGGGATATTGATCATCTTAATTATCATGGGGAAGATTATGCATGTGTCAGGGCAGGGGCTATAGGGGAAATCTCTGCATCTTCCCTTCAGTTTTGCTGTGAACCTAAAACTACTCTGAAATATTAGTCTTAATTTTAAAAAATCAATTGTCTTAAAATTCATCTTAATTCAGTGAAATAGAATTAAAATGACAATGGGTTTTGGATGAATGTTTATACGTGTAGCAGAAAGTATAGATCTTTACATTTCCCAGTGTCCCGAACAGTTGGTTTGGCCAGGTGATTAGTACTAGTCAATAGAACGTGAGAAGAAATGATATCCATCAGCATGACCTTGAAGCCACTGGATAGCCATGAGACCACAGGTGAAGTAGCCTAGATTCCTGATTCATTGCTTGAAAGACAGCCACTTTTTTTTAAGCCACTAAAATTTTATGAGGATTTTTTGCTTATAGAGCATAGCTTCACCTATCTAGATTAATAGAACTAATATTAAAAATTTGTGCAAAGCAGCAAAATGCCAATAACAGGCAGCTAATTTTGAAGGCAATTAGATATAAAGTGAGAGAACAGATAGATGAATGGAATTAAATAGACATTCAAAACAATACATGTATACTGAAAATTTAGTAGATGATATAGATAACATTGCAAATCAGTGAAGAAATGCAGAGTACATTGGCTACACATATGAAAAATTAAAATTAGATACTTATACCTTATTTAGATATTGATTATAGATGGATTAAAAACCCAATATGTATAAAACAAACATGTGACATTTAGAAGAAAATTTAGAGATAGGATTTCATTTTTAAAAAACACATGTATGTTTTAAAAAATATATATAAGCCACAAAAAAGTGATAAAATCTAATATGTTGAAAGACCAAATAAACAAAAGTAAAAGAAAAACTACATACAGAGAATAGGTTTTGCAATATGTATAATCAAAAAAGCACAATATTTGGCATATATAAAAAATCCTTCAATAAATAAGAAAATATAATTTAAAAATATCAAAACGAGACATCAGTTTATAACATTGGATTGACAAAATTATAAAAGCTAAATAATCAAGTATTAGTAAGGATGTAGAGGAACAGAAGTTCACATAAAATGTGGATGGCATTTAAATTAGTATTAACACCTTGGAGAGCAGTTACCTCAGTTTGAAGATGTGCATAACATTTGACCCAGGAATTCTCCTTCTAGGTTGTACTCTAGAGAAATTCTTACACATATGAAAGGAGAAACTGCATAACAGTATTCATAGCAGTATTGATTACAGTGGCAAAAGAACAGAAAACATTCAAATATTCTGTGAAGGTATATAACAAAAACTGCATATATCAACACATTCAATTCCCAAATAAGAATGTTGAAACTTTAAAAAGCAAGTTATACAATGTAATACAATGTAGATGCCATTTATATAAAGTTTAGACACATGCAAAAAACACTAAGTAGTAATTTAAGAATTTGAATTCCTATGTGTAGAGGGTTGGGGATGTGTGGATATGAATGCGAGTGGGTTGTAAATAAAGGGCATGAAAATGATATAAGAAGTATAAATATGAAATTCAAGATAACGGGAGAGAATTATATACATGGACCCTCTATTGTACTTGTAGGGGTTTATTTATTAAGTTAGGAAATGGATGATTTGCAAACATTTATTTCTTAAGCTATGTGGAAGATTCACTGGTGTTTGATACATTATTCTGTATATGTCTTTTGTTAGTCTTAAAAGTACTTTATAAGCAAATGAGAGTTTCAATTGGGTAATGGAAATTCAAAACAAGGGAGCTTTCCTTTTCCAAGAAAGATGAAATATTTGGGGAATAAAGACCTGCCAAAGGCGGAGGCAAGAAGAGGTGAATGAAAACAGGAGGTGAGAGTTGAAAGTATTTGAGGGAATGGCAAATTGATTTTGATGACCTTCTCAATCTCTTTATTCTTAGGGTCACTTAAAAATCCTGATATAATTAAAGGCTGATGATACAGGTTTGACCCTTGCAGGAGGATCGCTCTGTGGGACAGAAAAAAACAACAGAAAAACAAAACACAGAACATTTGACAATAGAGCAGAGCTGGTGTTACAAAATCAGGGACTTAAGGGGCCTCAAAACAACATGCAGTCTCCCCCAAGACATTTGTCAAAATCTGAACATGTATGTGCAAAGTAGGAGCTAAAAAGTAGATCATAAAAGTCTTTTAAAAAGGCGAAATTTTTTTGCAAGGATTTCCAAGGAGAACCATAAAGGGTCATCTGTAAGAACAAAGGAAACCAGGGGCATCCCGAATCTTAGCAAAGTAGCCTCCTCACCTTGACATAACTCTCTCAATGACTACATTAAAGTTATCACCATCACCTAACACCTACCCCACTCTTCCTGCCCCACTTCTTTAGCAGAAGAAAATAAACCTTCTCTAGTTGAAGATATCATCATCTGGAGCCTCTTGCATTTAAAAAAATATAAGCAATGTCTAGCATTCAAAGACAAATTACTAGGCATGGAAAGAAAAGATAGAACCATGAAATTGATTTTATTTTTTATTTTTATTAATTTTTTATTTTTTATTTATTTTTTATGGTGACATTGGTTAACAAAATCCAATAAGTTTTAGATGTACACTTTAACAGTAAGGCATATATACATTTACACTGTGTTCACCTCCCATAGTTAGATTTCTTTCTGTCACTACATATTTGATCCCCTTTACCCTGTCTACTTTCTTCCTCCCCGTCCCCCCTACCCTCTGGTAATGACTAGTCTATTGTTCACGTCCATGAGTTTTTGTTTGTCCTGTTCATTTGTTGCTTTTAGGTTATGAAATTGATTTTAAAAGAAACAGACAATAGATGAATCATTTGTGTTGGCAGGTATTCACCTGAAAATAACTGTTTAATATTTTTAAGATAACAGGAAAATGGGAGCAAAATAAATTAAAAGCTATCAATAAAATCAAGCAAATTCTACAACTGAAAACTGACATTAAGATTTAAAGGATGCATTTAACAGCAAGCAACAGAACAAAGGATCACAGAACTTAATCCAGGACATTAGAAAATATGCAATTTGAACAAAAGATAAAATAGCAAGGATAAATAGGAAAGACAGTTCTGGAATATGGAGACAAGTAAAAGAACCCCCCCCACACACACACCCGCCCCCAAAAAGGATTCAACTAGTGCAAAGAAATAGTGATTTTTTGTTTGTTCGTTTGTTTTTTGGTTGAGTGGTTCATTCCAGGACTTCATTGGGATGTGAGGATGTTCTGATCAGACTAATGATTTGAAGTCTGATTCACTTAAAATATTTGTTTACCATTATTTTAGAAGATAGGCTGATATGAGAAAAAGGCAAAAATGAAGATGTCTTCTCAGCCTTTCTCTCTTTTAGTGAACAATTAATTCAGCTCTGGTTCCAAATACACATTCTTCACTCAACTCTATAAATGTACTTCATCAGACTAACTTTCTTTAGAAGAATATTCAGCAGACCCTGCTGTTACATGAGTATGACTTTTATAATCTTACTGCTTATCCAAGGAGCTTACCAAATATTTATTCTAATCACATGGAATATTCTTTCAGAGAGGAGTTCTGAAAAATTAGAATTTTCTTTACCTTATTAAAATTCTAGTAAATTTGGGTGTTGTTTAAGTAAATTAATGGATGTTGCTTGCCTGGCTGGATCATCACCTCTTAGTTCTGTTTTTCTTGAGCTCAGTAATATATGATCAAACCATAAAAAAATTGTATTGAGCCATATCAGAAATAACTAAAATAATCAAAGTCTTTTAAAGCATCTGAAAGGTATTGCTTCAAGCAATAGAGAATTGTAAGGTTTTTAAAATATAAGGTTCTGAGGAGAATTAAAGTGAATAACGTGAAATAAATATTAACAAAAAGTACATCTTGAAAATGTCTAAAAAGATAAAAGGTCTTGGAATCAGTGTTTCCTAATACACGATGGAGTTTAACAACAGAGAAAAAATAACTTCTAAATTACTTCTGGAAATGAGTAGTCACATTCTCTGGCTCTTTAGTTCTCTTTTTGTTTTAATCCTCTCATAATGTCTCTTTTGAATTTCCTATCCCTTGAACTATAATTTCATTTCTGGCATACATAGCCTGGTATGTATATTGAACATGAAGTTTTTGACTGGTCATGGGACATTTTTTCTGTGCCCATTGTCACAGTGTTTAACACCTGCTTTTACTGCTTTCTTTTTCATTATCTCAACAATTGGCTGCTGGGTTCCTAAGAATGTGTTCAAAGGAGAAAAAAATCACAAAACAAATGAACTCTTAAGGTGGTTCAAACATATCACCCCAAGGGGACATTCAAGATTTATTTTTCTTTCTCAAAAGAAGCTTCTTGTCCTTCCTATTGTAATGTCTGTGAATATTATAAATCAAAAAAATCCTGTAAAGGTAAGAAGTAGCTTCATTTTCATACTAAGTGTGAAGTAGGTTGAATGAAAAATGAAATGAATATCCAGGAAAGGAGCAAAAGAGCAAACTTGCTTTATGACATTTGACAAGTTTTGGTCAGATATATCCATATTTTTGTGAACATGCTAAGAGTGATTTCCTTTGTTGAAACTCAGACTAAAGGAGGATTTTTATTCTAAAATGGAAAGATATAATTCATGTTAAATAAAAATGATTAATCTGTTAGAATATTTTTTTCTAAATCCGGCAAGCTGGAGGGAAAAAGAAAAGCATCTTGTCCACTCACCCTCAGATAAACTCACCTTCACTTCCAAAAGTGAAAAAGAGTCAGGAAAAGCAGCATAACTGAGAAACTATTTCATATCATTTAAATTCATTTAACATCCTATTGTGCTGATACTTTATTTTGATCATGTGCTTACAATCAACATTTTTTCCTCCCTCAGACTAATCAAACACTCAAATTAAATTAAACTTGAGGCTTTGGTTAGATGAATGCAATGACAATTTACAAACTCTCCTTCGGGATATAAATCTAGGTTCAGAGCAACGTGCTAAGTGAAAAAGGGAAATATTTCTGATCCTCATGGAGATAAGGACAAATCTAAAAAAGTAGGCCCTGATATTGAGTGAAAATAAGACTTCTGGATTAAGACAAGTGCTCAACACTATCTGTGTTGGATGGAATTATTATTTCCTTTTAAATGGAATTAAATCTTACTAGATTAACTATAAGCTTTATAGTAGAACCTCAATAAGGGACATAGAAATTTCATATTAAAATTGATTTGAAAAAATGCACGATTACACCTGAAACTAATGTAATATTGCAAGTCAACTGTAATTGAAAAATTTAAAAAATATTTTTAAAAGAATGCATGATAAGTTTAAGATTCATTAAATTACTTTAGAGAATTTCCTCAAATTATATTTGATAAATGAGTGGAAAAGGAATAAAAAACTCAATATTTTACTTAGAGAAACCTGAAAGTTTAAGTTATAAATTGAAGTTTAACTTTAGTGAAATATTTATATCAACTTCAAAAATAAAGTATCAATTTTAATAAGAAAGTAGTAATGTAACATAATTTAAAAATATAAAATTTTCATCATGCCTTAGGATTTAACCAAAAGACCTGTCCTGAAACACTGAGACAGTTTCAAACGAACCTTCTAAGTTATCCAAAATCAAGTTCAAAATCACCTCTGTTGTAAGAAAATATAGACAAAAGTGTTGTTAATTATGGAATTTTTGCAGCAATAATGTTGTTTGGGGGCTATCTTCAATACTTAAACTACGGCCGGGAGTAAGCCATTAAGTCAAAGTCCTTTGGGATCCTCCAGTTGTAATTTAAATAATATAGCCATTTGATTATGGTTTGTCATGTCTCAGTCCTTTCGGGCTTATATAAACAAAAACACCATAGACGGAATGGTTATAAACAACAGAAATTTATTTCTTACATTTCTGATGGCTGGGAAGTCTAAGGTCAAGGTGCTGGCAGATTCAATGTCTGATGAGGGTCTGCTTCCTGGTTCATAGAGAGCTATCTATCCTCTTGCTGTGTTCTCACAAGGTGGAAGGCATGAGGGAGCTCTCTGGAGTATCATGAATCATTCATCTTATAGGGGATTTCTTTCCCATTCATGAGGGTGAATCCATCACTAATGGACTTAGAAGCCTAGAGATGGAAAAGGATGAACCTGACTGGGTGAAACTATATGAAGCTTCTTTTTACTTTATTGAACATTAGGAATTCCTAAAGCAAATTCAGTTTTGCAAGAAATGCCCTTTGTCAAGGGAGCTTCTAACCAGCACTTTCTCTCTGATTATCAGATCATCTTCCCAAATGGTTTCTAGGAATTGTATTTGAGGTTTTGCATCACAAGGTTTTTTGTTGTTATTGTTTTTGCTTTTTTCCCATAGGAAAATTAAATTTTGTGCATACTGTATCACTCTTCAAACTCTGTGACTTGAGATTCACAAGAACTGATTATACTTGAAATTGGCTTGACATTTTTCAATATCACTATCAGTGCCAGTAGAGTTTATATAAAAGTATGGGTAGAATGGAGTCCTACAAAATCTGTAATTCTGTTTTGTCTTGGATTTAGTATCCATAGGCTTTCTGCTTTTCCTTAAAAGTATCACTTATGTCTGTGACCAGGTAAACAAAGAAAATAGAAAATAATTCATGTATCATTTTTCCTGGAAGAGTTGAATTAATATCTAGAAAACTCAAATGTTTTAATATCTCCAGAAATCAGGTATAGCTTAGAAACACTAGTTTGGTGTTTAGGGTGGTAGAAAGAAGTGACACTGGTTTTATAGTGTGGCTGACCTGGGTAATCATCTCATGCCCAATACTTATTTTACTGTGTGATCTTGGGCATTTCTGAATCTTAATTTCTTCTTCTATAAAACAGTATCAGTCATTCCCGAATTACAGAGCTGTTGCGATGATCAAAATTGGCATAGGTAAACCCAAATTTTGCATATCACCTGGCATGTAATATATATTCTGAAACGGTTAACCCATAATATTAGGAACAGTAATAGATTTTAAGATAAAAATTTCAGGAAAATTAATACAAGTTTTAAATCACATTAACATACATGCATACATTTAGCCAGGTTTTTTTTCCTGATGCCTTTTTTACAATTTTATATTGTTTCTTCTGTGTTATACAACACATGAGATGCATCAAAGCAATGTTTTGGCAATAAATTAATTTTTTATATTCTTAAAGGACTCCGCTACCTTTAATTGCATACAATATCTTCATACATAGAACTCAATAAGATAAATTTTATTGATGAAGATCTTATGGATTAAGATTTGCCAGAAAACAGAGTCAATTGATGGAATCTGGCATGCTTAACCATGTTAATTGAGCTAAATTCAAATTTCTTAGTCTGTTGTTCGATGTCTTCTATGAACTGTTTCCTTCTGCCTCAAACTTATTTTCTAATTTACGTCTTATGTAGACTGAACTTCAGTTTCTAGCAAAATAAATTATTTTTTATTCACTTAGGATATAAGGCAGTTCCACCCCACTCTATATGTGTACATTTCACTCATTCTAAAAGACATTTCTCAAGGTCATCTATTTCAGGAAACCTTTCCAGATTCCTTTATTAAAAGCACTTGCTCTTCCTCTAATCCCCATTGTTATTTTTCTATAGAGGTTTTATAATATCTCTCTTTCTACACTGCAGTATAATTATATTCCCCATGTCTCATCTTTCCAGTTATATTAAAAGCCCCTTGAAAGTGGGATCCATGCTTGATTAGTCTTTGTGTTCCTGCAGTAATGAGCAGAGGGCTTTACACCTGGTAGGTATACCATACTTATTTGTTGAACTGGTTATTCAAAGTTTTCAGTTCAGGATACAGCTACTGAAATATACTAAATGACAGTTGATGAGTTGGATAACTCATTCTATGAAGACACAGCTTTGTAACTTCTTATATGATTTGTTTTACATTTAATTTATTAAAATAACATAATTGAGGAACCATAAGATAACTATTTTGTCAGACACAATAAAAACAAAATTAAAACCCAAATCATCAAGAAAACTTGTATTCCTGACTTTCTTGCCTACATATGATTTTTACGTGAATTTCTAATGGAGCATTCCATGCTCATATCTGTTAACAGTTTAAAAATCTTCAGTTTCCACTGTAAATAATATTGAAGAACACAAACCTTAATTCCAATCAGTGTAGTCCATAAATGGAATATAAAAATAGAACTCCATTTAGAAAATGCTTTTTACAAAAGGTCTGATATCAATATAAAGAACTTTAAATGAATCTTTCTATTTGTAATTGCCAATAAGAACTAATCAGCATTTTCATGGGGCTAGCAAGCAAAGCATTATTATTTTCAGTTTTTTAAGTCTTCAGTAGAACATAGTAGTTGAAAAGATTTTAAAAGTAACCAGAATCATAATGTAAGTAATTCCACCACTCATTTACGGTGGGCTTTTTGGTAGATTCCTACATCTCTTTGACTTACAGTTTATTCTTCATTTGAAAATGAGGGTAATAGCACATTGCCTGCCTACTCTGTGGTTGTTGAGAAGGTCAACTGTGATAATATAAGCAAAATAATTTTTAATCTTTGAATTGCTTGTAAAATATAAATATTATAATTGATTATAATACTTGTTTGCAGTCTTTTTAAAAAATTGTTTATATCAGTGCGGGTAGAGTCCAAGGGCAGCTGGACACCTCCCACATGTTCCCAAGAAAAAACTTGTGCTTGATGAAGAACCTGCTGGAATGCTCACAAATCTCATTGCGTGCAAGAAGCTCAGAGACAGATAGTACATATACCCCATTCCCTCTGTATTTGGCACATGCAGACTTTTCTTGGAATTGCCTAGCTATGGGCTACTATGGCCCTTGGGCCTGTGGGCACTTTTCTGTATTTCAGACCCCATAGAACAAGGGTCAGCATGCTTCTACTACAGTATGAAGCAGGGTACATGCAGACGCACTGTCCACGTGGGCCACAGAGTGGATCCACCAGCAATGGCCGACTGATGCATATGCGAGGGCGTGGTTCTTACATACTTTCTCCTTTCACTGTAAATAAACACCATACTATTTGAGCTTGATAAGTGTGTTGTCTGTTCTCAGAGACCTTGAATCATGTACTGATTTCTTCCTTGAGTGGCACTTATCTGCCTTTCAACCTTGGCCATACTGTTATATTCTGTCCTGGAGTACAGCCTGACCAGTTAGTGAACCAATATCATTTCAAGTTTTATTGTCATAGTGGAGGTATATTATAACTTCTCCATGTTGCTGCAGATAAAGAAGCTATTCTACAGCAAAAATGTACCTCATGACAATAAAGTCAGCCTTTGCAATTTCGCATTAATTCTTGTTTATGGCATAAAAAGTAAAGAGCAATTCTATCTTGGAAAGCAGACTTAGCTTTATGAAAAGAGATTTGATATAGCAAATCAAATAAAGTATACAGGTATGTGTGGAAGAATGGTCAAGATGAAAGGCTTATTTGGGGTTTAGGAATATTGTTATGTTTTGAAGTTTGCATGTGTAATAAGCAACATAGTGATAACAGAAAATAAGATGGAGGTCACAGGCACTGAAAACTTTGAGGAATATGAATTGGTTCACTTTTCTTTCTCCCTTTCCATGCCTCTCTCTGTTGTTTTAAAGTGTTATCTATGTTCACTAACATGGGTATAAAGACATGTACAACCGCTACTCTATTTGATTTTGATCTTTGACACAGCTAATGAGCTGATGTTGTGGATTGATGGCTATGACTAGAGTGACTGACAGAATCTTCCATTTCTATAAGACAAGAAAGTTCTTTATGGGTTTTGTTAAAAGACTATTGCTATTTGCTTCTCTTCATTATCAGTTTATTAAGCAATATGTGAATATTTTGTTTCTCTCTTTGATATAGACAAGTCTATAGAGTTTGTTTATTTAAGTAGATCAGGAGTATGTGAGATAGTTCAGGATATGTGTATACTGTACCAAGAGGAGGAAGGACATATTTAACTAGTGGTCATATTTAATAACCTGGTATAGATAGTTCAAAGAATGTATGAAAGTAATGGATTACCCACAGTATCAAAGGGAGAACTGACTATTGAGCAGATGTCTTTCATCTTCTGGGAAACAAGACTTAATGCAAAATTGCAAAGGCTGATTTTTATTGTCATGTGGTACATTTTTGCTGTAGAATAGCTTCTTTATCAGCGACAACACACCTCCGCAATGACAATAAAACTTGAAATGATATTGGTTCACTAACTGGTCAGGCTGTACTCCAGGATAGAATATAACAAGTATGGTCAAGGTTGAAAGGCAGATAAGTGCCATTCAGGGAAGAGACCAGTACATGATTCAAGGTCTCTGAAAATAGACAACACACTT
>NW_011888783.1:21205680-21208214 GCF_000151845.1 Pteropus vampyrus | reverse complement strand
GTCAAGCCATACTACTATCCTTTCTTTAAAATAGCTAAAGCCTCTTCAAGTTATTGCCAACTTTTCTTATTTCTTCCCTCTCATAGTAATATATCCACAAGTATAATTGTTTTTTTCTTTGTGAAATCTTTGGTGTCTGTCCTTTTCTTTCTACTTCCTTTGCCACTGCTTAGGCTAAGACTCTTATAACTTAGTTTATTAAGAACCCATTAACAGGACTATATGCTTCATCTATCATAATATTCCATGAAAGTTATTCCCTGCTTCAAAATCTTTCAGTTGTCTCCCATTGCCTGTACCACATTTACTGTCTGCCTGCACAGTCTAATTCTAACTTATTTTTCCATCTTTATTGCTCATAATGTCATTATACAAACCATTGATTCCCAGCAAATTGATTCACTAGAACATACCACAGAGACTAGATTGTCACCATGTTTTTTGCTCATTCAGTACTTTCTCCTCTTACTCTTCCTAAAAATTCTAAATTCTTCCCTCTCCTTCGTGGCTAACCTCAAGTCTTATCTCCTCTATAAAGTCTTGCTAAATCCATCAGTGCTGGCCCAACAATAGCTGCAGTTGAGGCTTTAAATTATATAATGTAGGAGACTGGCTGAATTTGTCATGTAGAACGTGGTCAATAAACATGAGTTTCTTTACTTCCACTCTTTTCAACATATGTCTCAGGATGATAATGCATTTTCAATTTAACCTTGTAGGTAACTATCTCAAGGACTATCAAAGGTTCTCAGAGCCCTACAAGTAATTTGCAAATTACAATTAGTCTAAAAGTGGAAACTGGGTTGATTAAAATTGTATTACATAGGTGAGGAACTGAGGGTTGAGTGGACTCAATGCTCTCATGAGGTATGCTAAATTATAAAGTTGAATTTGATAAGTAACTGTAAAATATATCATGTATTATATTTAACAACTTTACAGGGTCAATAAGTACAGAATATTGTCTAGACATATTAGTCTTTTGCTTTTAGGAAATTTGAGATATGTATACTGTTTAAAGATAATGTCATTTTATATATACTTCTGGATTTGCTGTTCAGTATTAGCCTCCTAGCATTTATCTTTCATGAAAAATATTTATTGAACTATTAGAGCTATGAAACTATTTACTAAAACTAGTCCTTGATCTTGTTTTTATATTTCTGAAATTCAGAATACCTTTTCTTTATAATTATTTTTAGTCCAAATGATTTTTCTCAAACACTAAGTTTAAAATATGTGCAATTATTTTGAACATTTGTACTGAATTCCAGTTATCAATGATGGACATTTTTAATGTAATAAAATGTAGAAAAATGAGCATTCACAGCTTTCTTTCCTTAAAAAGGATAACTCATGCTAACTCTCCTGAGACATGCAGTTGGGGTGGTTAAGGGTGGGAGAGTATTTTGGTTTTCAGTGTCGAAGAAAGAGACCAAGCCCTAACACGAAGGGTGACTCATACAATACAGTGTTTCCAGGTTTGCTGCAGTAATGTGTACAGCAACCGAGTATATCAAATTTTCCAGGGAAAATGAGAAACCAAGCACAACTGGTAGAGTGTGAAGTCCTAGATTGGTTAAACCTCCTCTAGCAGGATAGTCACCACCCTACTCCTCACCTCTGCTCACTGAAGGAGTTGCTCTACATCTGAAGGTCGATAGTTCATTTACAACACATTATGAGCAGTGGTGTCTGAAATGGACATTTTGGGCACATAGCTCAGTACTTGTTGTTACTTTGCTTTTGAACTAACTCCACCAACTAATGAAAATGAAAAAAACCCTCAATACACATGTCCTTGGCCAAAATTTGGGGAATGACGGATGGATGAGGATGCAGACTAGAGTGATGTATTTGACTTTTTAACGTATCATTGTTTTAAAACTGTAGCATAAGGTGTATGATTTTTCATAGTAGATATAAATGTATTAATGTAATTGTGCTAAATTACATTTCTTCTATCATTCTAATTTTAAATTTCAGTGTTTCTAACACTGTGAGTAGGTTGGAGTATATAAAAAAAATACTACATACTATTGAAAGTCATATTTAAAGAAAGCTGGTTTTGAATCTTTTTGTAAAGTGAAATTTTTGGTAACCTATAAAATGTAATTTTGTTTAACATGTTCTAGAATTAGAACATAATGGTTTTAATTTTATTTATATTCTAGAATTTTAGAATTTTCTAATAGATATGAATAAAGGTTGGTTTTAATAAAATGTACATAGTCATGTATTTGTTAAATGTATTTTATATATACATTTATATAAACTACTACACTACTGTGATGCATGTTTCAATGATTTGCAAGGATAATGGGTTATCACAACTCCAGAGTACTATTACACTAACATTAGATTTTTAATAAATGTACTTAATAGAGGTCTTGGACTACTATTTGATTTGGACAGTGGTTGCAATACTAGACCAAATTAGAATTCGTATATTTTGAAATGTTACCAATATCAAGTAAAACTCTTCTATTTTTGTGCAACTTGGGCTCACCTTTCATTACTTTTTTCCATTGAAC
>NW_011888783.1:21153090-21205630 GCF_000151845.1 Pteropus vampyrus | reverse complement strand
ATACTATTGAAAGTCATATTTAAAGAAAGCTGGTTTTGAATCTTTTTGTAAAGTGAAATTTTTGGTAACCTATAAAATGTAATTTTGTTTAACATGTTCTAGAATTAGAACATAATGGTTTTAATTTTATTTATATTCTAGAATTTTAGAATTTTCTAATAGATATGAATAAAGGTTGGTTTTAATAAAATGTACATAGTCATGTATTTGTTAAATGTATTTTATATATACATTTATATAAACTACTACACTACTGTGATGCATGTTTCAATGATTTGCAAGGATAATGGGTTATCACAACTCCAGAGTACTATTACACTAACATTAGATTTTTAATAAATGTACTTAATAGAGGTCTTGGACTACTATTTGATTTGGACAGTGGTTGCAATACTAGACCAAATTAGAATTCGTATATTTTGAAATGTTACCAATATCAAGTAAAACTCTTCTATTTTTGTGCAACTTGGGCTCACCTTTCATTACTTTTTTCCATTGAACCCCTGGAACAGCTTTCATGCCAAGTCTAGAATTAGCAAATGAAATGTAAATAAACTTTGGACAGAAAATTAAACACACACACACACACACACACACACACACACACACACAGCAGCAGCAGCAGCATATTGCTAGTTTCCAAATAATAACTTATATGAGTCAAACATCATTGGATTGGCATTTCAGTTCACTGATCATCACACAACAAATAACTCTCAGATGGTTTCATAATTTAAATGTAAGAAAGAAAACCATAGAAATGCCGAACAAAAAGAAATAGGTGCACCATTAACCTTGTGCATAACATGACTTGCAAATTCCTCAGTTTAAATCGTTTATGTATATACATATGTATGACCATGATCATGGACCTGTGAATATACATCTGTACAGAATTATACAGTACTTTTTTAGTGCTTCTAGAACTTTGCATTGCATACAAGTTATATAAAGTGTATAAAATACACAACCACATTTATATTTAATACTATTTAAAGTATGTATTTTAATATTTATCTTGACAGTTCTTTGTGTTTTCCAAGTTTCTTCAATTAACTTGCATTTCTTTTGTATTCTTTTTTTTAAGTAGAATAGGTGCAAATGTTTAATTCATGTCAGAAATCCAGGAGAAAAATTTATAGTTAAAAAAGAAAGCCAAACATTTAATTTTTTTTTTCTTTTGGAAATTCACCTCAGTGTTGTTGTTATTATTATTAGTAGTAGTCTTTTAAATGCCAAAATATAATAGTACTGGTATTTATGTTAGCTTTACTCTAAAATAGAACATTTGTTGTACTGAGTCACATTTGGATACAATTTGTCACTTGGATAGTTTGTTAAAGGGGAATTTTCTTCTTTTTTAAATCTCTGCCACTACAACTTTGTGTCAGATAGCCAATCAATTCTGTCAGAGACCAGGATGGTGCTTAAGAAATTGAAAACAGTTCTGCTGACAGGTTCACTATTCATTTCTGACACCCGACTGGTACAATATTGAGCGCTTTAATTTATTGAAGTTGCTATTCGGAAAATAAAAGCCATACATTTTCCTCATGGAACCTATTTCAACATTTCTTTATATCTGTTTGGATACAGTTCATAGCTCTTTAATAAAACATTGAACATTCATCTTTTTAAACTACAATCTAAATGATAGGTAAAGCTATTAACTAATTTGAATCCAAGATTCATTTTTAACATTTATGGAAATCATGGGATATCAAAAACTAAGCATTTTCAATGTGTGATCAAGTGAATTTTGTTTTATTTGGTTATGTCTTTAAAATGTGGGTATTTTGAACAGGGTTTAAAATGCAAATGCCTGTTTTTTAAAAGCTCATTTCACTTATTTCATATAAAAATTATTATTGGGCTTCTTTTTGCAGGGGGTGGGGCAAAACCTATAGATATGCTGATCACTTGGATAAATGCTGGGAACCAGAGCTAAGATGATCAGGAATTGAGTCTGAACCAATTACTTTAGAAAGAGCCAAGATCAAGCAGGAGAAGCAAAATAAGCCCATAAACTCAGAGTCCTAGGGAAGGAAGCACGTATGAGGAGCAAGTACAATTTTAAAAAGGAGTGAGGGAAAAAGGGTTCTGGGTGATTTTAATGAACAGTATTGAAGTTTAAGACTTACCTTTGTGGGCTGTTCCTTAGAGGTACACCGTTAGATTAAGCTGGTGTAATGACAAAACCTCAGGCACATTCTCCCTGATGGATTTTGTTTGGTTCTGTTGGAGACAGTATGTGTAAAGATTTTTTTCATCACGGTTTTTTAATTATGAATAAAGCTAAGGAAATTTATCCAATTTTGTAGAACATGTTGGTAGACTTTTTTCTCAGTAATAACTTTATTTAACAAACGGCTCTATTTGAAATTGTCAAACCTTATAGTCATTAAATCATACATTAATAGTCTTTTATTTTGGTGTAGTACTTGACTCACAAACACTACTTTGCACTCCATACACTACTATTATGTGAGAGGATTTTAATAAATTTTACTTGTACAGGTTGTTAATTTTACTTGTACAGGTTGTTAATTTCTAGTAAACTAGACATTACAATTCTTATTGACTATGTAGGCTAACAAAGAATTGTTTTAGCAACAATTATATTATTTTAATTCATATTTTACATGCAAAGATCTATTAAAAATATTGTAAATTAAAGTAGCTCAAAAATTTGTTATTATTGCCATTAATTAGTGCCATCTTTAATTGCACACTGGGTCTACATAATAGATTTTAGAATATGTGAAGGCAAAAACTCTGTTGAATATAATATCCTCCCCAAATACGAAATACAAGCTGCATACTGCTTCCTTCTGTGTGTTATCCACAGTAAACTCTGCCATTACCCACAACTTAAGTGATTCTGAAAATTTAGGGTGCATACTTTCAGGTACAGTTTAAAAATATTCATTCCTGACACAGTATGCTTTACACATACACATTTGTTTACATACATCCTGGATAATTCTGATATGAGTTCTGTTGCCCACATTTTGAGAATGTCACAGTACTGGCTACAGAGGGCAGCTAAGCTGTTGGTGCCAACAGTGCAGCCTGGTGGCTAACAGTGGGAAAGATTTTACTAAATTTTGGACATTTAGCAGCTTTTTCTTTTTGTCCATTCAGGAATAAAATTTGTACGTACTCCCAAAAGAGTTTGGCTAAATTCCTATTAAGAGACATGTTTATTGGTTTACATATCTTTTTCCTTAATCTTTTTCTACTGCAACATTTCTGTGGTTAAACCAAGAAAACATTATGTTCTAATTTCCGTGGTAAGAAAAAAGAAGCAATCTTTACCACAACAGGAAAACATAATTACTGTTAGTATTAAAATCTTATTAGGAAAACATAGAGCCTTACACTTTGAAATGAATTAAGATATAATAATCAAGTACTGCTGTAAAGAAGCATTCAAAATTCTCTTTCAAATTTCCATGGAGGTTTCTATCTAACTTCTCCATGCATATCTGCTTTTCCTATAGATGACAGAAAATAAGAGTTAAAACATCCAGACAATGATTCAAATTTAATTTACAAAAGTTTTTCTCTTTTTTTAAAGTCAAAATCAACTAGAATAACAGAGGTTGTATATGAGGAAATGTATTGTGAGATGTAAAACCTTGATTTTTACGTATTTTGAAATACAGAATTTGTAGGTTAGCAACTGTAATATTCTGCCAGACAAATGGATATGTGTGGTAAGCAACTATTTTGCTATTAATAGTGGTGAGGAGTATTTCAAGCATTCTGTTGAATTAAAGATTTGAGCAAAGAATATTATTGCTAATCAAAGGACTTTAAGTTCATTTACTGTTATTCTAGATACAGGATTAAGTGTTTTGAGAAATACTTCATTGGAGCAATTCTTTTAGTAGGAATGATTTTCATCTGTGGTTCCCAGAGTGTGCTCTCCCAATCAGCAGCATTGCGTCACCCTGGAACTTCTTAGAACTGCAAATTCCTAGGCCTCCCTTTAGAGCTACTGAATCAGAAGCTGCAGGAGATACCTATGGTTTTGGATGCATTTTTAAATTTAAGTACCACTGATCTGCATACATGGAGATGTCATTTATGGCGGGGAGCGTATGACCAGTTGTACCACAAGAAAATTCTCTATGAATCATCTCTTCCAAATGATACAGAGAAAATTCTTAATTAAGGAAAAAAAATGAAGTGATCCAGCAAAAACTGACAATGCATGGTAGTGTGGAAACCACAAGATGCAAATGGAACAGAGATTAAAGTCAGGTGTTTAGTCAGGGTGCTGGCAGTTGCTGTGCTTCTGTATACACAGCAGATTGTGATCCATGAACAAAAATCCAAAAGGACAAATCGAAAAAAAAAAAAAAACCTCTGCTTATCCTTTGTCAGAACATCTTAGTACTTAGCATTCTTGGTGACTATTCATCTGTTTCCTTCTTGTCAGCATGCTGACAACCAGCACCAATCAACACTTATTCCCATTTCCTTGTTTTTCTCCTTTGTTTTTCTTTCTAAAACCTTCTTTGTCTCAAATTAGAGTTTCAGATTCTAAGAAAATTACCTGTAGCAGAGTTAAAAAAAACAAACACATATTTCACAGTTTAAGCTATATGATTTACTGTAAGTCCTCTTTTTACATAAAATTATATTAATTTATAAGTGAATCCTTTATTTATAATAAATAAACTGTTCCACTTTTGACTTAAAAAGTCTTAAGGCATTGCATGACTGACAAAAATAATGTTACATAAGAATATGAAGAAAATATAATTAGTGCCATGAGATAGATCTATATTCCCCCCCTTTTTCTATCTGTCTGTATTCTCTTTTCCCACTTTTCTTATTTCTGCCTATCTGTACACATTAACTTCTTGTAACTCTAGGATGTTACATTTCATTTTTCACTTCATTTTCTATGTCCTTACTTTCCCCCTTTTCCAAGTTTTCTGTTTTAAAACGAGCATTTGTTCCCCAAATCTTGGGTATAAGATCCTTTTTCAGTTCATTATCTCATTTGCTCATTCACGTATTCATTTTTTGTTTCTGCAGGTTTATTTAATTACACCCCTATTCTTTCATCCACATCCCTTTGTCTCTCCTTGCTGTGGACTGCCATTTTTCTTCTGCTGGGCCGTACTTAACTGTCTTTTGATCTCGCCCTTCTGAGCATCTTCTAATATTGTAATTTTTCTTTCTTTCATTTTCTTCTCTTCAGTCTTTTTTCAATAAAATAGTTAATGCTTTGAGAAAAATACATACTGTATGTGAAGTTCTAAATGTATGCTCATTGTAGCAAGATGAGTTAAGGTATGGTTCTTGCCCACAAAAAGGGAAGCATGCACAATGACTTTTGACTCAGACCTAAAATGTATCCTGTCCATTATCAGCTGAGCCCTCAATATTTGGTGATAATGATTTTACTCATCCTTACTTTTAACACTTTTGTACTTGCCTCGTTTTTCCCCCTCAAAGCCCTGTCTAGTGTTCTCTATTGTTAGAAGATGGCCTTGCCTCCAGATTTACAGATATCATCAGTCATACAATTTCTTATTTTTTCGAATCCCTCCCCTTCTTCCTCCTCAAGTCCCATGGTTCTCCTGGTAAACCTTGCAGTCCATCTAAAGGTGGATGCATTCCTCCTTGTTTCTGTTGTTTCTCTTACTGTTTTTATACACACATGTACACTTGCACAGAACTCGTGCTTTGTATTTAGCATAAGTGTGGATAACACGTGTATTGCTAGACTAGGCGGAATCAAAATATGCATGACATCCTCTTAAAACCCACTGTTATTTCTGGGAGCATTGGGGTATTATTTGGATGAACAATCTAAATGGCTTAAAATAATTTTAAGAGTGCCTCATTAGTAGGTGGAACATTTTTTCTTGGGTTTTAAATGTCTGAAGTTTAACAACAGTAACAAAATGTGAGCTATAGGATTTTGCTTTCTCAGATGGGCATTGCACTATGTCTCATTTTTTGATATTCACACAGAGTCCGAAATAGTTTTGGAATTTCTTGATATAGGCGGTTTCTGGGGCTTCAGAGAATGAATTACCGTTCAGGAGTTAGACCTAGAGAATTGTGTTTAGGACCTTCGCCCACCTATCTTCATTGGATCAGGAACTGAAATCTAAGAACAGTCTTGGAGTGGGAAGAGATCAGGAAGAATTATGTTCAAAAACTCGCTTAACACATAGGTTATGTATCATTTATTCTTACTAAAGTTTGAAGAGCTTATTCCATTATGAAAGGAACAGAAATACTGGCTCTTACATATCTATTGTTGTTGTTGCTGCTGTTGTTGCTGTCATAATGATATTTTTCTTAATCACCCCTAGTTTATAAGATGCCGAAAAGAAGATATAAGAAGATTATATCTCTTTCTTTAGGGAGCTTATATTCCTAATATGATATAAACACACACGCACTCACACACACACACACACACACACACACACACACACACATATCCACACACACATAAAATGCCTTTTCCCAAATTCTTGGGGAGAAAAAAAATCTGCCTTATTTTACTGTTTTGAATCTCTTGTTTCTTTCATTTTATTTCTTCTGAGTGGAAATATAAAAACAGATTGCCCTAAAATCTCTAAACTATAAAAATGAAGGCATACTTACTAATATGGCATACATAAGAAATCAGGGTGATAATTGTGACAATAACTTCCATTTATTGAATGCCTTTGTAGTGCCTGTAACTATAAGTACTTACACAAAACAGCATGGCAGAAATAGTTATCCCTAATTTATGTAGAACAAAGCTGAATCTCAGAATGATTAAGTGACTGGCCAAAGGCTACACACATGTGAGCTTCTCGTGTTCTTTTTGTATAGCAATTTAGAAAGCATCAGAAGAAAGAGCAAAATTACTCACAGAGAACAATATTGAGGAATGTGGTATCAAAAACACATTGTAAAGTTTGAGAAAATTTTTTGAAAGACCAGTAAGTTTGAAGTACTTCGTAATTGCTTCTCTAAAATGAAAACAGTCCCATTCTGTATACAAACTGCTGGCAACCATGACTCACCAACTTGAAATCATATACAAAATTAAGTATACTGGTGCAAAAAATTTAAGTTACCTCTTTGGTTCCACAAGGTTACTTTCATGTAGGTAGTAATAAAAAAGAAATTAGAATTGGGAGTTAAATTAATATGCTAACAGTAAATAGGTTCAGGTCGTAGAGAATTTTTTAGAGCACTGTGTTTTGTGACATTTGATTTATACATCAATCCTGTGGGATAGTCAGGATTTATACATGTGGAAGTTGGGACTATGAATAGCCAAGGAACCATATCATAAATGGTGAGTCTGGGACAAGAATCCAGATCTTCCGATGTCTACTGTTGTGTTCTTCAAAAAAATATCACGATCCATTAGGAAAAGATCAAGTACAGTGTTTCAACTGACTGTTATCTTAAAACATAATGACTTAAAACAATAGCAATTATTTACTTGCTGATATGCTTGCAATTTGGGCATCATTTTAAGGAGTAGCTCATCTCTGTTCTATGGGGCATCAACTGGGGCTGAAGGATCCACTCAAAGGTGGTTCACTCATATGTGTGCCAAGTTGGTTTAGCTGTTGGCTGGAAGGTCAGCAGGGGCTGTTAGCCAGGGACTTCAGACCTCCTCATTGTGGGCTCTCCACGAAGCTCAGAGTAATTAGATTTCTTATTGGGTATCTGGCTTCCTCTAGAGCACAAAAGCAGAGGCTTCCAGGCCTTCTTAAATCTTTGGCCTAGAACTTGCACAGTATCATGTTCGCCACATGCTATTGGTTAGTTACAGTCACAGGACTAGTCTAGACTTAAAGGGGAAGAGACTACACCTTGCATAAATAATGGGAGGCATGGTCCGCTGGAGGCTACTGATGTAACTGACTTTTATATTATGTAGAATTCAGAATATTATGATAAAAGACAGACACAGAACACATTTTCGAAAGGTTTCCACCAAGTCAGGCATTTATAAAAATAAATTTCAGTTAATGGGAAATATTCTTTAATTCCTCCAGTGAGCCAGGTAAAGAATCCACTATAATTTGAAAAGAATACTAAAATAATATCCTAACTATTTTTTTTCCTAATTTTAGCGATTTGGTAATCTGACTTGTTAGATCTTTTCAGTCAAGATATGATGGAATGCTTAGTATTGGATCTTTTTTGGGAAAGTGTTCAACATTTTCTACCATTCTCTGCTGGATATAGAGCCAAGAGAGTAGCCTCTCATTCATATCACTGTGTTATCTTGGGGAAATCACTTATGTTTCATAGAGGATGCATTTTTGAAGAATAAGCTAATAAGATATTTTAGAGATGAGCTGTAGCTTCATGTGTTATATATCCAGTTCTCTTCAGGAAGAGGAACCAGCAATCCTATTAAGAATTGAAAAATCAACTATTGTCTCCAACTTTACATCTGGGAAAGGCAATGAAGTTCTTTTCAGTTAAACATATAGACTGGCCCTAAAGAGTTTGATCAAAAATTTGAACATTTTTTTGTCCGCTAAATAAAATGCCACACACAGCTCTCCCCTGAGTAAGACTAGCCTTTCATGGGATGTTTATTAAATACTATGTGTCCCTTGCTAACATCCCCTTACACTAGTCTAGCAGTCATTCTTTAAATCATAAATAAGAATCTCTTGGATGTTTCAAGGGATAGTAAGTCAAATATAACAGGACTTCAAAAGCAAGAATTTTCCCATTTATTCTTCTAACAATCTCATGAGCACAAAAAGGAACTTTCTGGCCATGAACACTAAACCATAGCACACTATGAATGCTCTTTCATGTAGCAGCCAGGCTAAACAGCAAAAAGACCAAATAGCTATAAGGAATACTTTTTTCTAAGAATGAGAAGAGTATGACACCTTCATTTCAAGTAATCTATAGAACAGAAAATTTGAGGGCTCTGGAAGCAGTTAAATGGGAGCCAAGGAAAACTAATATGAGGGAAAAATTGTCTTTTGGAGTATATGACCAGAGTGCTCAAGTTCACACAAGTCGATAGGTGCCTTGAAGTTTTGTTCCATTTTTTTTCCATTATTACTTTACTTAACAAATAAGAGATGTGTAGTTTAGGTCCAGAAGCTATTAAGAAAAATGAAATTTCGTTGATTCATTACTGCACTGAAACATAGATCCTGAGTCTTCAGATTTTAGAGCCTTAAGCTTCACTGTTTCCACACCATGATTTCCATTGTGCCTTGTCTTCGTATCCTTTATCTGGTTCCCTAGATGGTAGGAGTAGCTAAGACAGATATCACTTCATGGTTGAACAGAAATTATGTGAATATAATAAAACTCTCAGCCAGAATTTGCCACATATGATCCAGACAACCCTCGTTTTTCAATTCTGTGAAAGTCTGACACTTTTGTTGCTCCCACTTAAGCAGTTTGCAGAGAGGAATCACACTCACCTGAAACATCTGATGAGGAAGCATTAATTAAGACTTTATATGATTCACAATTAAGTCTCTAAATTTAACCTTGTCTGTGTTCAAATAAATGTTATCCTTACTGATCCTTACTATTGATAGGTCTGCTATCAATCTATACTCTTTTGAGTCAGGATCCTCCTTGAATCTCCTTGGTTCCACTGCAAAATGCTGCAGCTTTTTTTTTTTTTTTTTAATATGCAAGTTATTGCTTTTCTTCCCCACTCCACCCTTATCAGTATTCTTAAGATGGGATGCAAAGCAACCAGTTTAAAATGAGGAATTTATCACTAAATCAATTATTTACAGGGAATTAGCTTGACTGTCTTTTATCAAAAATTTTACTTTTTTAATCCAAAGGAATAAGATCTTTTTGTATTGGGTAGATACAACTCATATTGTGTGTATGTGTTTGTGTATAACCCAGTATCTTTTAACAGGACAGAGATCGGTCTATTTTCGTACATGCTTAGCTTTGCATAGTAAGGCCTCTATGTGCTGATATGTGCATGACATAATAGAGTGAAGTTGTTTTGGAGGCCTTGCCTTTTACTATCCCCATATTCAGAAGAGTAGGAAAGAGTAAGGGGGTACAATACTCTATGACTTCAAACAACAGCATGGGGAAATCAAATGAAAAGTTGCTAAGAATGATAGTGTTTGAAATATTTTGTATTTATTAGTCAAGTGAAAGATGGGAGAGGTTTTCAGGGAATGGCAGTAGCATAGAGGTTTTATTTTAAATGATAACAGACAATATTAAAGTTTGAAGAATTGCACTGAATAAACTAGAGATAGGAAAATATTTGACATCAGCTCACTACCAAGTCAACTGAGCTGTGAAACAGTTGAGTAAAAATATATACCTTACAAAGATAGTGGTAGTAATACTCAATTTTGTTTTAACCATCCAAGCATGGATTGGAGTACATTAAGTGGAGGAAATGAGGCTAGGGTGATTTTATAGGTCTGGAACAGGATTGCTTTTAGCTTCAGTACAGCATGTACAGCAGCCAACAAGGAAAGGAATATGTGACATTAAGTACTATAGTGGTTATGATTAAATAAGAACTAAGTTTTAGAGGGTATCTTAGCAGGATCACTTTGGATCAACGAACAAAGTGAAATTCAACATAGTACACATAAAAAATATTACTTTTATGTAAGGAAGGCGCTAAAGATTGTTTGTGTGTGTGTGTGTGCGCGCGCGCGCGCGCGCGTGTGTGCACGTGCGCGCCAGTTAAATTAACAAAATAAGCCAGAAGACTTAGTTTCATTACTGAGACTTTGTAATCCTCTGTTTTTATTTTGTTTGTTTCTTTTTTTTTTTAATAATGGAAGCAGTGATGGTTGAAATTAACTGTAATTAAATGCAAAGCAAGTTAGTGTTCATTTTTTTAAGCCAAAGTTTTTATTGCTATACAAATGTTAGTGCATTCCCATTGCTTGTATTATGAGATTTTAATATACTTTACAATGATCATGCAAATACCTCATTACCGTATATACATAGGAGTTTAGTTTAGATTTCAGTTTCTTAAAGGGCCAAGATTGTATTCATTTACCTACTGAGCCTATGTACATGATGGTTCATTTTGTTAAGCATATTTCTTGCAGAGGTATATTTTATACCTAATGATAATGTCTGCAGGGATAGAGTCACAGAACCAGGAGTTCCTATAATGTTTACATTCAATGAACAGTAACTAAACATATACTCTGTGCCAGTTCAGTGCTAGGCTCTGTGGAAAGAAAATGAAGAAGATAGAGCCTAAACTCCAGCAGAGCATATATACACTCAAACTCAATTTTGGTGATTTTGTGATGGGAAGATTAGTCTCCTGGAGAAATTAGAGAATTAAAGGATGGCTGCTTCTGATGGATAGGCATTGAGGTGGGGTAAGGAGGTGGAAAACATAGGTAGATATAATTAATTGGTAATATTCTAATTATTCGTTTGGGCTCTATCTTCATGGTGTTCATTATTTTTTAAAATAAAGATACCTTATTTATCGATTTTGTGTACCTAATATCCTCATAAGGGAGTGGGGCAGTAGTGATGTAGTAGCGGTGGAAGTAATAAGAAGACACAGCAATCAATGGAAAGAACTATTGCAAAATTTCTTCTGTGAGTCAAGAACGTTTGAGCTAATTCAGTGGTCTTATTCTTCTCATTTGCATTCACAAGAATAGTTGCTCTATGAGGGCAGAGTTTTTTGTGTGCATATTTTTGTTCACTGCTATATCTTTGGTGCCTTGTACATAATAAGTGCTTAAAAACATTTTTTAATGTTGACATAGTATGTCATAAAATTCTAGTCTTTTAAGTCACACATCTTTAATTTCTTTCAAAATTTTATAACTGTGTTTCTATACTAAAGAGTATATATTACTGAAAGGACAACATTTAGATCTTAAAGAACTTGTTTGGCTATTTATTAGCAATGTAATTAAATAGATAATAAGTGCATCTCTATTCCATATACAATGAGAAAGTCCAAAATTGCCTAAAATGTTCTTGCGAAGTACTTTAGAAACTCCCTCAAATAGATTTAATTAAGATTATTGGCAGGCTAAATTTATTCAAACTTTAGGTAAAAAACTAATACCTTATCTGAAGAAAGTAATAGCATAACTTTGAATTAATAGGCTATTGTAGTTGGATGAATTCTTAGAGATTATCTAATCCAATCCCTTTATTTCACAAATTAGGAAACTGAAAAAGAGGGTAGAAATTATGAATTGCCAAATAATATATGGTCTGAAGAGGAGAAATAAAATAATTGATTTTGATAAGGTGTTATGGCTTAATTCTGAATCTAGTAAGAGAAAAACTATTTAGACAGTATTTTTGTTATCAATTCTAAAATTTCTAATGAGAGATCAACTTTTAGGCAAATTAGAGATTTTAAAACATTTGTTAACATAAAATAAAGTGGATTCGGTCATCTAACTTTAAGATATAAATATATTTGCAATAATTTTTAAAATTGGTAATCTATAAAAATGTGTTAAAACATTGAAATGATAAATTACAATTTTTAAAAGTTTTAAATAGAACTATATCAATTAATTTTGTAATAAAAATATTCCCACAAAGTCTAGATAGTTTCATTAGTTAATTCTTTTGTGCATTTAAAGAAGAAATAAAACCAATTTTACACGAACTTTCTAACAAACCATGACCAAGTCATTAAAAGAAAGGAAAATTATAAACCAATGTTTTTCATGAGTATAAATGGAAAAACTTGTAACAGAATGTTAGCAGATCGAATCCAGCAATGCATAAAAAGATAAAACATTGTGACCAAGTGAGATTTATCCCAGAAATGAAAAGCTAACTTAGCATTCAATATTATCATTTCCTATAGTTTATTGTATTTACAGAATGAGGGAAAAAAATCAATAAATGCTGAAAAAGCATTTGACCAAATTACCCTTTTATGGTTAAAAAAAAAAAAAAAACTCAGAAAACTCAGACTAGATAGAAATATCCTAAATTTTATAGAGGAAATCTATGAAAAACCTTTAACATCTTACAGTGCTGAAATATTAAATAATTTTTGTAGTATTGGGGACAAAACAAAGAAACTCACTCTTAACCACTTCTACCTTTTGTGGAGGCTCAAGTCTATAAGGGAAGAAAAAAATAATAAAAAGTCTACAGATTAGAAATAAAGAAGTAATGAAAACATGATTGTTTATTTAGAAAATGCTAGAGTCTAAAGAATAACTTCTAACAAATTTAGCACGATCACATTTTAATAAGTAAATATACAACAGTCAATTATATTTCAATATCTCAAAAGCAAACAATTAGAAAATGAAAATTTTAAAAGTCATTTATAATAAAATCAAAGCAAAAAATACTTAGAAAAAAAAATGAAGATGTGAAAGTCCTGTAAACTAAAAACTATAAAACATTGCTGAAAGGAATTAAGGTAGACCTAAATAAATTGAGAGATATATCATGTCCATGGATTCAGACTCTGTCTTGTTAAGATGTCAGTTCCCCTCAAACCGATTTACAAATTCAAATCAATCCCAATTATAATCTCGCAGCAGACCTTTTTTTATTTTTTTAGAAATTTATGTCTAAAATTTATATGGAAATACAAATAACCTGACCCAGAATAGCCAAAACAATTTTGCAAAAGAAGAAAGTTATAGGATTCATACTACTTGATCTCAAGAAATACTATAAAGGTACGATATTGAAGACAGTGGTATTCGCATAAAGATAGACAAATACATCAATGCGTTATAATGAAAAACACAGAAATAGACCTACACGTTGTAGCCAATTGATATTTGGATTAGGTTCTAAAGTAATTCCACTGTGAAAAGAACATCTTTTCAAGAAATAATTTTGAAACAATTGAATAAGTTTATGGGGGAAAAATGAGCCCCAACTCTCACACTTCTATACATCATAATACAAAAACTAACTTAATATGGAGCATAAACCTAAATTTAAAAGCTGATGATTTTGAAGCTTCTAGTAAAAAGCATAGAATATATTTAAAACCTTTGGGATAGAAAGGACACAAAGCAGAAAACCTACAAGAACATTATAAATTGGACTCCATCTAAATTTAAAACATCTGTTCTTTGAAAGGAAAAATTGAAAAAGTAAGCCACAGGCTGGAAAAAAATATTCTCAATAACTATGTCAAAGAACTCAATATATACATTAAAGAAAGGACTAGTATCCAGACTATATAAATAATTTCTATAAATCACTAAGAAAAACAAAGACAAATAAAAAGAAAGCGAAAGACTTGAAAAAATACTTCATAAAATATCATCATGGTTTGAGGAAGCAAAATGATAAAATTAGCATTTAAGTGTTGACTTGTAAATGCTTTTGTTTTAAAGTAATTTTTTCCAAATTATACTCTGTTTTCTCAGAAATATCTAAATGAATGATTTTCATTGTAGACTGCATATTGAATTACTTCGGCAGCCTTTCAAGACAGTAATGTTCAGCCTCCATCGCTGACCAGAATCATTGGGATGAGGGACCTGGGATATCAGTATTACATGAAAGCTTTTTAGTGATTGTAATGTAGTGTCAGAGTTGAGAACCAACGCTCTGATATTTACATGATGTTAAACTTCTGACTCTAGGTTTGAGGGATGCTTACATAAACCGTGCTGAATTTGTACCATGAAAATCTGATTTACTATTGCCGACTTTATGAAGATGTGTTAGGCATTATACAAGAGGAATCTATGGGGAACAAGTAATACCAACTGCTAACCAGAATATGATTTGTTTTAAGGATCCAACTGTTTTAAGGATTGTATAAAAAGCCTTTGGGGAATTGAGGCTGCAAAATTCACAACCAACATCTCATTTAATGGTTTATTTACCTATAATTTTGATCAATTTTTCTTCTTTCTTTGATGACTTAGGCAGCAGGATCCTTTTAAATTTGAATCAAGTGTGTTGGGCATAGCCTATTACCTCAGGAACCAGTGCTGCCAACCATGTTTTATTAGAGGCTGATGGTGTGAGCCAAAGGTGGCTGGTTGTAACAATAGTAGCAAGAATAAGTTATTGGGCTTAAATTGAGGCCATTTATTTTACAGTTGCGGGATGTCATTTTCTCATATCTCCATTTACAGATTTATCAAGTCACCTTTAAATCCCATTTACATGATGTCAGTGATTCCACCATTAAAGATTTGGGACAGTCCTAGGGAGCATTTCTCTCCCTGAGGATAGTACAGGTACATACTGGATGACCCTTGTGGAATGACACACAGCACTTTCCGTGAAAAAAAAAAATGACATATTATATGGTGAGTATGTGTGCTCTCTTGGGGGAAGCTCATGGGATCCTGTAGGAAGCTTGGGTGATTTAAATTCTAAACTCTTGTTTTTGAAATCTCTCTTGACTCTTATCCACTCATTCCCTCACACACGCTCTTATATTCCCTGATTTATGTGTCAGAAATCATTATCCAGTTAGCTGCTCAACCTAGAAACCTCTGATTTGTCTCTCCTTTCTCCTCACATGAAGACACTCACCCATTTTCTCCAGAATGTCTCATATTGTCTCACGTTCTCCATGCTCACTGCCACTGCTCTAGAGCTAGCCCTCTGCATCTGTTTCCTACACGATTGCCATAGCCCCTGCTCATCCCTCTGAGCAACTGGCCTGGCCTGGCTTTCTTTTTTCTCATCTAAACCATCATCCACACTTCACACCTCTCACTCATGTATAAAACCTTCATCTTGCCAGTTTTTGAGGGCTAAAATCCCAATCTTCGCTAGCTAGACCAAAAGTCCCCAAGGGAACATTGATGAATTCTCTTTATACTTTCTCAGCCCCGTCTTTCTTTAAGTCATCAATATCATCGTCATCATCCCCACCACCACCACCACCACAGTAACAACTTCCAATGTGCCAAACACTGTGCTAAGAACCAGATTATCTCACTTAATCTTTACCACAGTCAAGTGCAGTGGTGATGCAGACACAGAAATAGAGGTTTGGGGTAGCTCAGTAAAATCTAGGAAGCCAGGACTCCAATTCAGGACCACTGAGACCCCAGAGCCAAAGTTTTCAACCACTGTTTGCTTGCCATTCTCCCCTAAGAGCAAGACAGTCTTACCCGCAACTGTTTATCTATGCTGTTCTTTATGCCCCACTCTTTTCTGCCTGCCAGTTTCCAATTCTTCATTGTAAGATACTGCCCAAAGTCCACCTTCCTCATTCAGAGGGGTTGTGGAAGATTTTAAACACCACTGTGCTAGGAAATAATATAATTAGGATTGAAATGACGTAACTACTGCTCTCCTTTCATTAAAATTGTTGCTTTGATAGACATCACTAGCACAGGTTTGGGAATATATCCAAGACAACTCATTGACTGCCAAAATTCCTCTTTGTAGCCTAATCTCAAGTTTCTTGGAAGATGACCGTTTAAAGAGTTCTATCAACCTATATCTCAGTTGTCCATCTGGCAAACACAGTAATCATCAGAAAGAGAATTCTTTACAAACTTCCATTTATATTCTTGGGGAACATATTCCACGTAAAGCAAATAATACCCAGTTTCTTTGGTCTCTTCTTTTCTTTCTTATTTGTCTTACAGGCTGCAGCTGTTAAGTCCAAGTAGGTTGGTTTCCTACAAGGAGACTCTAAACCTTTAGTGGCTTTTGCTAATTGATATGGACTACAGTTGAAATAGATTCACACTGGGAAGTCCAGTTATCTTTTTTTCAGCAAAAACCTAGCACACTATTCCTTAAAAGATGCTAATAAAGTTCAGCTAGATTTTGAGAGCTCGCTGGGTGCCTAGGCAGGCCATGTTATGTATAATCACACTACTCACTCTTTATGAAGGAATTTCTTTAATGCAAAATGAAAATTCTACTTCCAAAACTTAGTTGATTTGATTACTGCAAATGGTGGTATTAATTTTGTGGTGGGAAATCAAATGGAAAACAAAAAAGTGAAAACATATAAAACAATAGTGTAAATAATGGTTTTTAATTCAAGGTGAGCAGTAGAATAAATTGGGAACATGTTTTCAAATACATACCAACACAGCCATCTCCCATTTCCTTCAGATTCTGACTCAGTACACCAGGGATGTTGCCAGGTATTTAAATTTTTTTTTTTTTCCTCCAAAGCTTTTCAAGTAATTTCGATGTGCTATACTGGATTACAAATGGAATGGTAGTTTCAAACCATGTTAATAGCCTTACACAGCCATAAAATTGCATTCTCTAATATCCAAGTCCAATACTGTGTCACCGTCTGATATACAAATTCAAACTTCCAGTCAGAGGCTTAGGACACATGACCTAGGAGCTTAGCTCCTATTGTAAAGTGTTCTTTCACTTGAGGAATTAGATATGACCTTGGCCAATCTTTATTTCAGTGGTATTTCAAACTAGTTTTAGGAAACTGAAACCTCCCCTGCTTACCCGCTCTCCCCCCAACATACACACAGTAGAAGTAGCCCTAACTATAAAATAGATTAAAGAGAAAAGCAATTGGATGAAGTGAGGGCTGTTTAACTACCTCCTATTTCCTCTGAGCCTTGAGTGACCTCCTCGGTTCCTTTAGGGATTCCTGGTTTTAACCGGTGGTAGTCTAACTATCCCACTTCACAAGTAAAGAAACTGAGGCACAGTGAAGTGGCTTGCTTTGGAAACCAGTGTTGGGACAAGTGAATCCTCACTGCCAGTCTAATATGCTTTTCATTACTATATATATTTACTTCTGTCAGGGGAGGGCGTTAAACGGTATACTGGTCTATTCTCATTAATGTTTTGATCAACAACATGCCATTTTTTAATTCAGCATTATGATTACTAAAATAAATGGGAAAATACATGGAAAATCAAATTAGTTTTATTATCCCATTAAAGGAACCATTTGATTTTGTCAGTTGGGAAAAATCTAATAAAATCAGATGTATTAATTAAATAGAGTAATATAATGAAGCTCAAAATAGTAAAACTGGATCTGGAAAGGACCCCGGAGAGGAAATGATATGTTATTTCATCATGTGAAATCTCGTAGGGGTTTCTTTTGTATTTTTTCAACTGCAAAATGTAGAAATTATTTGAGTCCCCTTCCCTGTGGTCAAAACAAACAAACAAACAAAACTAAGAGGCATTACAAAAGGAAATTATAATGGTAAAGAAAAATAAACTATTTAAGTCAATGTTATTGCCTTACTTTAGCAAGTACTAGGCTTACCTTAACAATCTCCAAAGAAAGGCTGATTCAATTTAAGTTGTCACTAAACTCACACATTTTATTTTTAATTACACCTGTTTACTAGTTAAATCATAGACTGTATTGATTTACATGCATTTAATTTAGGTCAAATAACTAAAACATATAATACTGTAGACATATTTTATTTAGAAAAAGAAAAAAGATAATGTAAATCTTGACTGCCAGCCCACAGCCAAACAGCTAATAATGCCTTGTTTTCTACAACTGGCAGAACACAGAATATTGCATTTCAAAATTCAGTTTTCTTCATTGCATGATGCATTGAAGTATATTTGAAAGGAACATATATAACGTAATGGAATGACACTTATTACATCACTAGTGGCATTTCCTAAAGAGCAAAACTTGAATAAAAATGTAAAACAAATACTGAATATTTTTGAATAGGTGACATTGGGCAGAAAGATAGCTTTCCTCTTGGCAGCATTAAATATAATTTTTAAAGGGAGCATTTTAGATGGGGGAGAACTTCTGGGGCATTATAATACGAAATCCTGCATTTATTGGGAGGTGCAAGATGATGAAATAAATATATATAACAAAATAAAGGGAGAATGGACTTGGAGCTATGTAATTCACTGAGGAGGGCAGAATAAGCTTTACCTGGAAGGATTTAAGATTTCCTTGAAACCCACTGAAAGCTTCTGTGCAATCTGAGGGAAGAATTTGGCTTTAAATCATCAAACAAATTAAAAATAACATAAAATTTTGTTAAGTAAACCATCTGTTCCAAAGCATCAGGAGAGAGACTGAGGAAATCTCCAGGAAGGCTCTTGGCGTTTAGGAATAGGATAGTCACACTGCAACTGATGCTCCTCTGTGTTTGACTCAAGTTTGTTATTGACCCCAACTAGCCAGACTTGAAAGTCATACCTGTGGATTAGAAAGTGAAAACGCCTGAGGTCAGTATTCTGTCTGGGTAACTAGGATTCCAGTGCTCAGTAACAAAGAAAAACAGACAAACTGATCTGTAGCCATGGTTCTAGACCCTGCCTGCGCACCAGGATTGCCTGTGGCACTTCGAAAAAAGTCCGGATGCCTGGGCCCCTCCTCAGGTCAATTTCAATCAAAGTCTCCAGGGATGATGCAAAGCATTGGAAGGAATTGTTAAAAACTCTGTAGGTGGTTTAATGTGCAACCAGCCTTGAGAACTTCTGTAATAAGGATATGGTAGCAATACTTCCCATAGAAACAAGGAGAGCCATCTCCCTTATGTTGATATTTGGCAAATTTGACTTCTGTAAACAAAAAGACAAGGAGGTCTTCACACTTAAAAGCAAATGCATGTTTTTTTGTGGACAGAATAATTTCCTAGAATGTAAATTATTTAAAAAAAAAATCTGGAGGAGACATTTCCAAGAATATATCAGTTTTTTGGCTGGCAGGAAGAAGTCACAATCTGGTTACAGAGAGAGCCAGTATATTATATAAGAAGAACATCTTGTTATAAACTTAATTCTGTGATTCTGGTGTGCCTGCAAACATTTTTGATGGTGAAGGCAAGTCTTAGGTTATTTTTCCCATAGCCAGAAGCATATTGGATATGAAGAATTTGAGATTTGTATCTATGTTCAGCATTCTAGTTCTTCTATTTGCAAGTCAGAAAATAAATTCAGATGTATGGCCCTTAGTAGTTTCATTCAATAGAAAGTTGAGAAAAATAAAATTGTTAATGAACTGACCACTGATAAGACCAAGGTGATTTTCAGTGATTTTGTGTCATTTTATTATTTCAATGTCTATTTGAGTAACTGGCATGCCTGTAGGAAACAACTATCCTAAAAATAAGAAGACATACCATTAAGAGTGTCACCATTAAGAGTGTCTGCTGTAGATAGTGTGAATTAATCAGCTTCCTGATGCTACCTTGTTTAAGGTTGACCAAATACTTCAGGGCCTAAAGAAGGCAGCATAAATATCTCATGCATCAACAAAGCCCCGAAATGGGACAGTCTAGGTGATGACACAGTGAACTAGAGTTGCATGGTGGTGTAGGAAATTTGCTTATTTACGAAAGGACCCTAAAGGACCCTAGTCAGAGACCTGTGATATGAGAAGCAATGTCCAGACACCTACAGGGAAAGGTGATCACCAGGGGAGTTACAAGAGAACAACCTCATGAGAAGAAGTTCTAGAAATAGCCCCATTCTGAGAGGGACACCAGCCATATTACAGAAAGATCAAGGCAGAAGCCCAGACCTATACACTGGGCCACTGTAGAGGAAAGAGGATGAAATATCAGCTAAGTCAGGCCCCAGGACTAAGCCATTGGTGCCCTCTATTGATAGACTCCAAGTCCCAATAGAAAGTAAGACTAAGGCTGTTCAAGTACTTGCTGCTCCAACTAGAATGTATACTGGGACTGGAGCTAGACTGGTATGCAGATGTGGCTAAATAGTTGACTCAAATCTGGGGAGGGGGGGCAGGGGTGGGGAAGGAAGCTATAGAGATGCAGAAAAAGTGAGACCAGAGCTGATGGAATTGTTCCCAGTGTATATAATGCTGCTCTTGCCACTTTCAGAAACTACCAGCAGTGATCCACCATACTTCTTTAAAGATGAGCTTGTTCTCACTTGTTAAAATAATTCTTTCCTCTCCTACTCTCTCATTGCCATTGGAGATGGAGCATCAGATATATCGTAAACAGAAGGTTCTCTTTAAAGCTCTCAGACTTTGACGTAGGTCTAAGCAGAGACCATCATTTGGAGTGCACATAGTAGCATCATCTTTGGAGCTTTTTCAAACTAAATGTACCACTACCTTCTCTTTATCTTCACATTTTCCTGAAAATTCTGATTATGTCCTCTCCCTCCATCCCTTAGCCCTTACCCAGGTCCTGGAAAAAATGAAGAAATATTCTCTTTTAAGATTATTTTTCCGTGTCATTCAGACACTTGTACTTATGTATTTAATATATTCTCTGCTAGGATGTGAGCCATGCTCCTGATTTATATGAGGAAAGAATGTGTGTCTGAAGCATTTAGTAAATATCTAAATGAATGAATGAATAAATCCACTTACCTGTATTTGTTTGTAATTCAACATATTCATTGATCTTCCTGCTTTAACAACCACAAGGTAGAGAACATTCCAAGTCTTTACTTTTAATTATGTTATCTTTTAACCATTGTTCTCATTTTAAATGGCTCTAGATATAAGAGGGTGGAAATATACTATGAAGATTGCTTTGAGACAAAATTTCTCATCTCTGTTACCTCGAATTATTGAAGGGCGAAGAATATGCCTACTATGTGAAGGAATCTGGTTTGTTGCCTTCCTACAGATGGAGATTATACTCTTAGTCCTATTATCTACTGTCATTGTCATGGCTAGGTATCTTTACTGTATTATAGAAAGTCTCTCAGAACACAGCAATGCTATGCAAATGAGTAAGTGAACTGGATAACAGTACATTTATATGACAGTTTTAATTATAGTTCCAGGGTTACTATATCATGATTCTTTTTCAACTTGTGAGCTCCCTGGAGCTTGTTTTTGTTCCTTTATTGTAGCTCACTTATTATTCAGAAACTTTTACATAACAGTTTTGCTGCTTTGATAAGTTTTAGAATTACCTTATAATATTGGATTTTAGGCCTAATAAATCAGTGGATGAAGAACACTTGTATGAATCATGGAAATAACTGATGAAAGAATAATGAATGCTCTTACACCCACTGCTGGTTGCTTTAATGATAGCTTTCATTAGGTAGGTGTAATTTTGTTCAAGATCAATCTGGATTAACCTGATCTAATAGATTTTTATGGCAAATGTGGGCTTTCAAAATTTCCTATTTTTAGAGGATCAATAATGTAAGAGCATTGTCCTCCCAACTACCATTACATTTTTTGATTCTTTGTCTATGAGGACTTAACCCCATTTCAATGCCAGTTTTTGCAATTTATTTTTCATCCTACTGTAAATGAAAGGTAACTAATATAAGGAGAGCAGGTTGTCTATTTTGTCTCAACTTTTGATTTTTGGCATCTAAAGCAGAGCCTAGGACAACAAAAGTATGTAGTAAATCCCTGTTGAGTCATTAAATGATGTAACCTTAACTACCATCCCTTGATACAAGGTGAGGGTGAATCTGATTAGCAAGTGCACACATTTTAAAAGTGACTAAATATTGAATCTATCCTACAACCTTATCAGACTTGACTTTTTGGTCTCTGTAGAGCTCCATAGTCTTCACCAGTTCTATGCATGTAATAGTCTTCTGTGGCATTTGAACTATCAAGTCACTGTTGTTACTTTCCTGTGACCTTCTTATTCCTCCCTTCTTACCCTCTGGGTCCTACCAGTAAACTAGACCAGAAATACTTTTTCCTCCCTTTTCTGCAAATTGTTTCTTCAAATTACTTCTATAAATTTTAACAATTATCTAACTAGGGAAATTTTCTCTCAAGGGCAAGAGAGTTGGTAATATGTTAGAATCTGAAAAAGGGCCAAGCCAAGAAAAAAAGGAGAAATCCCCCAAAGATGCTGCTCTTCTAGAGATAGATACTTCTTTTCAGCCTGCTTTTTTAAATCTCTTTTGTTCAGAATGTAAGCCCTTTGAGTACAATAGTATAATCCATTATATCTCAAACTGTTCCAGATAATTTTGATGCTCAATACATGGTAAAAATAATACATTCTCAATTGTCATGGCTTTAGTGTTATCCATGATAGTAAAGGTCAGAGTTAACAGAATTATTTTGATTTTAATTTTTAAAACTTATTTTGAGATGTATTATTGTTTTAAGGTTGAATTACTTTTAAAATTAAATAAGATATAATTACAATTTCTTGGTTAATAGTAGCTACTCTGTTTTAGAGAACTTTAGTTTTTTGGAAAACGTAAAATAGCACGAAAGAACATTACAACTTAAAGATAACAGGAACAGTATTTTAATACATTTACTTGACTATATTATTTTTATTTTAATTCAACAAAAGTTGGTCATGCCAAAAGCAATTTATAATCCACATAATATATGACATCCATTGATATAGATCATAACACATTCTTCTTTACAATGAACACTTCTGAAAAAGCCATATTTTTCTGGGCTGGATGTGAACCATTAATATTTCTGTTGGTGGATTTTTGGGGATTTGTTTGCTTTATAATCACACCTGTGATTTGATGGAAACCCACCTAAACATCAAGATTCATTAAAGCAGATTTGGGCAACACCAGGAAGTCCAACGGAAGGGAGTGCCTGGATGCTAAGACTGGGGGTTCTGGGATTGGAGGAGAGCATCGAAGGCAGCATGGATCTGTTCCATGTTTTGTTTCTCTCCTAACAGACACACAACATGAAACACAAAGACATAGGAGAAAACAAAACAAGCAAAGGTCAATTTACATAGCCTTTACTTTTCTTAAAAATAAATGCTGCTGTATAAGACTTTTTCAAAAGGTAAGTGATTATGAAAATCTTTTAAGTTTCTGTATTTCTCCTTTCAAAATTAGAGATTGGTCTATCTCAGTAAAGATGCCCTGCTTTCAATGAGACACAGATCCACTGTTTAACATTTTGGAGGTCATCTCAACAAAATCTTTCAACATAATGTAATATTTTTTTCAATTGCAGGCCTACATATGTCACCTATTAATACTCATTACATAAGGGGGAGTTTAAGGCAATAAATGGAGCAGAACTTGCCTCATGTTTTAGAGCCCTTATCTAGTTATCTGACTTTGCTTTAATTTATTATAAGTTGGATATGGAGCAAACAATGATAAAGAATATCATTATATTTAAATATAATAATTTTTACAACTTACTCCTCTGAATTTGTCATCTAGCTAAATTTCCCTCTCCATTATTGGAGCTAGTTTGTTGAATTGGAGGCAGAGATGGCTCACAGTCCCAAGACACCACAACTTTGTTATAGTTAGCATTCTTATCTAAAATAAATCATACTTCCTATTCAATTTTAGCTGTGAAACTAATCCAAAGTAAATAGCAAAAAACTTGCTGCCTTACTGTGTACTGTTTAACAATGAATTCTCCATCTACCTTTGAATTATAAAGATTTCCAATGAGTTTGTGTCCAACAAAAATTTGGGGTCAGGAAAAAATTGAAAACTAACCACTTCTACTGATTTAAGCATTCATGGTTTTAAGTCAGAACACACTTTATTTTCTATATTAATGCAGGAGAAATTTGGCAGTTCTAAATTTTATCTCTCTTTACCAAAGCCAGATTATCTCAAGGTAGTCACTGTGTTTAGTTCATGAGCAGAACTGCCCTAAACAAAATTTTGATTATACACAATGTTCTCTGTTGTATTTCTGAAATTATAGCAACAGAATTTTTTAAATATTCCAGATGTATACATGATATTTTGATATTGCAGTTTGATGCAGCCCTATTGTAGCAAGGTTCTTTTTTATTTTGGCGTGCCTTGAAGTGGTCTTTTTGGTAGGAGCAATTCGATGTGAGGACATTTTTATAAAATTATATATATATTTTAACAAATCATCTTCAGCATGTCATTTCTAAGTGCTAGGCAAAATAGATATTTTCCCTCCAGTCTTGAGATGCACTCCACCAATTACTTCCTATTCCCCGCATTGTGGAAATTGGGAATGAGGAAGTTTAGGGGTGGAGTGAAGTCTCAGAGGGCAGAACTGCAAACCACAGAGAATTACTCCCAGGTATTGAAACCTAACGGTATTTACCCAATTGGATTTGACATTATTTAGGACCAGTGATTCTTTTTCTTCCTTCCGTTGTCTTTTCTTTGGAATGTAATATCTATGATTATTATCGTATGCCATCCCACTATTGTATTCTGGGAGCAGATAATTTATTCTTTAATTTTACCAATCCACAGATGGGGGGAATTTTGCCTCAGAATGACTTATACCCAGAGTCTCATCCACACCTGGTTAAGATGATGAGATTTGTGACTTTTGAGCTGATGATGTTTAGGTGAGAGTTTTTACTTTGAGCTGATGCAATAAATGGGTTGAGACTGGGGGATATTAGGATGGGATAAATGTATTTTGCATATGGGATAGATGCGAATCTTTGGTGGTGGTGGGGAGGCTACAAGGTAGACTATAGTAGGCTGAATAATGACAGATATGCCTATGTCCTAGTCCCTGAAACTTGTGAAGGTTACTTTATAAGGCAAAGGAACTTTTGAAGGTAATCAAGTTAAGGGTTTGAGAATGGAAGATTATCCTAGATTATCTGGTTGAGCCTGATGTAATCACAAGGTTCCATAGAAAAGGGACATAAGAGGAGTCAGAGTTACCTGAGAAGGTGATGTGGTCATGGAGGCAGAGATTGAAATAACATGTTGTAAAGATGGAGAAAGAGGCCACAAGCCAAGGAATATAAGTGGCAACAAGAAGCTGGGAAAGGCAAGGAAACCGGTTTCCTCCCAGAGACTCTAGAAAGAATGCAGCCCTGCTGACTGTTTAACTGCAGCCCAGTGAAACTGATTTTAGACTTCTGACTTCAGAGTTCAAAGATAATGAAAGTGATGTTGTTTTATGCTACTAATTTGTAGTAATTTCTTAAACAGCAATGGGGCTAATACACAGGGTCCATATAAAACTGCTATATAATGATTGATATTTGTGGAAAACTGATGATTCTTTGGATATTAAATTCATACTTCTTGAGAAAATTCAAACAAGTACAGAAAATAAAACTATATAATTGGGGTCGGAGTTGAAGGTCAGAAATGTTTGCTGCATACATTAATGGGTAATAAAGCAGAGAAATTTTACAGTTTGATAAAGCCATTTTGACTAGTATCCAAAAAATTGCATCAGAAACCATTTTCATTGGTCTTCCGGGATATTTTCTCTCCTGTGTCGCCCACCCCCACTGTTCCAGAGCATTTCAAGTTAGACCTGCAGAGACCCTTTTGAAGGTTAAATGAAGTTCAAGGGCTTCAATTCTTAGTTTCCCTGCTGAGACAAAAGATATATTAATTAATGGCTTTTATGAATACTTGGCTTTTACTGGAAATAAAACCAAATAATTCCTCTGAAAATTTTATAACTAATTGCTATTTAGCATAATTTGATTTAAATTTCTTATGAAAAACAGTTGAATGGAAACAGAGTAGATTATTATAAATTTAAAAGTTTCTTCATTTTAGGATTAGTCATGTATGTGACTAAGAGCCTGTATATCATTTATAAATATTATTTTGCAGTATATTTTCTGTTTTGCTGTACTTTACTGGTTGAGATACCTGTTAAATAGAATGAGCCTTTGGAGGAACAAAAAAATTTATTAAGTAGACTAAAATCTTTACCACCAGGAAGTCTCAGAAAAATAAGTTGTTCCAGACTGAAACATTTTCTGGAAACTTTATCTATATCTATATCTATATCTATATCTATATCTATATCTATATCTATATCTATATCTATATCTATATCTATCTATATCTATATCTATATCTATATCTATATCTATATCTATATCTATATCTATATCTATCTATATCTATATATCTACATCTATATTTATATCTATATCTATATCTCCTGTTGTATATTTGCATGTTTTTTTTTATTTTGAACATTGTAGAAGGAAAATCTTACAATATATATATATCATATTTATTTTGATTTTTAAATAATATAAATTAACTTTTCCTCAGTGATACTGTATTAGCAATAATTTCCCTAGCCAAAGCACAAAAACACAAGAACGAGCCTCTTGAGATTGTTAAACCTGATTGTACATGAGGTCCAAGATATGCCCAAGGAGAGTCATATATATGGCTAAGTGAACTTTCTGAAAAGTAATTTAAAAAAGAGTGATATCATCCCTTACATGACTTAATATGTATAAAGGAAAAGGAAAAATGCAAGTTGTCTTGTTACTGCAAAGTGGAAAAATTCCTTCAGAACGTCCTCGTGAAGTTGCATGCTCTAACGCAATGAAGAAAGTCCTCAACAACACCTTTATGGTTATTGCTACAATGATTTTATAGGAGTTTTTTAAATAAAGAGCATTCATATTGGTTAATAGTATAAAGCCATGTAAAGTTTGAATAAAACAATTGTAATCAGAATCTGCCAAGTCTTTAAATCCAAGACTTCTCGAAAAGCTTCGAAGCTGTACTTTTTTAAAAAATCAATACGATGTTTAGAATAAGATTTGTATTTGTTACAGTCCTAGGTAAAATCTGATTTTTGTATCATTAATCATCTTTGATTTAGATTGAGATCCCTCCTTTCCTTCCTTCCTTCTTCCCTTCATCCCTCCCGCCCTCCCTTCCTTCAACTTTTTCTCTTCCTCCTCTTTTTACCCCCTTCTATTTAACTCCCTCCCTCCCATTCTTCCTTTTTGCCTTGGTTCTGCCCTCCCTTGCTTCCTTTCTCCCTTCCTGTCCTTTTTTTCCCCTTCTATTCCTCCTTCTTTTACTACCTAACAGGACAAATCAGTTGAATCTAAAATGCTGAGGCCATTTTCTGGGGCAAATATGAAGAAAACTTTTTAAATGATTTTCAAGTTGGTGAAGAGATGAAGGGAAAACCTCTTCCTCTCAACCCAAAAGGCATTGTATTGAAATGTCATTAATATAATTTAAAAACATCTTATTCTCACTGGCTCCGTAATTGTACTGACCAGCCCTTAATGCAAACAGACTCTTGGACAGTTAAGAAAGGGAAAGGAAGATATTTAAGGGGAGGAGTGATCATTTTCTACTCAAATGTTTCATATTACATATGTAACAAATGAGTTATTAAGAAATATGTCATGTCTTTTCTTGATATTATAGATTTATTACCTAAAGAATAAAAAGTTGTTTTTCCCTGCATGCCTTTGTGTTCTCAGGTTCTGGATTTTGTCTTCCCATGGGTAGGTGGAGTTTATTCCATCTAAGAACATCTTCATAAATTAAAGACAGCAGATCAATATTAAAGTGCCCTGTGTCCCATTTTGCAGGCAGTAATAGCCTAGGTTCTGCCACAATCTAACAAAGACAGCAAGAAACTCTGAGACTGGAATTATTAAACTAAGTGAATGGCTTCAGTTCCAACTTTGATTTTGTACGAAAGCAAAGTGGTATGACATTTCTTGCACCTTTAGTATTGTGGAACAATTAATCTTTATGACCCATACAAAATAATAGGAAAAATTTTAATATACAGTACGTTCCTCCTTCTCCATGGGGGATACATTCTTAGATACCCAATGGATGCCTGAAGTAAAATATAAGTAAAATAGGGGTTACTTGAACATAAGCACTGTGATACCACGACAATGGATCTAGTGACCAAGACAGCTCCAAAGTCACTAATGGGTGGGAAATGTACATGGTGTGGATATGCTGGACAAAGGGGTGATTCACATTCCGGGCAGAATGGAATAGGGGCTTGATCATGCTACTCAGAATGGCAAGCAATTTAAAACTTATGAATTGTTTATTTCTGGAATTTTTCATTTCATATTTTCACACCACAGTAGACTGAGGGTAACTGAAACTGGAAAGCAAAGCCGTGAATAAGGGGCAACTACTATACCTCTGTGTTTGAAATCTAGTTCACTGGTTTACAACTATAAATAATGTGTTTTATTCACTAACTTGAACAAAGTGTATGGTTCAGTCTTTGGGGATATAATCAAAGTCAGTTCAAGTTAGTAGTTATGCAATTGAATGGATCAGGTTCCAAGGAATGACCAAAAATCCTATATCTTCACCTTGTTAGTTCAGGCTTGGCAGTTACATTTTCCATTAGGTAATAGGAAAAATATTTGATTTGATTTTGCCTTTCTAGTCTCTCTCTTCTCTGTTACTTGCTCTGTTGCTAGTCCTATACCTCTAGCTCTACCTCTATCTTTATTTCTACCTCTATCTATTATTCTCGCACTCTTTAAAAAATAATATTTAATAGCTAATTTTTACAAAGCATTTAATGTGTGCCAGGTACAAATCTACATCAATCTTATTTAGATTTGAAGGGAGGGTAAAATGGAGAACAAAGCAGTTGTTGTACTTTAAAGTGTTATAAAAAATAAACTTTAATATATATTTTAAAGCATTAATCATTCATGAGAATACCCACTAAGAATATTCATGAAAGAAATATCCACTGAGATTATAAGTCTGACTAAACTAACTCATCAGGATATCATTTACTCAATCACTCATTTAATTTATCCTTCTCTTTCTTCATTAAGTATATCTTAGATGCCTACTGTATATCGAGAGTTATTCCAATAGTTTTAGCTACAAAACAAAGGAAACTTAGTTTTCATCCATGATAACCTGTGACCTGTAGTGGATGTTGCATTCTTATTCTAGAGTTCTGTCTTAAGGGATTTGTATTCTGACACCATTATATCTAATGCCAAGATGACATTTGCCAGCACGGACTTTCATATGCTAAGACTTTACTGACTGCAATCAGTCGACGGGGTTCACAGCTTCCAGCAGTTTGAGTAACTCTAGATGTGGCAAACAGTCATGGCCATGTCTGACAGAAGCATATTTACAGCCATGACAGGGCAGACTTCACATTTAACTGAGATGCCTTGAATAGCAGTGGTGCAGGTGGCTTTACTGGGTGTGTTATATAGAATGCAGTCAGCCATAGCCCTCTAGAATTCTAGAAATACATGGTCCAGCAGGAGCAGTGCATCTTAGTAATTGAGTTGAAAACCTCCTATTAGAAATCTTTTATAAAACAAGTAACGAGAGTTCCTTAGAGTGTATCAAATATCTTTGGTCTCTTAGAGGTCAGAATAGTCATTAATTTATAGCATGGATAGAAATAAATTGGTTAAAACAAAATTTAACCCCCCCCCTTTTTTCTCTCTAAAGTACGAATGAAGCAATGTAAGTCTAATGTAATAACACCTGTGCCACTTGAAAGTACATATTTCTGCCATCAAGGCCAGATGGCTCATACTCATTCTCTCTTTCTCGCCTTCATTCTATTTTTCTTTTATCTTCAATTGTTTAAAATTTTGATGTAATTGTTTCATACTTTAACATTTACTGTTTTGCTCTGTTTTTCCTGAGATTTTTTTATTGCCTTTGTTTTTGCTGGTTCATAGAAGCAATGTATTCCTTTATGCTTTGAAATTATTAAAGTTTTTCAGTTATGTAAGGAATTATTTTTCCTCCCAGTGAGATCCTTCCCCCAGTCCTTGATCTTTTGCTCTACTATGGATTATTTGTTTTCTATGCATGCTTTACAGTTGTCTTTATGAGACATCTCTTAGATGTACTTCTGTGTTAGAGGCAATGTGTTCTGGGATTTTATAACTTCTTATCTTGTTTGGCCCTCATATTGCTAGTGTACATACTCACATTCGTTTCTCAGAAGCAGGAATTAAAGAGTAAAGAAGTAAAATTAAGAGTTGCATGAGAGGAAGTGTGTTTATTGTACCTTTATCCTTGATTAGTACTTCATTGGACATGAAAATAAATCCAAAATTATTTTTCTTTAAAATTTGAACATGTCACACCAATATTATCTAACATTTATGTTTGCTCATCAGAAGTCTGATAACAGTGATTCTTGTTTTATTACCAGAGTTCTGATTTTTAGTCTTTATGAATTGTGAGGGTTTTCTCTTTCTCTTTGGATTTGTAAAATTTCATTGATATGTGTTAGGACAGGAATTGCCTCATCCATTCTGCTTAATAGTAGGTGAGCCATTTCAATCTAAGGACTTAACTTTCTTCAGTGCTGCGTAAATGTTTCTGTTACATCTTTGGTAATTTCTCCCCCTCAATTTCTTCTGTCTTTTTTTTTTTTTCCAAAATCTTTTTAGTTGGCTCTCTGTTCTTGAATGAACTCTATTTTTATATTTTGCTCACATTTTTCTATCTCCTTTTACATCTTGATACAAAGTCTACTGTGATGTTTTATCCATCAGCACACCGCCCTCTGCTTCCTATCAGCTTTTCCAGCTGAATCTCTGTTGGGCTTTTTACATTGGAGGTGGGGATTATGGGATCCTGTACTCTGACTAGACCCTGGAGGTATGCCATTTTCAGAAATTAGTTGTAAACTCATTCTGTTTTCTTCACTGTTGTAGATTTATACTGTTCCTTGTGCATATTCACTGTCAATTCAGTAGGATTTGGAAAGTGCTAGAGGGAAAACTTATGCAGCAATTTTACCATCTTGTACCAAACAAGATGCACATTCTCAATAGCTTAATTGTATGAAGAACCTCCTAAAAATCTGGCTTTGTGGAGGAAATCTATCCCAAAAGATTGCCATCACAGACAAGAAACAAACAGCAGCCTAAACTTCCACATACCTGAATTAAATAGGAAATTCTACTCTTCAGGCCAATATCTAGAACTCCTAGTAGGCTTGCCAGTGACTGATACGGGGAGAGAATTTTATTTTGCTTCAGTCTAATTTTTTACTTTCTTTTTTAAATGCACACATATGTAATCAGTTTGAGTAGGCAGGTCTCAGAGGATATAGTTAGAAATCATTATCTCTTTCGTCTTCTACTATCTTCTTAAAGCCGTTTGGTGGGTGAATATATGTTTCTGTCACTGGAAAGCCCAAGCCAAACCAAGAGTTACTTTAAATTACTAAAAGAGTCTCAATTAAATAAGTTAAGTTGCTTGGTCCCAGTTAATACATAAAATTCCAAACTTTATTTAAAATTAGTCTTCTGTCTTTTTTCATCTGTTTTCATCCCAACTGTAGATAGAAGAAAGCAAGGGAAGGATGACCTTGTGTTCTCTGTTTAGCACATGTTTAAAACTGACTCTTGTTGGGACTTTTGTGAATTCTTTGAAGAATTCTCTATTAGGTTTCTCTCTCTGCAATGGCCTTGAGGTGAGCACGGCCAGGCTCACCTTTGCTAGGCTCTCCTGAGCTCCCTAGCTTCAGTTTCTACACACAGGCTCTTAACCACTGAGGTCCTCTTGCCCTTGCAGGCTTCTTCCATTAGCAAGATCTGTTTAACAATGACCCTCTCTCTCACTAACACATTGTATCTACAACTGCAAGTGTTGTACATCAGGTTCTCTGAGTAATCCCCTAGAATTCTCTGTTACTTTTGCTCATGGTTAGAAGATTCTACCCTCTTGAACCTTCTGCCTCAGAGATGGACTTCAACCCCAGTTCTCTTCAAATAAATCTTACTATCAAATTCCAGCAGTTTTGGTGATCACCCTCAGAATTCTCCCTGGCGAGCATCTTCATACCTCAGCCATAAACAAAGAGAGAAAAGTCACATTTTAACAGCATGTTAAACACCAGTTAATACTTTTTAAGATACAGTATTGAGGACGAGTTTGCTTACTTTTTGTAAAAATCTATGAACTAAGGAAAATTACTTAGGCTTGAATTCTATAACCATGATAGATTTTTGTTAAACTCAAGGAATTTACTGGAAATTAATGAGTTGTTACCAATAAATGGTTTGAGATAATCACTAATTTGGTGGTAAAAGTTTCTGAGTGAAAGCTGACAATGTACTGGCTTTTAAGTAACAGCATGTATTTGAGTAGAAATTGGTTTAGAATTAAATAATAAAAATATAAACAGTTTCATTAAGGGAGCTAAATGGAAGGAATTGTTAAAATACCCACTAATCAATTTTATTATTAATACGATAAAATAATTTTAGTTTCTCAAAAAAGTTCATAAAGAACTATAGATAATTTTGATCTTTATGAATAATGCAAAATCATTAATTTAAAGAAGTGTAACAAAAAATTTCTGTTGATTATCTTACATGCCTGTATATCCCACTTAAAAAAGTCAAAGACCTAACAATTCAGATGTAACCTGGAAATGTGCATCTAAGCGCAGTGATTTATAAGCATAATAAATTCTGAAAAACTACTGCTTGATAGAGCATATAACTAGACCACTATTTTGATCTCAGTTCTGACAAATTAGTTGCAAGTCAACAGCTAAACAACTAGTAAGGCTTGCTATGTACTAAGTGCTTTCTTGATAACTAATGTACTCTAATTAAATGAGCCCCTCCCACCCCCCCACACACAAACTAAGGTAGATATTATTATCACTTCCATTGTACAGACAAAGAAGGAATAGGAAATTTAACTTCTCAAGATCACACAGCTAACAAATAGCAGAATTTGGATTAAACATCAGGTTGTCCAGTGCCAGAGTTCTGCTTTTAAGGGACTATACCCTTCCTGTGAGCTTCCCAGTGAAAAGTGAAAGTTAGCATGATGCTTGAGTTGACCAGCACATAGGGGTCATAAAATGAGATTTCTGAAGTTCTATATTTATTCACAATTTCCATTGCATCGGGGTTTGGAAGATGATCAGAAGGTATTGGGAAGTGCTTAGCAATGCAATTTTGATAGTGTGATTAAAATTCAAAAATTTTAATAAGCACAAGATGGAATAATGGGAAGACCTACAACACATTGCATTTGCTTTTAAATAATGAATGAGATTTGGCTAAATAGAAGCATTTTTTTTTTTAAAGACTAAGATTTGTTTGCACAAATGTGGTTTTAGTTGAGTCAGGGTGAAGCTAGAGAGTTATGCTGTTAATATTATGATATGGCCAATGAATTTCTGATTGTGGCCATATAAAAAGTGACTAGAACCAGGAAATAGAAGCCCTGCTCTAATCTGAACTGGAATGACCAGATTAGAATTATGCACGCAATTATGAGCAAACCAGACACATTCATTAGGGAGACAAGTTGATGTGGAAAAACTCCAAAACCAGGTTGATGAAGAATTGTTGACTGTTATCTTGGAAAGAGAGGAAGGAAAATGGAGGACATGATTTTTTTTTTTTTTTTAATTTAAAGGTTAAGGTCTATTCATAAAAAGGGATGAGAAATATTTTTTTGCTTGATCCCAAGGGACAGGGACAGATGTGTATAAATAGAAGGTTTCAGGACTATATAAAGAAGTACTTTGTCACAGAGTTGACAAAAATACAATGGACTACTCTGAAATTAGTGATTGTTCAAGGATTGAACTGGAGAAAATTTTAATTAACAGGTTCTGTTTTGTTGTTTTGTTTCTCCACTGTTCACTATAACTTGCTTGTATGGTATTTTTGGCTGATGTACCCAACTTGACTAATTATTTTGAAATTGTGCAGATGTGTCATAGTCAGTATAAATATGTTTACTATAACATAAGTCCTCTTTTCATAGTGAAATTAATGTTAGATTGCACAATCGTTGTTCACTCTATGTAGTTTGCTTGAATACATCTCCATTAACCAGAATGCCTTACCTTCGTGAAGATTTCAAGTGCTTTGATGATTTGTACTGTGCTTAAATAAAGCACATCCTGGCACAAAAATGAATGAATGCCTCCTGGCACTGTTCATGTATTCCTCAGAGTTTACAATAATTAGGATGCTTGTTTAATTTCTGTCCTTTTATTTCCACTGGGTTGTGGCAGCTAAAGAGCAGCATTTAAAACATGTGTGTTAACACACAGGTAATTTTTAAACTCATTTTTGCTGTATGAGCACAGGAAAATATTCAGAATGTCAGTAGGTCAATGTTTTAATCATTTTGTGCCCACTCTAAAGGTATATTTGTTTTGGTCTTTAGACAGGAAGGATGACCCTGTAAGTGACTATGCTTCATGACTGTGTTCGCTTTAGCCACAATAAGTGTGCCTCATGTTATTATAATTTTTTTAGAAGACCCCGTGAGATTTCTTATAGATGCAACCAATTTACAGATGTAGTTATTTAAATATCTATAAGTGTAGTTTTTAATTATCAGGAACAAATATTCTATATCAGTATTATTAAATAATTACTTAAAAGGACTCTAATAATGCCTTTAGCAATCCTAAGTACATCCATTTTATTACATTAGGAAAGTTTAAAGGATATTGAATTTCTGAAGGTTGTTAATGTTAACAATTCAGTACAATAATTGTTTTCCAAATGCCATTTTTATTATAACGATCCTTTTTTTTAATTATAATGAGCCTTTTTCCTGGGATGTTATTATTGGTTCAGAATGGGTCAGAAGCCGAGGTGGTATTATTCCTTATAAAGAATTAATTTGCATGTTCATGTTAAAGGCAGGATGCACTTAAAATAAAGAGAATCTGCTTTGTTACATTATCAAAGGGGCTTCTTCACATATCCATTTGGAGCTATAGAATTACTTAATCATTAGATTCTTCATGCCTTCCCATTTTATGTGAAATGTAAAATATTAAATGTATTGTGTGGCTTGATTCTGTCTCATTTATTTGAAACCTTATTTCGCTTTCAGCTATTACTTAAATTGAACTTCCCTATGGAGAATTATGGAATAAACAAGTCTGATTATTATCTTGAGAAGTTCAAGAAAGCTATAGTGAAATGTACACTCTAGGACTCAAATAGTAGAATTATATTTTAAAAAAACTATGAATAAATGAAGTATTAAACCTATATTGATAAATAAAAAGCAAGAAAAATAGTGGAAAGAAATATTGAGAAATAAAGCAGCTATAAGGATGGATGGTATTTGGGGAAGTATTGTTATTTTGTTATGTTTTGACATAATTGAAATATTTGAAATTGATCGTTTAAAATGGGCACCCAATGCAAATTCTTGCTTTTAACTAGGATGGCATAAAAATATGCAAGGAGGGAAAAGATTAAAATTGGAAGGAAAGATCTTAACAGGGACCTGGATCAAAACTGACACCTATTATTGGTTAAGAAGAATGATGTCCAGAAACTGATATGCTTAAATTTGACAGCTGTGGTAGATGAAAGATCACCTGATTTTCATTCCAACATGCTACAACATGTCATTGTTCAAAGAATACTTTTTTGAAATCATTTCCAGGTTTAAGTTTTTTTTTTTAAGTGATTTTATATCGGTGGTACCATGTAGTATTTGCTTCACACTGAAAGATAATATTTAAAGCTATGAACCAACTTCAGGAAAAAAAAAAGTTTTAAGAAAAGGGGTATATTGACTTTATACCATATGCAATAAAAAACTCCATATTGATCGTAGCAACAAATGTGCAAGACAAATCAAAAAGGCTTTTGAAAACAAATCATACAGGACTCTTTGTATGATATAGTGTTGGCAGGGATTATGTAAATAGCACATGAAAAGTACTAACCATGTAGGAAAAAATGAAGAAAAATAAGAAAACTAAGTTACATTTTAACTACAAATTTCTGTTCATGAGATGATGTCATTTAGTGAAGAAACCAGCCATAGAGTTAGAGAACATATTTGCAACACTTTGATCTGCCAAAGCACTTGTATCCAGAATATGTAAAGAATTTCTATAAATCAATAATCAGAACAGAGTCAAACACAGAAGTAGGCAAAAGTCTTGAACAAGCATTTTGTAAAAGAAATATCCAAATGACCAATAAAAATATGCAAATGTGTTCAACTTCATTGTAGAAACAAAAATTGAATTTGTAACATAATATCATACATTTTCACCAAGTGGCTACTATAAAAAAGAAAAACCACACCAAGTATCGGCAAGGGTATGAATGAGGCATCTGATACTCTCATATGTTTGTAATGAGTTTGTAAATTTGTACAACCATTTTGGAATATTGTTTAGTAATAATTACTAAAGTTTAACATATGTATACCTTATAACGCAGCAATTGCCTACCTACTATAGAGGTAAAAAAATGTCATAAATTTCTTCACCAAATGTCATGTACAGACTTATTTTTGGAAGCACTGGAACTGGAAATAGCTACAAAGAACTCAAAGGTCCATAAATACTGGCGTATATTGGAATACCTTACAAAAAACGAGAAGATGATAGAAAAAAATGAGAATACTACAAACTAGATGGATCTCACAAGCCTAATGTTGAACAAAAGACAGCTTACACAAAAGAATACATATTATATAGTTCCACTGTGTTAGAAATAAGGATGTCTTTGCAAAGGGATAACGTCTGGAAGAGGACAAGAAGGAACTTTGTGGATTCTGGTAATATTCTATATCTTCTTTGAAGAACAGATTATACTGTATGTTCACTTTGTGAACACTGAGTATACAATCTGTGATTTGTGTGCTTTTCTATATGTAGATTGTGGTACAATAAAGCTTACAGAGAGGAAGGGAGGAAGGGAGAGAGAGACAGATACAGAAAGATAGAGACAGAATAGATAGGAATGGAAAAAATTAGAAAACACAGTCAGCATTGTATTGACCCTTTGGAATTTACTGAGGCTTTCTTTTTGACCTATAATATATGGTTAATTTTGTAGATTTTTACATGTACTTAAGCAGATTATGTATTTGGATTCAGTAGACAGAATTTCATGTGTCTAATGTCTCTAACCTAGCAATGGTTGTAAAATTGTTTTGTTAAGGTTTTCTCTATCACTACATTTTTTTTTTTTGCATGAGCTACATTTTCTGAGAGGAGTATGATAAAATCTTCAATCCAAAATTTTTATTGATCATTTCCTCTTGTTTTGTCAAATAATCTTTTATATATTTTCAAGGTACATTGTTGGAGGTATATGTATTTACGATAAATGTATCTTGTTCATCTATTGCTCATTTTAATATATGTAACAACTTTCTTTGTACTCCATTTTTTGCCTTAAATTCTATGCTTTCAAATGATAATATTTCTAGAGCTTTCTTTGAGTTCATATTTGCCTGATATATCTTTCTCAATTTTACTAATATCATAATTTCTTGTCTTTTTGTTTAGTATCATTTACATATGTAGTAATTGTTTTTTATGACTTTATTTTCTTATCCATATTTTCAACTTTCTATAATTTGATTTTGTTTTATTTTTTTTTATTGATTTTATTTATTTTTATTGATTATTGCTTTCTTAGACTAGAAAGGGTTTAAAAGTTATGTATGGTTTAAAAGTTATGTATTCTAATTTTGTTTATTATTGTAGTCGCTATAAACATAAGAATCATATTCAGTTTATTTACTCCAATTGTTGTATTTAACGTATCAATATCTCCCCCAACAGGACAAGCACTTTAATAGATGAAGTAAATGATTGTTTAGTGATTTAATATTAATATGTGTGTGTATTAGATCAAGATGTGAGATCTATTTTTTATTGTGACTGATTAAAAATGTTGAAAGCCGTCAGTCTGTTCTATAGGCTCCTTTTTAAAGATTGGTATATTCCTTTTAGGTCTTCAGTTTATTTCCTTGCCCTAGTGCATTACCAAGATCATTTTTATTCAGGTATTTACTTCGGCACGCATCCAGCAGGGGGTGGTTCTCAGAATGACTGAAGAGCATTCAGGTATAAAACTTACAATAGGAATATCTCAGCAATCAATCTGCTATGTTCCTTTAACCAAGCTCTGGACATTCCAAGCATAATGACAAATTATTATAATGTTTGGAAATGGTTTCAAAAGAGGCAAAGAAAAGAAAAATATTAAAAATTAAAATGTTTTTACTTCTTATATTTCTTTTAAGAAAAAAATACCTGCCAGTGATCTGAAAGAAGTGGGAAAGAGAGAGCCAGACTCCTCATGTATAATCAGTAAAGGTTAATGGAAGCGAGCATCCATTAGGGTTAAAGAGTAATTTTAATGAAAGAGGAATGAGAAAGACTTACTGTTGATACCTAAGCATTATGCTTCCATTGATTTCTCATTTTGCAACATCATTTTTAAATCTTATCTATATCTATACCATAGGTTATTGCACTTTATATAACTCATTGACTTTAGAAACTGATAAGACTAATTAAAAATTGGAACAAGTAGAGATTTTTTAAGAGGTAGTAAAGTTATTGTTCACTCTGTAGTGCTTATGATGTACAGCCACTATCTATATTGATTGGCCAGTGTTCCTACTGTACACATTTTAAAATATTTTTTATTAATATGAGTGATTTAAAGTTGTCTCTACAAATTAATTTCACAATACCCTTTGATATAGGTTGACCTTTATTAAATAGGAGGACGGAAGTAAAAGATTCAAGTTTTCAAAGAAGAGCCTTGCTTTTCATTTAGACAATACAAAGAGTAAAGACAACTTTTTTTTTGCCTAACCTCTCTGATCAATGAATCCTAGCAATTTTCATGAAAACCCTAAAGACCACTAGTTTCTTCTTGCTACTTCTTGAGAGAACACAATATTAACTTTAAATAAAGAAGACTTGAGCTTAAATCTTGACTTGACAATTGACTGATTATGTAATTCAGGCCAAGCGTGTAACAACTTTAAGATACAATTTTTTTTTTTTTTTTTTGCTAATTAGCTCTGATTTATAAAGTGCAAGTAACCAATTAGGTTATAATGTTCACTTTATGAAAGTCATTTTTGTTCACTGTGTGTTACATTTCTCCTAAAGTGGTACATAATTAACCATGTGTCTTCTTCTTGGTTCAGTGCTTTTTATAATAACCACGATAAATTAAAGGTTCCAAATCATAGATTTCAATGCAGAAAAATAAAGTGCGCTTTGTCCATAAAAGTCATTTATGTGAATCCCAAATTTACATGTGGAATCTTTAAAAGATTAAGTTATGATAAAGATTTGTTACATTAGAAATGAATGCATGTTCACTCTTATGAATGTAGGGTAATTCCCAGTATAAACGCTATTGGAAACCATCAGTCAACTCTTTTAATGCCACTAAAAAGTTGACAGTGCTATGGATGAATTTAAATAGGTTTTCATCTCTCACCAGGCTTTCACAAATATTGTTTCAAAAATCTTGACCAACATCAATATGAGGAGTATGAAGTACATTCTTTTAATGCATGGTCCAGACTTCTGTTTTAATTTTTTAACAGGCATTTTTCAAACTAATATACATTTAATGCTTTTCAAGTGAGAAAGCCATGTTTACTGTTTACTACCTGTCTTACATGCATTATCTCATTAAACTTTGTAGCAACTCAATGAGATAGATTTATTTTACCCCCCTTTACAAATTAGAAACTGCATCTCACAGTGGTTACGTCAGTTGGCCAAATTTACGTGGCCAGTCAATTCCGCAGTCAAGACGTGTGCTCTCTTAAGAAGTAGTTAAAGGAAACCAATATTATTTAGGGTTTTACTGGAAATGTCTAGTACTCACATTGAGAGGCGGCCTGAGGAAGAATGGCTAGTCTACAAAAGAATAGTTTCATGATTTTACTTAATCCATTAGGACCAATGAATCACAAACTATTATAGTCATGGTTGTTGAAAGTACAATAGTCCCCCGTTTTCAGTGTTTTTGCTTTTTGTGATTTCAGCCATAGTTATCGATGGTCCAAAAATATTAAATGGGAAATTCCAGAAATAAGCAATTCATTTTTAAATCACACGATGTTATGACTAGCTTGATGAAATCTCTCACAACCCGCTCCGTTCTGCAGAATGTGAATTATCCCTTTCTCCAGTATAGTGACACTATGTATGACTTCCACTCATTAGTCACTTAGTAGCCGTCTTGGTTATCACTGTGGTGATATTGCAGTTCTTGTGTTCACGAAACCATTATTTTACCTAATAATGGCCCCAGCAAGGTGGCAATTCGGATTTACCAAAGAGAAGCTGTAAAGTGCTTCCTTTGAGTGAAAAGGTGAAAGTTCTTGACTTAATAACGAAAGGAAAAAATTGTATGCCCAAGTTGCTAAGATCTATGGTAAGAAGGAGTCTTCTCTCCTTGAAATTGTGAAGAAGGAAAAAGAAATTCATTCTGATTTTACTAACACTATGTCAGAGTGCCTGTGCTGTTCACTTCACTTCATTTTATCATGTAGGCATTTCATCATTTGACATCATCACAAGAAGAAGGGTGAGTACTGTACAATAAAATATATTGAGAAAGTGGCCACATTCTCAAAGCTTTTATTACAGTGTTATAATTGTTTTATTATTGTTGTTTTTAATTGTTATTAATTGTATTTAATAGTTATTGTTTTACTGTGCTTAATTTATAAATTAAACTATTATAGGTATATATGTATAGGAAAAAACAGTGTATCTAGGATTCAGTACTATATCCATGGCTTCAGGCATCTATGGCGGGGGGGTGGGGTTGGTCTTGGAACATACCATCATGGATAAGAGGGGGCTGCTGTTTTAAATACAAAAACAAACCCTAAGTTCTCTGGCAAAATAATAGTTTTCTTATTGCAACAATGACTCCGAAACTATAATGAGCATTGTGCAGATCTTGATCCAGTAATTGTACAGTATGAATTTCATGGCATAATCAGAGTGGTGTATTGCAGTAGTAGTTCCTGACACTTTTATGATGTTAAACACTATTTATTGTGTTGCAGAAGTTCCACGGTGTTTTGCAGTTTAAAGGAGTTTCTTAGCTCTTGAAAATGGCATATTTTGATCAGAGTTTAATTTTCACTTAGACAGTTTGTGTGTGACTTATTTCCACTTGGATGTCCTACCTTGTGATTTTATTCTCCTTTGATTGAAAGCAATTTCAGGAGTCACTTATATTTCCATCATGCCGCTGACTCCCAAAGTGGCACATAGCTCTCAGTCACCTTGCTTTTTAAGCACTTCTAGAAAGCTCAGCTCTCCAGAGATCTGTGAATTAACTTTGACCATTCCTACTTTCTTTCACTTTCTCTCTTTGGATATGGGTATAAAAGCTATGACTTACTTAGGGAAAACAGCTCGATGCAAAGTCTTATGTCCTCAATACCTTGGAGGAAGCAAAAGCTGTGATATAATGCCTGAGTGTGGGGAAAGGATTACGAAAAAGGAGACGTAATGGTTTTTCCAATGGCGATTTAAGGAAACATCAGAAAAAAAGCCAGTTGCCTCAGTGCCATAGAAAACCAATTTCTCATTATCTTTCTATGTTAAAAGATATTGCAGAGCTCATGCAGAACCCAACAGCCCTAAAGGCAATCGTGGAATGGAGTTTGTACTTAGTAGTGATTCCTCAGCCTTTTCTCATAAACAGGACTGTTTGCCTAAGGTTACATCTAAAGGACTTTACCTAATTTCTTCTTTCCTTCTCCCCTTCTCTCTTTTCTTCTCATCTGAACAGGTAATGCAGAATGCTTAACTGAAGGGTAGAGTTGCTCTGGTGGCTCTTTCTCCATTGGAGAATACTCCGTGTTTGCTTATGATAAGTGGCATAGAATCTACTATCCTCTAGGTGCTTCCATTGTTGCCTTCATTGGTGTCCTACTATGGGAATGAGGTGGTTCTATGTTAAATAGTTTTATTTTCCAGAAAAAAAAAAAATCATTAGGAAAGTGACTTTGTGCCCTTTGGTTTAGGAATGCTACAATAAAATGAAACATATAGATGTAGATATAGATATAGATATAGATATAGATATAGATATAGATATAGATATAGATATAGATATAGATATCTTGACTATAGTTGAGCAAAATATATCTAAATGAAAAAGAGGTCCATAGTCATATCAAATAAAGAATTAATAAGTAAGCCTCAGAATTTAACCTGTCGGGAGCTACTGTGCCTTCCAATAGGATCGCAAAAAGAGGACAGAGTACCTTACCAGAGTAAATGAGGTGTTAGTGCTCAGTCACTGCTCATGAAATATAACAACCTTTAAATCTAGTTTTTCCTTCCCAAGAATGGTTGGCATTATACTTACTATAGATACATAAGTATTTATGAGATGACTTCTAATTGCCTAGCACCATACTAGGCACTGTGAAAAATATAGGAAATGTGTGAGACATGTTTCCTGTCCATAAGCATAGTCTGTGTGTGAGAGGTGATAATAGAACACATCATTAAATTGCCAAATCAGGTGTTAGCAGCAAGTACCCATAGGAATTTAGAAAAAGTAAAAATCTAATACAAGGTAAAGCCACTATATGGTCTATACTAGGGAGAAGTTGGGACAGAATGACTTTATTCATATCATCATTCATACTCAAAGAATGAAGAATTTAAAATTATACCTGAGTTCATGTGCTTTAATGCACGAAGATGCATTCTGGTAGCCTCTTCAACCCTGAAAATACACAGTGATGACTGTGCTCGCTATTTTCAGTGGCTGTCGACTTTAGTCACCACCTTTAGTCAGAAACAGTTCCATGGGTCTGATTGTGTCAAAACCAGTGAGCCTGATAATAGTGTTATTTCCCAGCATATCCTGATGATACTATAACATGAAGTAATTGAGTGGACTAAAACCACTGCTAAAATCAGAATAGCTGGTTTAAGCAAAATATATTTTTTCCTTTAGAATTGGAAATTATATAAATATATATGTTTCAGTAATGATTCAGAACTCACATATGACTTCTATGCATTGGCATCATCAGAATTGCTTCTGTGCAATTCATTGTTTCAAATGACAAAATCAATAACCAACAAACAAAATCTGGAGTGTGCCCACAGCATACCCACTGAAACTCCGTGTCAGTAATGAATAATGGATAGAATAATGCTGAAGAATGTATAAAACTGGATGGTGTGGCAAACTAATGAACGATAACTACAAAAACTAACAAGAAGCAGAAAATACAGTAAATTTACTAGATGAACTAAAAGTAATGTGGGGGTTCCTGATGAACCTCAGATCAGCAGTGCAACATAAAGTTGAGTTATCAAGATGGTACAGTTTTGTTTGTATAAACACATTGTGTATTTCAAGAAACAAAGATCCATAAACCAGAAAAAACTTATGACACACTGGAGTTAAGCCATATCACTGCATGACTTCAGCATGTCTGTTGCATTTCTAGCGTGTTTTGAAATAGTATAAATGATTGCATGCCCAGTGTGGCCATTACAATCTATGTCTTCTATTATGACTAGCCTTGAAAACAATATGACCCATTATATACCTGTGTCCATTCTATCATTTGTATATAGATTCAGTCTTAGAACATATATAGTAATTACTCTAAAGCTTCTTTGAAGCACAAATGATGTACACTTAAGTCCTGTCTTCCAAAATTATTTTGATGCATTCAGTAGAAGAAGGGCATAGGCATAGTTACAGTAGCAAATAGAAAGGGACATTATTTGGTATTGGAATGTTATCAGAAGCGACCTATACCAATATCGCCAACTAGACATTTAAGTGGTAATCTTTGCTAATGTGAAAATGATGAAATAGAGACATTTAGTATTTATTGAGTAGAATAATATAATGCACTATAAATAGGACATCATCATGGATATTGTTGTACAAAGAAAAAGAATTAAAGATCAAGATCCTAATCATTTGGCACTGTAGTATCCGAAGTGGTAGGTTCTAAATACATATGGCTATTTAAATTTAAAGTTAAAGTTAATTAATTTTGTAATTTAATTTTATTTAAATGTAATTTAATTTTAAATTTAAATTAATTCAAATTAAATTGAATTAGATGTTCAGATCTGTAGTTGCACTAGCCACATTACAAGTTCTCAGTGGTCAAAGATGGATGTTGGCTACCATATCGGACAGGGCAGAACTTTTCATTATTTCAAAAAGATTTTTGAACTTTAGAGCTAAATGATTTTAAAATACATGAAGAAGATAGGGAACAGAAAACAATAAAGCAGATGCAAACAGTTACTATCACAGTATAAGAACATTTAGTAATCTCTTGGGCTCTGCTGAGTTTTATGTAGTTATTCTTTGTGTAGTTTGTTGTTGAAGATTTCATGAAGGTGGAGGCAAATGGAAGAAAGATGTTAGTTTCTCAAGCATTCGCATATTTAAAAGGATGTTCAAATGCTGTTCTTCCTGTCTCAGCATTTCAGCTGAATCCACAAAGCTAAGAAAAATGAGTCTAATACTCCCACCGAAATGGAATGCCTAAATTACACATGCACGTCTCCAAAAGGGGTGGCCAAAGATGTTTTCATGAGTGTTGGCACCTTAATATTTGCTACGGCATGAATCGTGACCTCCCTCTCCCCAATTCATATGTCGAAGCTTTAACCCCTAGTGTGATGATGGTATTTGGAGATGGAGCCTTTGGGGGTAATTAGGTTATGGAGATGGAGCCCTCCATGATGGGATCAGTGCCTTTATAAGAAGAGACACAGGAGAAGTCTCTCTTTCTCTTCTCCACGTGAGGATACAGTGAGAGGGTAGCCATCTGCAGGTCATGAAGAGGGCATTCACCAAGAGCTGAATCTGCTAGTACCTTGATCTTGGATTTCACAGCCTCTAAAACTGTGGGAAATCCTTATTAAATGTGTGTTGTTGAAGCCACTCAGTCTGTGGTATTTTGTTATGGTACTGAGTCAAGGCAACCTCCTTTCGGCTTGCAGATTGATGAAGCATAGTAAATAGTTGGGATTTCTTCAGAGACAAGCTAGATAAAATGCTGTCATTTCCTATCTTTAGTGGAGGGAAGGAGGATTCTTTCCCTTTCACTTCATGCCACACGAGGGAGACTCCTAAAGAAACCTTGGGCATGCTTCACTTGAATCTTCTGGAGATTTGGGGATGAATACCTGATTTATGCCCATAAAAATGTAAAGGTCAGTGGCTGGCAGCTGGGCAGGGTTACCTTTGACAGCAGAGCCAAGAGCATGGCTCTGGGAATGGCCTCTTCTTCCAGATATTGGCAGGGCCGAGGTGCATTTTTCCCACAAGCCTGGTGTGGACTCCACATAAGAGAGCCAGGCTCATCGTGAAGTAGATACAAGCCAAGAGTCATGTGGTGTATCACCTTTAAGGGTGAGATGATTTACTGAGGAAGTCATGTGAAGTAAATTACTGCAAAAGGCTGAGGAAAGACAGAAGCATTAGCCAGAGGAAGCATCACTCATGTCAGAGTATTGCAGATGGAAAACCCCCAGCAACAGGAGTCTGAAAATCCCTCAAAAGCATCCCAGAAAAGAAAAAGCAGCATCTGGACATCAAAATTTGTAAGGCACCAATAATTGGTTAGACTTATATTAGTCAAGTGAGACCATCTGCTTTTTGCTTTGCCTTTGTCTTCCCACTCCAACCTGGGGAATCAAGAGGCAGTGCTACAATTGAGGAAAAAGAGCTGTGAGTAGGGAGGAAAGAAGTTGACTACACCCCCTGTTCTTATGGGGGTGTGAGGCCCAGGCTTCAGCTGAAAGTAGGGAGAAGTTTTCAACTAGATGAGTTATCCCATTAAATTGGACTAATCTTTGACATACCAGAAAGCAGCTTAAAAAAGCAGGAGAAAGGAAATGTCATATTGTTTGAAGAAAGAATCTGTTTGCTTCCTGCTCGCAATGCTCCAGGACAAGATTATCTAATAAAACAAATAACATATACCAAAAATATGTATCCCCAGTACGCTTAATAATTAAAACTTTTTTTTAGTGTAAAGAGCCTTTAAAAATGCACATGATATATTATTGTCCAGATCAAGCTAAGGGTTTCCATTCAAATTAACAAACTGAATATTTCTGCTCAAGGTTTATCACCGTTGTTCTTTGCAGCAATTGGTACCTACACAAAAAGATGTGTGAGTAACCTGTGATCTGAGCAGGATCCAGAAGTCCTGATTTCTAATCATGTTCCTGAAGCTGCTTGCCTTTAATTCTTGATACTTCTTTTTCCACATTAGATTAGCAATGTTAACATCCCGAGTATAATCCTTTTCCCTTAAAACAGGAAAGTCCTCTTTATTTATCTCTTTATTCTCTGTGCCAAGAACAGTACCTAGTGCATATTCAATAAGCAGTGAATAAATGCCTTTCCTGCCTAGCTCACAATACTGTGAAGATCAGATGAGGTGATAGCTATGACAATATGTTTTAAGCACTACACCAAAGACAAAGGTATATACAAAGTATCATTTTGCAAGATGGAAATGCTTTGAAATGTCCAGATGCTGTCTTTCCCAGGCACATTTGTCATCTCTAATCATTCAATTACAATTTACTAAGTGCCTAACATGTTATGTGTTTTGATGTGTCTATTCCAGTCTGTCTGGAGTACAATACACGCCATAAATAAAAGGGTTTTAAAAAGGAATCAAAGAGATAAAGAAAAAGAAATTTTAGAACAAAAAATGTCTCCCTAAGAATAAAATATAAGGAAATTCGGGATAACTTTCATCCTACAAAATGAAGATCTGGTTTTTATAGGCATCTAAAAATGATGGTGACAATAATGTAATTCTAGATCAGTGGACTGGCAGACTAGCATAATATACAAGGAAGCCCTATGCCAGAGCTTCATTGATCACTGAAATGTCACCTGCTAAAATGCCAGAAGGAAGACATAATTAAAATTATGTAATCCAAGGAAGAGCCTTTTTCCCCAACTTGAAACTTTCAGAAGTGTTTTCTACATTAATGTGTGTGTATTGATTTCCAAAATGATGAAGCAGAAAATAGTTTGCAAGTCATGTTTAGATTGAAGCAAGTCTGTAAGTCCTAGGGCTCTCTCATCCTCTGCTCATTTTTCTGTAGCTGATAATGAGAATATATACTTTTGTAACAGCTATTCCCTTTTACAGCCAAGGGGGTCCTCGTGAAGGACTGTGGACTTACAGCAATAATAGGAGACTTACCTATACTGCATCTGATTTTCAGCAGCAGGCAGACAGTGAAATTTGAAAGTATCCTGTTTAGATTCTGTGCCTTGGGGTGAGCATAGAAGGAAGAGAATTATTTTTCCCATCATTTTGTAGTCAACATTGCATTTTAACCAAATGCACACACATATGCCTGTACTTCTTTCCCCAGCTGCTCCTTCTGGTTAATTTGTTTACTTCTATAAGCTGCATCTTGCCAGTGGTTTTATCAGCCTCTCCTGCTACTATAAATCTACCCTATTACTTATTATGCTACAGTAAGTAATTTGTATTTGTGACTGTAAACAGTGTTGGCAACCTCTCTGGGTGACAGGCACTTGATGAAGCCTGCAGAGTCTTTATTTGTCCATGGCAGACAGAGCCCTGTTGTTTGTGTCCCGCACTGAGTGCAAATCCAAACCCCAAGATTTACACATTCCGTTGGCAGTTGCTATTTACCACTGTAAAGTAATTTGAAGTCTACAACTGCTTTAATTGTTGTTTTGTATGTGGTTAATACTTTTTTCATATTTCTTTGAAGTAATGCAGTGACAGGTTGCGTAGAATAATCGAGAGATTCTACACAGATTTAAATGCCCACCATGGAATATTAAAGAATGAATCCCACCAAAGAAAAAAAACCCCACCAATTTAAAAGAAACATTTATCTTAAATAAGGTGAGTTTTAAAGGATTAAGAGCCACGTAGTAATATAGCTGAGAGAAGCCACTTTTTCATACATCTCCAGATGATGTATAATTCTCCAATTGCATGCTCTGCGAACCACTGCCAGACTTGGGTTATCAGAATTAACTCCTCTGGCAAATTAGTATGGGAATAAGAGAATTACTATACTGTATAGTCTTTCACTTGATATTCAGTGCCCGAATTGCTCAGATTCTTTTCTTTTTCCTTTTCATTCTACGTTTGTGCACACAAATGTATATTTGTATCTGACTACCAAAGATATAATGATTCAAAACCTTCGTATATAATTCATATGCACTAACTTTGTAATTATGAGCACAGTAGATGCATGTGCAAAAGCAGAGGCACTGAGAAAAGTGTGTCTATTGAATTTAAATGAAATCAGAATTTCTATTTAAAAATCGAGCTGCTTAAATATTATTCTGACATGAGAATAGCATATCATTTGATGCTGGTTTGAGGCAACTTTTTTTCATTCCATCAGTAATTTGTCAAGCTAAGACATGTGACCTATAACCCCAAAGCAACAATTCAGGAATTCAGGAATTGTTTCCTGTGACATCAAAGAAAGCTCTTCCCCATGTAAGTTGCATATCTCAAACCAATAAAATAGAAATGAAGCAACTTGAACTGCTGTTTAATTTGATCTCTAATCATTACCAATATGATGCATTAGAGTCTTCACCTCTATTCAGGATGCTTTCCTGAAAAATCATGTTCATAGTTTATTGGTCCACTGGCGTGCTGACAAAAATTTGAATCCTGAGGGGCACTCAAGATTTGTTTATCATTATTTCAGTTTATAATGGACACAGTGAAACAGTGTCTCTTGTATTCTCTTTTGTGTTCTTTTGTGTTCTCTAGCACAGTGACTGGTACGTAGAAAATCTTAAAAATTATTGAATGAATGGATAGATGGATGAATGAATGAGTATAATACACTAAGTGATCTGACAAATTTATACAATTAGGTAATGACAGAGTTATCAGGATTCCTCACTAACTGCTGATAATTATGTAAATTGGCAAAACTACTTTGAAAATGGCATAGCATTATCTAGTTAAGTTGAAGATATGAAGAATTTGGTGTAGAAGTTCTTGAACATCAGGAAGCTCATTAGATAAGAAGCTAAGGTTGGAATTAATAGATTGAGATTAGACCTGACACCTTTCTTTATTAACAAATATCCATAAGATTCTGGTGCTGTAGCCCAAGAGAAGCACAGATTGGGTTTAATTGGCGTGAAACACGTGAGTTGAAAACCCACCATGAACAAAAAGTTTCTGTTTCTGAGTTATTGAAAATTTTATCGGAATCTTTTATGAGTTTATAAAATAACCTAAAGAATTTTGCTTTTTCTTTTTTAGTGTGAATTTTGACTTAGTTTCGAATCTCAAAAAATATATAATATGACATTATAAATGTTAACATTTATAAAAGGCATATACCATGGAAACAACAAACAACTCTGTTTTACACTACAATAGCTCCTTTGGAATTTCTATAAATAAAAGCATTTAGGCCTAAAACTGTAACTACTTTGGATGTTTTTATAAAGCCTTCATATAACATTAATTAGTTTTTCAGTTCAGCTGTTTAATCAAAGAAAACTAAATTTTAAAATGACACAATAGACTGCCAGAAAGCCTGTTTATTCTAATACTTTTTGTAAACTGGAAATCAATATAGGATATTTTGGGAGTATTGTATAAGAAAATGGATCTTCATTTTCTTTAAAGAGAATTATGGGCACCAGTAAAAGGACAGTGTCATGGTAATTACATTTTTCAATCCCACATCCCTGAGTAAGCTCAAGGAACAAAGGCTTATTGTCCTGATAGAACCAGTGGGAAGAGCAGATTTTTTTCTGAGACTCTCCATTCTGGTAACATACTTCTCCTGTTTAATGAAAATGGTCCAGATTTCAGATATAATAGCCCAGACTTAAGCTGGAAGTGGAGTTGGAAAGGCACTAGAAGGGCTGTCATGAGTTTGCAAGATGTATTTGTTCTGCACATACAGGAGACCAACGTTTATGTAACTAATTTCATAGCAAAGTGTACATTAACTTTGAATGTGATGAAATCATTATCATTCAGTTCTCCTTATTCTGTAACCAGTCTTGTAAATAATGAGAGGAAATAGTACCTGAAGATTATGTTTCAAAATTCAGAGTACAGAATTGAAAATACATAAGTAATAATAGCAATAACTACTATTTACCAAAGAGACTAATAAAGCACTTCAGATTAGATTATTGGTTGTTCCTCACATTATGCATTAAGATGTGTAATCTATCTTGCAGGAAAGAGAAATTTGATAGAACATTTTAATTCAGCCTTCAAGGTATCAATAGCAAGGTCATTTGAATATTATTTAGATATTATACTTGAAACCTTGAACATAATATTCTAATTCCAAATTCTTTATTTTTCATTTGTATTTCTTTATTTGCATGTGTTCTCCTTGGTTAGTGTGTTTGTTTGTTGTTGGGTTGATTGGTTAGTTTGGACTGTGGTTTCAAAAGGAACTTGAAGCAGCTTACATATGTATAGATTAACAAACACAAATTTGCAAAAGTATCACTTTTTACAAAATTATTTTCTCTGACTTAGCTCAGTTTCTGATCCTGATTCTCCAGGAGCTGGTAGAAAAATTAATCACAGTGCTTCCTACATTCTTACTCATCGCTGGAATGGTTCCACAGCTCTGGTGTCTTTTAGAATGCCATGGCCATTTTTTTTTTAGGTCATCATCTAAACAGATGACTTCAGGGAAGCTCTACTGCCTCAGGCTGTGGAACCCCTCACTCTTCACCACTTCTGGGCTAACCTGGGGACCCTCAGGCTTTCTGTGAGACTGTCTATGGTCTAACCTGCCACATAGGCTCTTCAGGGTCTGATTACCTCTTAGTAATACTGCCAGAGTCAGAATTCATCTTTCCCGTTCTGGGTCCATTGGCTATTCTCTGATTTTCCTCCTCCTCCCCTCTTCATCCACAAAGGCCTTCTCCCTTCTTTTTCACTCTTCTACAAACCACTTTTACATTCTTTTAAGGATATAAGCATCTGGAAAGCAAAAGCATGCTATTTATGTTTTATGGATGCTCCTAATAGTATCGCACCAACAATATAAGCTGAGAACATAACACTAAAAGACAGTTGAAGAATAAGCAATTTTATAAAAGTTTAAAGCAATTTGTACAAGAACTCAACTCTTTGATTTAATTTGTAAATAAGTATATTCATATCCATGTCATCACATCCCAAAAGAGATTTGGGGAGTTTACACAAATACCATGCACTACAAAACATAAAACACATAACGAAGGGAATCTGAATGTGTATGGAGATGGGGGTTTTTATAAAGTACTATAAACAGGGTTAAGATTAGTACCCAACGTTATATGCTAAAACTGAGTTCAAATTTCTGATTTTCCACGCAGGTGGAAATACCAACACTCAGACACTTCACAGTGTCCAAAAGATAAAAAATGAGCCAGATATCTAGAGAAACATAGCTGGCTGTTCTTGAGACCTGAGAGAAATTTATTCCATGGATCCACATAAAAGAGAAACTATCTCAAATAATGAACAGTGTCCTCTACTTAAAAAATAAAGTATTTCTGATGAAAGCAAGTACAAAACACCAACTTCATAGGATTGTGAGCATAAAGAATTGCTGTGAAGACAATCACTGGCCAATAAGAAATGGCAATTTATGTTAGCCTTTGATATTGCCATTATTCTCCATAATTATTTATTCAACACATATTTATTGAGTGCTTGCTATATGCAACGCACCAGATAGATCCTGGGGATGCAACACTGAACAAACAGATCAAAGTCCCTGTCTGCAGAGAACTTGAATTAAACTAAGAGGAGGCAGACAACAATGAAAGTATTTAAGTAAAATGCATACATAGCATGGTAGACTATAAATGCTATAAAAAAAAAAAAAAGGAATGAAGATAAACAGTGCCAAGGGTGAGTGTGGGTGATCTCAATTTTAAATAAGGCTGAGGGAGGCCTATCCTGGCGCGTTAGAGGGAAGGATGAATATATCTGAAGTAAGGCATGCCAGACAGAGGGAGCAGAATAGCTGTTCATTAGTGTTCAAGGAATAACAAATGGATCAGTTTGGCTGAAGCAAGGGAATGAAGAGGAGAGTGACAGAAGGTGAAGTCAGGTAGCTAATGAGGGGCCAGACCCAGTAGGGCATTGTAAACCCCTT
>NW_011888783.1:21146058-21151430 GCF_000151845.1 Pteropus vampyrus | reverse complement strand
CATTGTAATATCACTGGAGCTGGGAACTCAGAAAAGTAAAAGGAACTGAAAAGCTGCAGTAATGATGACTGCAGTGATTTGGCTCGGCACGCTAGTGACTTACAAGATGGAATTGAATTGGGACTCAAGAGCTGTTGGTCTAAAGAAATAACACTATTCGTGTACCTAGAAGAAAGTTGGGTCTCACTAAATCTAGCTGCTGACCCAGAGGCTTCTGCAAAGATAGAAGAGAAACCATGCAGAAATGAAGTTGGCCTGCTAGGATCATTTTTGCCTTAGCGACCCCACTTCTCTTACATACTATGTCAACACGTTAGCAGCAAGTCCTCCAGTTTGAGCTTCAAGAATTTCTCCAACAGCATGGAAGTGAAAAATAGAGCCTAAGAAGGATCCCCTAGCATAGATAGGCTTGCCATCTTTGAAAAATAATTCAAAGAGGGACATATGAAAAGATTTTATAATAAAATAGAGCATAAATTATTTAAGAGGCAGAAGAAAAACATTTTTAAAGAAATCGACTTTACTTTTTAGAGCAGCAAAATTGAACAGAAAGTAGAGATTTTCCGTATACCCCCCTGGCCCCACACATGCATTGCCCCACTTCTTGTTAACGACACTCCCACAAGAATGATGCATTTGTCACAATCAATGAACCTACACTGACACATCAGTATCACTCAAAGTTCATAGTTTACATTACTGTTCATTCTTGGTATTAGTATATACTATGGGTTTGGAGAAATGTAAATGACATGTATCCATCATTATGGTGTCATACAGAATATTTCTACTACCTTAAAAATTCTCTGTTCTGCACCTATTCCTCCCTCTCTATGCCCTCCCTCATCCCCTGGCAACCACTGGTCTTTTTACTGTCTCCATAGTTTTGCCTGTGCTAGAATATCATGAAGTTGGAATCAAATTGTATTGACTTCTATCACTTAGTAATAACATTTAAATTTCCTCCAGGTTTTTCCATTGCATGATATCTCATTTACTTTTAGTGCTGAATAATATGCCATTGTCTGGATGTACCACAGTTTATTTATCCATTTACCTATGAAGGACATTCTTTGTTGCTTCCAAGTTTTGGCAATTATGAATAAAGCTGCTATAAGCATCCAGAAACATTTTCTTTAGAAGGGTTTTATATATGCAGCAAAAATTCTAGATTCTATTCGCTTTACCCTTTTGACAAAGGAAGAAAATGTAGACTACAAAGCAAGAGATAAAAGGTGAAACAAAAGAGATTATTAAAATAGAGCTGTCAAAGAAGCAAACAGAAGTTTGAAGAGAGATCAGTAATATAAAAAAGTAAGGTTATGAAGTTATAGAAGAATTTAAAAATGTTTTAAAGCCAATTACGAGCAGAAATTGTACAACAGAAAACTGAACAAATGTCATAGATCTCAGAATGCGGGTAATAATAACAAAACATTTAACTGAACAGAAAAAGTTGTGATGTGGAAAACAACAGAATTGTTGAATTCAGAATATATTAAAAATGATATTAGATATAATAGATGAAAATATTTCATAGCTAAAGATATAATGTGTTAATTAACAAAATTTATAGAATTAATTTTAAAAGATTAAGACATGGATATATTAAAAATACTGAAATGTAAGCAAAAGGAATCCAACAAGCATTCCAGCAAGAAGTAGTGAATAAATGACACTTTTCTTCCCAAGGCAACTGTATTCTTAGATCTCTCTTCCACAATTGAAGAAAAGAATAAACAATAATTAGCCTTTTGTTGCCCTTCCTGTTCTATTTTTAAAAATTTCAAATATATACAAAAGTAGAGAAACTCATATAATAAACCCATATGCCATATGTACCCATTCCCCAGCTCAGCATTTATCAACTCATGTCAAACTGGTTTCATCTATATCTCTACCCACTCCTCCCGCCCTAGTCTTAGAAGCAATTCCAAGATATCGTGTCACTTCTTTGATAAATACATCAATCCATATCTCTAAGTATAAGGACTCAAAAACAAAAACAAAAAAGCAAAAAACAGAACCATAAACCATTACCATACCTAAAACTTAAAACTGCTGTAATATCATTCAGTAGCCAATCAGTGTATAACTCTTCCTCAATTGTATGTATTTACTTTCTTTTGGTTTGTTCAGATCAGGATCCCAAATACATTCACAAATTGTTTGGTTGATTAAGTCTCTAAAGAATAATTGAATCTATAAATGTCCCCTTTCATTCTTTTTTCCTTACAATGTTATTTGTTGAGGAAACTGTTATTTCTCCATTCTACAGAGTTTGAGGGAAATCACATTTAAAAATTCTTAATTTAGTCATCTAATCATTATTTGTGTTTGAGATTAGAAAATGTATTATCCATGTACCTTTTCTGAAATGTAAGCAAACAATAAAATCTATGAAAGTAATCTCAAATTAGAAATGTTGTGATATAGAACTGACAATAAAAATAGGATTATGTCTTAAAATTACAAGCCTGTTTTACAAAGTGGAATGAAAATAATTGGTTCTTAAAAGCAAAGATAGATAATGTATGCGTCTGTAATCCTAGATGATTTCAATAAAACCATATTAAATTGATTTTTTCTTTTGTAGTGATAACTCAATAGATTTTTTCTTCATGGTTAAAGTAAGTAATTAGAAAAGCAAATTTTAAGAAACAAAGCAAATTTTAAGATATATACTATTAAGTGTTTTTAACAACTTTTGCTTAATATTAATCACAAGTACAAATATATTAAAGAAGATTTATCTGTTTATTACTCATTACCAAATCCTGGACTCAACATTTCCAAGAGTACCACATCTTTATCCTACACTTTTTAATTAATAGGTCATTCAACAAAAGTCTGACTTTTTTTGCTCATTAGGGTGCTAAATAGTTTTTTGTTACGTATCTTCCTAGTATGAATATTCTGATGTGAATTCCAACTGTATTTTTTCTCCTTTTATTTTAGGATCGATATATTCTAAGTGTGAGACATTTCACGTTGGCTAAGGAATGAATAAGTGATCTTAAAGAATCTATTTATTTATGACACTGAGAGTGTTTTATAATGTGAGAATCCTCACATGTATTAAAAGTATTGCTCTACGAGTAATGGGTTTTCAATGTTTACTTCATTCAATTGCTTTCCTAGTATGAATTATATGTTGTTCTCCAAGAGGATTCCCTCCTCTGGTAAAAATTCACGTAGGAGAGAGTCTGTGTCTAATCAGTGTGGTAGAGACTTCAGTAACCATTCATCCCTCAAGTGACGTAGTGAATTCATGCTGGAGAAAAACCATTATGAGTCTCTATGTAGGAAAGGCTTTGATGCATACTCTATCCTTAGACAACATCAGAAACTTCATACTGGTGAGAAACTCTATATATGAAAGTGAATAAGATGTCATCCAGAATGTGCATCTACATAGACACTAGAAAATTCACACAGGGGGAAAAACTATATAAATATAATGAAGATGTCAGCCAGAGAGCTAACCTTTATTCACTCCAAAGAACACATGGTAAAAAAAACTCCATGTCTATAATCATTGTTGAAAGGCCTCATTGACGAGTTATCTTTTAAAAAACAGATTCACATTGGAGAGCAGCCCCAGCTCTGTAATCACTGTGGTGGGGCCTTCAGTTGAGCTCTAGCCTTGGTGTGCACAGAAAAACCCTGAATTGGAGTAACACATAAAATAGGAAGAAGGCAAAAAATCCTCTACCATCTACCAAAAGATGGATGCTTTAAGAGTATGTACTTACTCAAAAGGAGATGCATACTTTTAAAAATTCCAGGAGATAGGATGTGGAGAGAAATCCTAAGAAGTCCTGGACTCAGGGAAGAATTTTTTTCTGAGACATATATCTGAGAAATGTAAGCCTCTCAGTTTTGCAATCTTACTTTATGCCTGGGCAAACAAGGGGACTGTCCATATAGATCCTAGTTTGATAAAGACTGTCAGGTAATAATCTAGAAGTTATACCGAGGGCTTTAAAATATTTGCAGTGGGTTAGATTAGTTGTCTACTCTATCCCTGTTAATATAGAATTTAATTTTGTTGTGATTGAAAAATGTTGCCTGTTTCCGTGCTTCTTTTGAGAATTGAGTTTTAATTGATATTCTAGTAAATGATTTATTTTTATAAATATCTCAGTTGATTGAAAAGATTATGTGGTCTCTGTTTGATGGGTATGGATTGCTGTGCCTTTCTGTCTTGGTCTCTGTCTTTCTCCATCTCTACCCTCCAAGTGCACATGCACGTACAGGTGTGTGTTCTGTACACATACACCTTAGTCCAAGTCACCATTATGTCCCATCTTCATGACTGCAGTAGTACTTAAATAACGTGCCTTCCCAACACCTGTATTCTACATGGTCAGAATAGTCCTTTTGAGTGACTCATGTCATGTATTCTCTGCTCAAAACCTTCATCTCACTCAAAACAAAAATTTAAACTGCTTACCGAGGCCTAGACCAACTTATACCATCTGGCCCTAGACAACCCCTCTGACCTCTCCTACTTTTCTCCTTTTTCTAACTACTCTACTCACACCAGCCTCCTTGTTCTTCCTTCAACCTTCCAATTATAGGCTCACCTCAGATGTTTTGCCTGTACTACCCGCTCGCTGCTGCGTTCTTCCCCAGACATGTGTATGACTTGCTCTCATTACTTTTAGGTCTCTGCTAATAGGTGTCCTTATTCAGAGGTCCTTTGGCCAACCGAATAGAAGTAACACCTATCCATTCTCTTGCCCTGATTCGATTTTCTTTGTTGTTCTTAATTGCCACTCAGAACACTGCATATTACTTTATTATCCACATATTTATTATTCATTTAATGTATTTGGCTCATTATCTGTCTCCCTCCACTGGACTATAAACTACACTGCAATATCTTCAGGTCCTAGAACAGTGGATTTACTCAATAAATATTTAGTTAGTGAATGTGATCCGCTGTCATCTCTCACTGTTCATATAGGTAAAATCTACACCACCCTAAAATGAAATATGATGTGGGCTTCTAATAGTCATTCATCTTGCTTTTACCCTGCAGTTTCCAATTGAGGAGCATTCACTCTAGTTTGGTACCATTGGTTAAGTAGCTTAACTTCTATGTTAATACTGAGAGGTATTATTTCTGAAATTTGTCCGTGAAGTTAGCTGCATACTGGTTTTTGGATTATAATCTCCATCTCTCGCATTATATAGAGATAAGTGGTAGTTGAGGTATGTTTCCGAATATGAAAAACAGAGGGAAAGCCAATGGCACAGTTCTCATGGTATTATGGAGGAACACGCTATATTTTCTTGGGGAGTGTATCCTCCAGATATTTAGTAGATTTTAATTAAATCTCTCTTCTTGAGTGTTTCTTGTTGAG
>NW_011888783.1:21122242-21146008 GCF_000151845.1 Pteropus vampyrus | reverse complement strand
ATAAAGACTGTCAGGTAATAATCTAGAAGTTATACCGAGGGCTTTAAAATATTTGCAGTGGGTTAGATTAGTTGTCTACTCTATCCCTGTTAATATAGAATTTAATTTTGTTGTGATTGAAAAATGTTGCCTGTTTCCGTGCTTCTTTTGAGAATTGAGTTTTAATTGATATTCTAGTAAATGATTTATTTTTATAAATATCTCAGTTGATTGAAAAGATTATGTGGTCTCTGTTTGATGGGTATGGATTGCTGTGCCTTTCTGTCTTGGTCTCTGTCTTTCTCCATCTCTACCCTCCAAGTGCACATGCACGTACAGGTGTGTGTTCTGTACACATACACCTTAGTCCAAGTCACCATTATGTCCCATCTTCATGACTGCAGTAGTACTTAAATAACGTGCCTTCCCAACACCTGTATTCTACATGGTCAGAATAGTCCTTTTGAGTGACTCATGTCATGTATTCTCTGCTCAAAACCTTCATCTCACTCAAAACAAAAATTTAAACTGCTTACCGAGGCCTAGACCAACTTATACCATCTGGCCCTAGACAACCCCTCTGACCTCTCCTACTTTTCTCCTTTTTCTAACTACTCTACTCACACCAGCCTCCTTGTTCTTCCTTCAACCTTCCAATTATAGGCTCACCTCAGATGTTTTGCCTGTACTACCCGCTCGCTGCTGCGTTCTTCCCCAGACATGTGTATGACTTGCTCTCATTACTTTTAGGTCTCTGCTAATAGGTGTCCTTATTCAGAGGTCCTTTGGCCAACCGAATAGAAGTAACACCTATCCATTCTCTTGCCCTGATTCGATTTTCTTTGTTGTTCTTAATTGCCACTCAGAACACTGCATATTACTTTATTATCCACATATTTATTATTCATTTAATGTATTTGGCTCATTATCTGTCTCCCTCCACTGGACTATAAACTACACTGCAATATCTTCAGGTCCTAGAACAGTGGATTTACTCAATAAATATTTAGTTAGTGAATGTGATCCGCTGTCATCTCTCACTGTTCATATAGGTAAAATCTACACCACCCTAAAATGAAATATGATGTGGGCTTCTAATAGTCATTCATCTTGCTTTTACCCTGCAGTTTCCAATTGAGGAGCATTCACTCTAGTTTGGTACCATTGGTTAAGTAGCTTAACTTCTATGTTAATACTGAGAGGTATTATTTCTGAAATTTGTCCGTGAAGTTAGCTGCATACTGGTTTTTGGATTATAATCTCCATCTCTCGCATTATATAGAGATAAGTGGTAGTTGAGGTATGTTTCCGAATATGAAAAACAGAGGGAAAGCCAATGGCACAGTTCTCATGGTATTATGGAGGAACACGCTATATTTTCTTGGGGAGTGTATCCTCCAGATATTTAGTAGATTTTAATTAAATCTCTCTTCTTGAGTGTTTCTTGTTGAGGATGGAAGGTTCTGGATTTCTGAACTCCCACTAGGTGGAGCACTTTCCATATCAAGGGGTTCTGGAATTCCTCCCCTAATTGAGGTAACGGAAACTCATACAGTGCAAATGAGAACTATTCGTGTCTTCTGATCTTGGGGGAATAAGATGGGTCTAAAAGGTGAAATGTGCAGCCCTGCAAGTATATTACCCAGTTTAACACAAAAGTCTGTGAACACTAATTCCAGTACTTTCTGTTTGAATTGTCTTCCAGTTAAGCTGCCTGTGTGGGCAAAGCATTCTGCTAGAAGCAGCAGGCACATGTTTTCCATTTGGAAATATTAACTTATACACTTTGGGAGGTGGGAGGGATGGAAATCATTGTCTAGGTTAGTTTTAATATTTGTGTCCTCATTCAGCTATCCGAAGTCATCATGCAATGTTCTCAAAATCAGAGAGATTCTCATGGAGTGAAGTCAATTGTATCCTCTGATTTTGAACTGAGAGAACCATACCCTATTAAAGAACTCACTATCCAAGTAAGATTTTAAGGCTTGGAGGTGGGCTTGGTCTGTATGTTTAAATAGCTTTTGCTCTTCTTCATCACTTGAAGTGATGGAGACAATGGATATTTTCCCAGTGTCACATGTTTCTCAGTTGCATTTAAATCCCAGATGCTCAGCCATTTCTTTTTCAAGAGTATTTTATGCCACCATTGCCTTGACTGTCATAGGAAACAATGTCTATGACTTGAGTTGGAGTAATTCACATTTTCATTGCTGATATCTGATCTATAGCAGACACTGGATAATTGTAGTCCACGAAGGTAGACCTGTTGCCTTTAGTGCCAACTCACTGTGTAGCAGGATGTTAAATGGGTTGTTAGTCTAAGTTCCTAGTGAGGCCGAAATGACAGAGTAGGAAAAAAAAAAAAAATAGGTGACAACTTCTCCTGTGTTGTAAAGGTGTTAGAACATACCTGCCTTGCAAAAGGAGATTTTCAACTTTTAGTCACCACCTGCAAAAAGGATAGAAATGAAGAAAGGGGATTGGAGGTTTAGAGAAAATTTCTTTATAAAAAGTTGTTAGAATGCTGTGGCAAATTGCCACATATAACGTGAAGAGGGCCAGGGATGCTTCTCCTGTAACCTCAGGTTGGGGGAAAGTATATACATACATACCCACATCCAGCAACTAAATACAAAATAACATATATTTGAAAATAAAGAAATGTAAAATATAGAAAAATATTAATAGAGTTGAAATATTTATGTAAAAATTAGGGTTCAAAGGAATTAAAGTGGTCTAAGATGATACAGTAACCACAAACCTTTACACATCAAGCAATATAGCTTTAAAGTATAGAAAGTAAAACCTGTTAGTATAGATGAAAATCGACAAAACAATGATCACATTAAATTTAACAATACTATCACAGATATCAAAATATTAAGGCAAAAATCTATTTAGGATGTAAAGGATTTGAATAGCAAAATGAACACTGATTACATATATATGTGTTATATATAATGTATATATTACATATAAAGTATAATATAAAATATGTATATATAACATATACTGTGTGTATATTATATGTTATATACATAATATATATAGTATTCAAGGAGCAGAAGGAAGGAACTAAATAAAGCAACTTTGTTATCTCCCACTGGAAAGACCATTTTACTAGTTATTAGATCTCTTAAATTGATCCTCCATATCTAGTCCTAACCATTATTTTACTCAACTTTCTTCTTGAATCTTTGAAATGAGTGATCATGATTAATTTTTGGTAATTCTAATTAAATGTGATTGGTCACTGATTATGAAAGATAGAGACTAGATTGACCTGTACTAGTTGCTAGACTGGGTTTATTTATCTCTAATAGCCCTCAAGGACAGTGAATCTAGAATCTGATTGCAGGATCCCTGGCCAGCATGGATTGGATTGGGCATATGTTTGGTCAAATGAGTTCTAATAGTATATGTCATGAATAGTTGAATTCCAAGGTTCATGAAGAGATCTGGAAATTGCCTGGACCATGATTCCACTTTTGGCTTTTGTCCTAGCACCCACAGTATGAATCGCTGGTGGTGGATTGTTTATGTTAGAGGGCTGTTCTTTTGTCTTTAGTTGGATCAAACTACAGAGCTAGCAATTCTGAGAGCAGGGGAATTAAACAGGTTTGTACAGCCTTTTTATTAATGAGCCCACTCACTGTTTACCCCTCAGCCTTGCTCCCAGTTCTGCTGCTTCAAGTCTTGTGTTTATTAAAAGTGTGAAAGCTCACTTTTTGGCAGTTTTGTCTTTATAGGATTGTGAGTTCTTAAATTTTTCATGGATTTTTCACTAATTTTATACCATACATATAATTTCTTCCAGAAATTCTTCAAGATTTGATTCGATGACACCCTTTCCTGTTAACCACCATTACAATACTGGATTAATTCTTACTTTTATTTCCATTTTAACATTTCAGTGAGATTTGGGATGAACAAATATAGTCAGATGCCCTTCTGATTTTAATCATCCAGATGATTGGATTTCGATATTTTATTATTAAAAAGCGATAAATCTTTTTTTTAATGTAAGGTGTCTTTTAATATTTACAAAATAATCAGTTGAGACAACTGCAATTCTGATATCCAGTTCTATAAATTACTTGTAAGTAGTTGAAGTAGGATGTTTTGCTATTTATGGCTTCTCTATTTCACATTTTTAACTTTTACTGGAGAGATACATTGAAAATCTGCCAGGATAACATGTTCAGAAGCAGAGATACTCAGGAAAAATATCAGCTGCTTTGTCTTCACTTCCTGAATTCTGATCAGAGTTTTCAGACAGATGCTCTCACATCCTACTCAAACAAAGGCCATTGCCAGGGTTTGTGTAAGGTGGAGAGAATCCATCCTTCTTTTGATACTACTAGCAAATAATGGCAGTGACCTCTTCTCATATCTCCTCATATCTTGTAAGTTATTTAAAAAAAAAAACATTACAGATATGATTTAAGGAAGGAACTATACTGGGAAGAGGTTATAGTATGGCATCCTAAACACGACTATTTTGTTATCAAGCAATTGTGTTTGGGGGAATCATATCTGCAAAGCTTGTTTTCAAGTCATTCTCTAATTGTAGCTCTTTCAGAAATACTCCGTGAGTCAGGACCATGGACTCTTATTGATGACTAGGTGTTTTCCACCTTTAACTTCTCCTCTAAATGATGAAAGGATCTTTTATTCCCTTGCTCTATAAGAATGTAGCATATAGGGACTTTTATCTACCAAAGAAGAAAGAAAAATGAATGTGCAGTGGGTAATTTAATTTCTAAAGCAGTTCATTCTTTTCCTGGGAGAGACTCTCAGTCATGCAACCTTCAGAATGTAAACAAAAATGAATGAATGATTTAGCAGTAATATTGTTTTCAATTTTGATGTGAATTAAAAAGTGAATGTTATTCAGAATATTCTTTCATTCAAATTAATGTTCCCTTGATCCTTCATACATTATTCAGAATGCTGTGGTACAATGACCAGTTCCATCTGAATGCTATATGGTTTATTTTCCTCTAAATAGAGCCCCTACCAGCTGCATGAATAGCCATAACTCAATGACACATTTTTTTAATGTAAAATAGTTTTAAAAAATATTTTTTCTATTTTAGTTACTGTTTTTATTGCCTTGCTGGTTTCTAAGTGGCTGAATAACAGCATAGATTCATCAAAGAGAGAATTACTACTCTTCTAATATTTTTGGACTAGATGATTAATTTTAAAATAGTTCATACTTTGTAAACAATTCATGATCAGATTATCTGTGTCTCTCAGGAGTATTTGAACTATTTATTGATAATGAAAGAGACAGATAATGAAAGAGACAGAAGTGGCAAAGAAGTCACAGCAGTGAGCTGCCTAACTGCACACTCATTGTTTTCAGTCTGGGTGAAGCCCAGAAATGGACATTTTGTAGCATCTTTCAGATATAGAGGTGTAAGATTTGTGCTTTGGAAACATTAAATCACAGGGCTTTTCAAACTTTAATGGGAAAATAATTAACTAAATATATTATTAAAATACAGATTTTGATTCAGTAGGTATTAGAACAGCCCTAAGATTCTAAGTTTCTAAAAAGCTTCCAGATAATGCCAATGCTGCTGGTTCAGAAAACCAAACTTCGAGAAGCAAAAGTCTAGAGACTGATCTTCAACCTTGCAAATCCAAAGTCACAATTTTGCCAGTTCACATAGAATTTGATCATGAAAAAATGACACACAATAACCAAAGAGACAGGAGGCTGATATATAACCAAATTGCTGGTCTAATTATGGCTTTGATTCTTAATCTTGAGTGCCATGAGAATCATTTATAGAATTTCATAGTTTAGACCAAATTCCAGGAAATTCAGATTTACTTGATCTCGAATGGTTCTGACATCAGTAGTTGTTCACATTTCTCAGGTGATTCTAATATGCAGCCACATTGAAGATAACTGATTCACACTGACAGTTATAATGCCATGTAGATCAAATACCAATGTTAGCTGATCAGTACACTCTCCTTCCTGAAGAGAGGTCTGTATAGGGAGACAAAATGAAGTGGCTGGCTTGCTTGGGGTATGTAGACTCTCTAGGGAAGGAATTAATAACCTGAGTGGCTATCCTGATCAAGCCTGATAGGTACACCTTCACCAGAGGATACACTTGCAAAAGAGACAGGTGTGCAGGTGGGCCCTTCAAGGCCCTTCTCCAATTGATATATTCTTGAATTCTGAGCTCCCATTTTCTACAGTAAAGCAGACTATGCCACCTCTCTTATTTTTCCTTATTCTTCAAAACAATTTCACACAAAGACTTAGACATTGTTCACTTATTCATGTTTACCTTAATCATCTATTTCCAGATCCCTAAAATTCTTCTCTCCCTTGATTGAAAGTGGATGTCTCAGCATCTCCTCCTCGGTTCACTTCATAGTTTATGGATATATTTTCTTTATGTCTGTCTGGTATTTCCTGTTATATTTCTTGCTTTTTAAGTTTCTTTCAAAGCTTGTTTCCAAATTGTTCGACAGCCCTGCTGGCTTTATATTTCCTAAACCATTTGTTCAGTATGAATTAGATGAATATATATGAAATGCAATGTATATAGTCTGCTAATTTTCAGAAGCTGATGCATGAGTTATATTTGAAGACAACTTGAATTGAATTTAATTGGGGCCTTTTTGTTTTGGGTTATTGGACTTTTGTTTTTTTTTTTGTCATTTAAGGAAAAGTGTTTACATAAAATTGAAATTATATGTACAAAGGCACTTCAACTTGAAAACTGGACAAGTGCAAATGGAGTGTTTAACTGACTTTCTATTTTAAGTGAGAAAATAATTGACCAAATATTATTCTTTTGGGGTGCCAAACTTTTAGTGTCATTAAACTCAATGGAGATTTGAACAACACATCATTTTGAAAACACGTAAAAGGAAGGGGGTAGTAATCAGGATTTCTTTGTAAAGTTTTGTCAGACTAATTGAATTTTCTTTTCTGTCAGAATGATAGGACTGATATATCAGTAGAAATAACAGCTGTAATTTACCTTGACTTTAAATGAGCTTCAGCTTCTATTTGTTTGGCATACAGATTACAGATTTTTTTTTAAAGTAGTCTAGATTAGAATCTTGCATGGTTAGAGTTTTATTTATCTACACCAAAGACTTATCCAAAATTATCTATGAATTTTGTATCTGTGCACTGAATAATAACTACATACAGAGCCAAAAATCTGCAAGTGGATGTCAAGACTGACCTCTGGATAAGCCCTTACTTAGAGCAGTATAGCTTAAAATGGATAGTAAATTTGATCAGGTTCCTCTAGAGAACAGAGCCAATAGTATATACATATGATGGAACAACGGCATTGTTGTTTTGCTCCCCTATCTTGAAGCCCACCAAAATCAACAAAACTAAATATATGGATCCTTGGGGGTGGATGAGGCCTGAACATTGCCTAAAAAGTGCCAGACATTCAATATATGTATGTTAAATTGATTGTTTTTCACATAGTAAAGCTATTTATTAAGAAATTGGCTCCTGTGGTGATTATGGAGGCTGAAAAGTCCCACAGTGTACGATTAGAAATCTGAAGATCCAAGAAAGCCAATGGTGTAATTCTGTTCAAGTCCAAAGACCGAGAACCAGGGTTGCAGATGGCTTAAGTCCCAGTCAGAGGGTGGAAGAAGACTGATAACACAACTCAAGCAGTCAGGCTAAGACAGCACATTCTCCCTTCCTCTACCTTTCTGTTCTGTTCATGCTGTCAGTGGATTGGATGATCCACTCATATCTGGTAGGGCAATCTACTTTACTCACTTCACCAATTCAAATCCTAATCTCATCTGGAAATACCCTCACAGACACACTCAGAAAAAATGATTAGCCCAGTATCTAGGCACTCTATGGTCCAGTAAAGCTAACACATAAAATTCACTATCACAGGTAGCCACTTCCATCCCAGTCCTTCCCGCCCAGTGCCCTTCCACTCTATTACCTGCCAGCCCTGGAAGACCTAGAATCAACATCATCTCAGGAAAAAAGAAGAGAAAAGAAAAAGGAATCTGGGGAAATATATGGAAGGAAAAATGCTTTAAAAGTTCAGAGACCAATTTCTCAAATATAATTATACTGCAGGAGAGATTTGGTTCGGATTTGTGCCTCAGGTAAATATCATCTGCTTAGTTAAGTGTCAACCTTGTTCTCCTGGAAAACCGAATATGCTAAGAGAGAAAAGCAATGTTGAAAATAATAACCCCCTTAAATAAGATTTCATACTAATAAACCAACATCCTATCTGTTATCTCATTTGCTACTCAGCACATCCCTCAGAAGTAAGATGGCAGTTGTCATTGTAATACCAGGTTTTCACATGAGAAAATCGGGCTTAATAAATGTTTGTCTTTACCATGCTAAAAACAATCAATTTAACATACATGTACTGAATGCCTGCCATTTCCAGGCAACATTCAGGCCTCGCCCACCCCCAAGGATTCAGAGGCACATACTGTACCTAAGACCAAATAAAGGACAACAATAAGTCAGGGGAATCTCTCCTTGAAGAACATGTTTCAAAACGTCAACCCTTTATTTCAACTTACTAACAACATTTGCAAGAATTTTATGTACCTAAGTTCAGCATTTCAAATAAAAACTTATCCACACATAGAGTTCCATGCATGGAACATTTCCTACTTTTCTATGTTCCCTGATTCCTTCAAATTGAGAACCTCTGAAAAATGTGCTTCTACGTTAGATTTTTCATAATGTTGATACTTGCTTTTAGGGAAATTCTGACTGGATTAATGTTAGCTTTCAGTGGTTTCCAAGTTTCACCAGATTTGAAAACATGTACTTAGAGGATAAGGCAATTTCCTTATTTCATTTATGTATATGGTATATATGATGTATTATATATTTATTATATGTATATATTTTTTAGTTTTGTTGATTTTGACGGGCTTCATATAGGGGACAAAATAAGACGCCATTGCTCCCTCATCTTGCAGCAGAATTTAGTCCTTTATGCTTTTTTTCCCCTCAAATCATGGAGTCTTTTATTGAACAATGATTGAAGTGGTATGCGCAGGAATCTATAACTACCTGGCAATGGTATGGCTGGATTTTAACTTTTTCTGTGACTGTGAGAATTTGTATTTGAAAAAGTATAGGCTTGTATTCATTGAGAAGCATCTAAACTATATAAAGTATTTTTTTTCTTTTTTTGTACAAAAATGTATAAACATATCAACAAGTACATGTTTTAAACATAAATATAATTGGTAATAGTTTGTTCCTACTGAAATGCATTTGTGCAAAGGAAGTATAATTTATCCAGAAAATCATTTAGAATTTCCCCAAATATTCAATTTTAATAATGAAGTAACACATTTTATAAAACATCTTCTGTTTGTATGTAAATTTGATACAGTGCTTTATATAAGCACCTTCCATCCCAAAAGACACCAATAATAAGCTATGAAAGGTAGCAAACTCCATGACATTAAAATTTCTATATCAATTTTTTGTATATTAATCCCAACCTTTTAGCAAAATAAAGATTAATGGTTTATGGCTTCTCCCACTCCCTAGTGTTTACAAAGTAAAATTTCTAGTCAAGATATAAATTTTTAGAACAAACTAATCGAAAACAGACCCACAAATATAGAGGACAATCTGGTGGTGGCCAGAGGGGAAAGGGGTTGTGGGGGCTGGGAGAAAGGGGTGAAGGGTTAAAGAAATACAAATTAGTAGTTGATTGATGGTCATGGGAATGGGGAGCACGGCATAGGGAAAGCAGTCAGCAGTAATATAATGGCTGGGTGGAGAGCCAGAGGAGAGGGAGAGTAATCAGGAGATCGTTTCATAAACTATATAAATGTCTAACCAATGTACTGTATACTTGAAACTAAAAAGGTATAACATACCTGGAAGTAACTTACGGTAAAGAAATAGAAACTCGATGACACTGAGCTAAGTCTGTCAATAAATACAAATTAACAACATATTTAAGAACTTGAGAACACCTAATAATACAATTCAGATTTAGACGGGATAGTTTAATATCACTAAATTCCTTCTGATTTTTTTAAACATGCCTCACCACCACAGGTTGAACAGCACCGAAACAGAACCTAGCAGAATGAAGAGCATTCATTTATGTTAGATAGAGATATTGCCCCTCTTGGGACTTTAAATGTCAACTTTAGTTGGGCTTTTCTAAGAAACTATCTATACAAATGAATCAAGGACATAACACAGAACTTCAAAGGAAATCAAACATTAGCTTCCTGTAATTACATGATGAAGAAAAAGATTAAGAAATGGACATTTCAGTTTTAAAATGAATGAACTATAATTAATATTTCAAATGTTCTTTTACAACTTTAAATGGATATTATTTTTAAAAAACCACTTTCATAAACATTAAAGCCTATAGTATAAAAGTGGTAGCAAGTAATAGCTTCTTTCTTAGTTTCTCTATTTAAATAATCAATGAACCAAAGATTTTCTCCCAATTATGCAAAGCCAAATAGTGGAATTGATTTCAGATTTAGTATTTTTAAAAATAATTGCTCAAACATATACGAAGTAATTTTAATATTTTCGAAGACTTATAGGACTATGAAAAAAATTTAAATTCTTGCAATTTTACTATTAGAGAATTCTAAGACATTACAAAGTATTTTTCTTTTTAACCCACATACGAATTATAATGTGCAAAAATATGAGAAATTTTTGTTATGCAGGTAGATAATTGTACTTCAGACTGTAATTGCTTTTGAATTTATGTTATTTTCCCTCTGAAAAGAAAAGAAGAAGACAATCCTGTGAAACTAATAAGATACCCCAGGCGCTTTCAAGCGATTCTTTTTATGCAGAAACTTCTAAGCAAGCAGACCATTGTGTGGGTAGGTAGGTATCCTTCCTTCACTCCTTTTCTTTTTATCTGTAAGACTGGGTGAAGTTAGCTCGAGAAGACCTGAGGGAAAGGGCACTTGTGAATGGAGAGGTGTAATCTCCTCTGATGGCAGCTGAGTCTCTGCCGTTTTCCTCTCATTGTCACATTAGCTGGTCTCTATCCATTGATAAGAAGAAGACTAATCATAAAAATAAAAAATACAAAAAGAATTGTTGAAATTTTATTTTTCTGCCACGCTAAAGTGGAACAATAGCTCTCAATATAAACCAAACTTCTTCAGATATTCCGTGCAATATCTTTATGGCTCTTCTCACATTCTAAGGACAAGTCTCAGAGAACTGCCAGCTGCGTTTTTTAGAAAGGTTAATGATCACATCAGACAAGGTTACTGGTACACTGTGCTGTGGTCAGAGCCTCCCTTGGCCTCAAACCAGTCCTCCCTCCCTTCCCTCTGTCACTCCCCTTTATTTCCATAAGCAAATATTGGTGAAATACAGCATTTAGGTGTGCTGTAAATTCAGTAGAAGTCTACTCTGTAAGCTCTTAGGAGAGACTGACTTAATTCAATCTCAGGCCTTTATTCTTAATGGATTATTCTAAATGTTATACTCTGAATAAATATATACAGAGTCAAAGGTTTCAGCTTGTCACATTTCCTTAAAAATGAGGTCCAGTCAATACATACATAGATCACCTGATTTATGGCAGAGACCATACAGTGCATTGAAGAAAAGATGATCTTTTCAATAAATCATCAATTGAATATTAGAGAAATAAATCTAACACCTAATTCATACCATACATATAAATCAACTGCAGATAATATCAGATCTATGTGTGATAAAACAATAAGACTCTCAGAAGAAAACACACAAAACATCTTGCTAACCATGGAATAGGCAAGGTTTTCTTAAACAGGAAACAAAAGTGCTAATAATAAAATAAAAATGATAAATAGGATCATATTAAGGTAAAGAACTTTGGTTCATCAAAATATACCACTAAGAAAGTGAAAAAAGCAAGGCACAGACCGGAAGATTATATTTGTGTGTGTGTGTGTATATGCGTGTGCATATGTGTGTGTGTGTGTGTGTGTGTGTGTGTGTGTGTGTGTGTGGAGAGAGAGAGAGAGAGAGAGAGTGCGCTCCCACATGCACATGAGTACACACTTATGGGCTATAGTGTGCTGAACCCTGGTATAGAAAGTGGAGGCTGAGAGACAGAATCATTTTATCAAAAAAAGAAGACATTTTCCCATTAAGCCATTGGAAGAGAGTCAGACTTCGAAAGGACTGGTTCATCACATATAAGCCCATCAGTCTGTTAAGAAAAAAAAAAAAACCTCCCAAATGTCAAAGGTTACCAGATTCATGATCAGTCTGTTCATAGTGAGAATTTAGTATTCCCCCATCCTCCAAAAATATGATTATATTTGATCAAGACGTATCTTAAGAAAACAGCATTGCAACGGTCAGGGGTTAAAATGTTTTGTTAGAGTATGTAATACTTAAGTTTTCATTTATTTGGGGGACTTTAATCTAGGTGACCTTGTTTTTTTTGTTTGTTTGTTTTTGCTTTTTTCTTGGAATGCACAATCAGATTAGAATGTGATGTGCATACTTTTCCTTAATGGCAGCAAGATAAAGTATCAGTTTTGCATGAAGAGTCCCCCTAGCAATCTCAGTTCATAGAGATTATTGTAAAAAGCATAATGGTTTTGGATATATTTCTAGGGATTTTTAAATATTTTGCTTCATCAAGGGTATAGGTATATTAGTGAAGATCGTTTTCTCTATAAGGAAAAGAAGATTTAACTCCAACCAGCTTAGAAATATTGAGAATTCTGGGGGTCTCTATTAACTGAATAAATTCAGAGGTGGTTCAGGAATCAAGTTCATTTCTAATTCCTTCTGTGGCTCTGCCTCCTCTGTGTGTAGGTTTCATCATGAGGCTCTTTATAGAATGGCCACTGTACTTACTCCTTGTTTCACATTTATAAGTAGATCAAAGGCAAAGAAAGTGACTTTGAAAATTTGGCCCATAAATGAAGTTGCTTTCCCAGGAACCATCATCAAACATGCCTTACATGTCTTTGGTCTGAAATATATCATACATCCATTTCTTGAGCAAATCCTTGTTGCTAGGGGAATAGCCCTGGCTTAAGCTGTACATTTTGAATGAATCTTGAATGAATCACTGGGGCAAGTAGACTGGAGTTACCTTGGGTAACCTAGCCAAACAATTCTCAAAGTATGGTCCCTGAACCTGAGAATGGCACCTAGAATATATTGGAAATGTAATTTCCTGGACCTCATTCTAGACCAGTTGAATTAGGAAACTCTAAAGGAAGGCCCCAGCAATCTGTATTTTAATAGATTCCTCCAGGAGAGTCTCTGCACACTAAAACTTGAGAACTCCTGTTTTTTGACTAATCAGAGGCTACATATAGAGCTAGAGACAAACCCTCAAACTACCTAGCTACTGATTAATTGGAAAAATGTGAAATGTATTATAGATATAGCCATAAAGTCAACCACATACCAAGTATATAAAGTATATTTATTTGATAGTGAAAAATTTTCAAAAGCATATTTGAAGTTGTGAAATATCATTTCTTAGAGTGTGTTTATACACACACACACACACACACACACACACGCACACACACATATGTATATATATTTATATTTTTCTAAACCATTTATTTTGTCTTGGTATTTGCTTCTCTTTTCTTTCTTTCTTTTTTATTTTATTTATTTTTCTTATGGTGACATTGGTTAACAAAATCCAGTAAATTTCAGGTGTACAATTTAACAGTAAGTTATATATATTTTTCATTGTGTGTTCACCGCCCTTAGTTATATTTCTTTCTGTCACCACATATTTGACCCTTTTTACCCCATCTACCTCCTCCCTCCTCTCTTCCCCTCTGGTAACCACTAGTCTGTTGTCCATGTCCATGAGTCTCTGTTTATTTGTCCTGTTCATTTATTGCTTTTAGGTTTATATCCCATATATAAGTGATATCATGTGGTTTTCAGTTTTTCTCTCTGGCCTATTTCACTTAGCATGATTATCTCAAGGTCCATCATGTTGTCACAAATGGCAGTATTTCATCTCTTCTTATGGCTGAGTAATATTCCATTGTATATGTGTATCATAGCTTTTTTATTTAGTCGTCTATCGTAGGACACTTCAGTTGCATCCATATCCTGGCCACTGTGAATAATGCTGCTATGAATATCGGTGTGCAAATATCTTTTCGGATATATGTTTTTAAATCTTTCGGGTAGATACCCAGTAGAAGGATTGCTGGATCGTGTGGCAGATAAATTCTTAGTTTTTTGAGGAACCTCCACACTGTTTTCCATAGTGACTGTACCAATTTGCAGTCCCACTAACAGTATATGAGGGTTCCTATTTCTCTGCATTCTCTCTAACACTTGTTATTACTTGTCCTGTTGATAACAACTATTTTAACAGGTGTAAGATAGTATCTCATTGTGGTTTTCATTTTCATTTCCCTAATAGCTAATTATGTTGGCATTCCTTTCATACGTTGTTTGGCCATTTGTATGTATTCTTGGGAGAAGTGTCTGTTCAGGTCTTCTGCCCATTTTTTGATTAGATCTTTTGATTTTTTGTTGTTATTGAGTTGTATGAGCTCTTTGTATATTTTGGATATTTAGGCCCTTATCGGAGGAGTTACTTGCAAATATATTTTCCCATTAGGATGATTGTCTAGAGTATATTTTAAATGAGATAAATTCTTATCTATTTAGATTGGTTTATTTTTCATTCTTTAGATTGGTATCCTTTTATGTGATTATAGAAGTTACTTTATTTAATGTGACCAGATTTTTAAATTGTTAGATTTAATATAGAGAATAGAATAGCATGCAGCAATGTGAAACTTTGATTCGAATGTATATCCACGTGCATACATATGTATATGCTACTATGTTGAAATATACGATGCTTAACAACTAGCTGTCTAGGAGCAAATGATTCTGGTTTATAGTTTACCACTTTCCATGGTGTAAATACTACACCACCTTCCTGCCCTTATCAGATGCCAAGCTACCAATGTGACACTATTGAAGGTAGAGTTGGGCAAGATGCGCAGTGTACACCATTATATAGTATTTCAACCGAACGATGTAAGATATGTAAATAATGTAAAGACCATATAGTAAAATTACTAGAACTTGATAAATTTTGAATGTTTATTACCTTTATTTTTAATATTCATTTTATTTTAAATTGTATAATGTTTAATAATGGCCATTTTTAACCACTGTTTCACAGCATTCCTTAATATTTAACAATCAAGCTCTTGTGAGCTGGTATGAGCCAAATCAAACACACAACTGGACTGTGTGAGAAAGTCTGAATGCCCCTGCGTTAGCCATTCCCATGCTTATTGTTAACTCAAAATTAATGAGAGAAAATAGCAAATGTAATAAGCGTTTACAAGACCTTTGTTCTTTCTCTGGACTATCTAAGCTTCTATTAAGAGAGAAAAATTCATCCACTTCTATTTTCTGTAGTCAAATTATTTTCTCCCTAAAATTTGGCAACTATATTCATCTTTAACTTGCAATTCATACTCCTCTTGAACTGCATTTGGGCCCTGAAGAGAAGAGAGTCGTTGAAAACCATCTGATAGCTAAAGGTTGCTATAATTTTGTCATGAACTGCAGTGAGGAGATAGGAATAATGATAATTTAAATGTAGTTAGCTCTGTTGACTGTTTCATGTTCACCATTCTAAAAATCCCTTCAATATAAGCTTTTCTAATAGTAATCTTTATCTCACCATAGCATATTATAAAAAATAAATAAATGCTAATTAAACCCTTTCTGCCTATGTATTGTCTTTAATAGTTAATTAAAAGATATTAAAGGAAGTACCTTATTCAAGGAACAAACTTCTAAATATGACAGAAGGTTGTTTGTTCTGTGACGCTTTTCCTCAGAGTTTTTGAGCATGTTAATAATAAATGTGAATTTATTTAAAAGTAGAACTTAATTGTTCTACTTTTAATCTTTAATGTAATTTCTAACAAAAATCAAACTAAAAGAGAAGGGCTTTCTAAAACATAGTTCACTTAAATGATTTATATGAGGAATTCATTATTAGGAACCAAGAGTCCGTGATTTCTAAAATATATATGTCTTTCTATTTAAAATAATGGTTTGAAAAACCCAAAGTATCAGGGGGATAATCATGTAATACCATTATTGCACTGCTTCAGCTATTTTCTTAAAGATGGTAACCTAAAAATAAACAATTAAAATGAAAGTTCTTGGCCTCAATGAAATAAACATTCTTCTTTTCAGGCAAGAATAAAATTTATACTATTTAGAATAGGCTTTTTTTCTTTCTAAGAAGTTAAAATTGTTCTTTCCTGCAGCAGATATTATTTGGCCATCTGAAAGTTCCATGATATTCCAATTAAGAAGAAAAATATAATTCAACCTATATCTAGAAAAAAAAAAAAAAGCATTTTGTGCACTAGTAGTAATTAGCCAGTCCTTATGTTTAGTAGAATCAGAATTCACCTGATATAAAGAACAAGGGAACTCTGGATAATGGTTATGAATAGAGGGTGTTAAAGTCAAATTAATCCTGAATTAGAAACTCAGTTTTTCTGATTATTAGTTGAAGGACCTTAAGTTACCTAATTTTCCTTAACCTAAACCTCCAAATCTCTGACCTGGATATGAATGGAAATATTGATTCAAAGAATCATTGCTGGAAATTGATGCTCTAATAGATATGAAGTGCCAAGAGCAATAAATGAGAGTTACAATGTTATAATATGAACTCAACACTCTGATTTTTATTTATGTATTATTCATAGCATAATTGACCACAAGAACATTTTTCAAATTTGTATTGGCATTTTGGTCTATTCTGTTCAATTCTTTATGTGTTGACAGAAGTAAAGTATTAAATGATTCTTAAGAGGGAGGGTCTTTTAAGCATAGAGAAAGATGGATTTTAGATAGATAGATGGATAGATAGATAGATAGATAGATAGATACATACATACATACATACATGCATACATACATACATACATACATACATACATACATACATAAAAAGAAAAATAGATAGCTTGTTCTTCCAGGGATGGCATTCCCACAGTTATTTTGGAGGTACCTGCTAACTACTCTTAGTCCTTTGTATGAATCTTAAGATTTTATTTCCATTCTGGAAATAAGAAGAAAGTATTTAAGAAATATTTAAGTATTAAGAAAGAGGAAAGTAAGAGAAAAAAATCAGTCTATTGAACTTGAGTATTTATTTTTGATATGGCTGATAAAGTATTTGTCCATAACAAGATCAAAGATGAGTATATTCAACTGTATTTTAGAAAACATTCCAAAAAAGCAAATATAGATTATTTTTAATTACCTAAAAAATATTGTCTAGTATTTGAGATTAAACTGTAAAACAGAATAATGCCATGATAAAAAATAACTTTACATCACATAAAGGGAAAGTGAACAATTTAATGAAGATATGACTGGATTTCTTTTTTCCTCCCTTCAAGAAGGTTACTTCTTTCCATCTCTATGGGCCTTTCTCACAATGACCTTTGTGAAAGAAAAGCTCAATGACATTGCCTGCAGAAATCATCTGCTACATCTAAGTCAGTCACAGGTTTTCCTTCAAGGCAAGAAAACACATTGCTCCCAATCATACTTCAACTGGCTGCCTTCAGAAAGCCTCACCCCTATAAATGCAGCAACTCCATCTCTTACAGTCAGACTGAAATATTTTAATGAATTCCTCAAGGAAATGTTACTTATGGCCCGGTTTTATTGATATGTCCAGGGAGCGGTAGAGTTTTGTTTATTTGTTTGTTTGTTTGTTTTTTGGAAAAGAAATAAGATGCTAAGATATCAAAAATAGAATAAATTTGATAATCAAATATGGCTATATTCAGCATATACATTAAGAAATATACATGCTATTTATAAATAGGGTGGTCTTGAAAATATTTTTCTGAAAATGCTATTCACTTGGTCTCAGTAAGATGTGTATCTTTTTGTATAAGTATTAACTACTTCTATGTTCCATTATATGAAAAAAATAGCACCACTATGTTGTGGCAGTAGACATTTGGATGCAAGGGAATTCATTTACACTTCCCTTTTGTCAATCTAATGACCAACAAAAACAGGAGACATTCACATTCTAGAAATGAGAAGGCAAAGTTTAAGGAAAAGAGGAGGCATGCTTAGGAAGGAAAAGAGCAAAGCCAACATACCTACTCAGGGCCTCATTAATATCATGCACCTTTATCTGAGATAGTCTGTAATTATTCTTTATTATCCTGGAAAAAAGTAAAAACAAAAGTACAGAAGCTCATGTATTCTCTTGGCTTATTACTTAATGTAGGGCCTCCCCTAGGCATTACTTTTGAAAACTCATAAATAGTCTTCAGCACCCTTGTTGAGTTATAATATTACTTAGTAAATAGTAAAGAACAAAAATGTCACATTAAGATTCTCAAAAGAAGACTTTTATTTATTTGAATTTTTATTTCCACATATTTGTAAACCCCATATTATAAAGTGTTGACTGGTGATTCTTTGTTTTGTCCTGTCAGCTCGAGTTTTGACGTGATGACACATGACTGGCAGGGTTGTGTTCCTTATAGAGAATGGGAGCAGAAGGCCATTCTATGGTAAAGATAACAAGATTAATAAATTGGCTTTTAACTCAAAATGCCGTTTTGTGTAGCATTTGTGTTTTGTCAAAAATATTTGTTTTCCACAACTGGAAAAAAGCAATCAAGTAAGCAAATTAATTTAGCATACACTTTATAAACTTGATAAAATATACATATATATAGACAAGCTAGAGTATACAGTATGAGATTAATGTGTTCATTTATTCAACATTTATTAAGTGTTTAGTATGTGTCAGACACTGTTTAAAGCATTAGAGTAAACCAAAGACCCTACGTTATGCAGCTTACATTCCAGTGGAAGAAAATAGTTAATAAACATCCAAACAATAACACATATAATATGTTAATTGGTCTATGGCTGTGCCACCCTGAACACGCCCGATCCCATCTGATCTCAGAAGCTAAGCAGGGTTGGGCCAGGTTAGTACTTGGATGGGAGATCACCTAGGAAGACCAGATGCTATAGGTGAAAAAAAAAAAGAAAAATGTTAGTTGGTGATAAGTGCTTAGAAGATATATAAAGCATAGTAAGAGGGTAGAAAGGAACAGAGAGAGATGTATTTTTTGTTCATTTGGAGTCTCAAGAGCCATGAAATTGTGTTTTCTGGAATGATGTCAATCTTTGGAAAATTCTACAGACGACTGATTTTCACAATCCGAAGGACTATCATGTCATTAAAAAATATTTATGACTTTAGGTCTGTGATAAATAATTTTTCAATATAAATTACTTTGGGGTGGACTGTAAAATGGTTTTTTTAATCAAATCTAATCAAAATATAATGGGGACCTGACAAGAAAAGATAATTACAGATTACTCTTTCCCATTACATAAATGCAAAAATCTTACCCAAAATATTAGCAAACCAAATTCTGTGACATATAAACATGATAATGCATAATGATTCAGTTGGGTTTATTTCAATGATGCAAGATTCAAAAATTAAATCAATACAACTTACCATATTTGCAAAATAAAAGAAGAAATGAGAGATTCATCTCAATAAATACAGAAAAGGAATTTGATAAAATTTAACATCCTTTATAATTAAAAAATAAAACTCTTAAACTAGTAATAGGAAAAATTTTCCCAATCTGACAAAGTATTTTTGATATTATACTTAATGATGAAATGCTGAATACTTACCCCATCAGAACAGGAACAAGGTAAGGATTTCATTATAGCCACTTCTGTTTAGCATTGTACTGGAAGACCTAACCAATGAATAAAATGAAAAGAAACAAATATCAAGGGTTTAGGGAAAAAAAAAAATGACATGGTGGTATATAAGGACAGGACAAAAGAATCTACAGAAAAATTATTAGATTAATAAGTGAATTTAGCAAAATCTTCAGACCTGAAGTCAACATTTTCAAAAAATGTATAATATTGCAGTGGATTTGAAAAGGTAGTTACTAAATATAGATAGATCAATAAACATGTGACATATACAAGAATTTTGTTATGGGTTGAATTATATTTCATTAAAAAACAAAAACAAAACAAAAAAATATGTTGAACCCCTAACTCCTAGTACCTCAGAATGTGGCTTTATTTGGAAATAGGGTCTTTGCCCTGGTAATCAATTTAAAGTGATGTCAATAGGTAAGCCCAATGAATTATAAGTGGTTTTCTTATAAAAAGGGGAAATTTGGACACAGAGACAGACATGCACAGCAGGAAGTTGATGTGAATACACACAGGGAGAAGATGGCCACGTCACTGGAGTGTTGCATCTACATGCCAAGGAATGCCAAAGATTACACACAAACTGCCAGAAGTGAGGAAGGCAAGGAAGGATTCCTTGAGAGTTTTCAAAAGGAACATAGCCTTACTGATAGCCTTCAGAACTGTGTGATAATCAATTTGTTTTAAGTCAACCAGCTTTTGGGACTTTGTTACAGTAGCCCTAAGAAACCAGTATGGTTCATATCAACATTATTTGTTTATCTAAAATATTTAGAAATAATCTAAATATCCATCAATAATAGCAAGGATTTTTTTTTTTAATGTGGTATGGTCACATTGAAATACATAAATTTATGCATTGGAATAGAAATAAAAATGAAGAGAACACTGCTGCAACCAGATACAAATAGATAAATATGATAGATACATATATAGAATTAAAAAACAGTTAAACTAATCTCTGGTTTTAGAAGTCGGAATAATGATTACCTATTTGGAAGAAAGAGATAAAGTGATTTGAGAAGATACAAAGAGGTCTTCTGTGGCACTGTCATTCCTGAAATAGTCTGAAATACTCATTCTACTACTAAGAGAACTATAGAAGCCAAATCGATAACATAAGCTACTTAGTGGTATCTTGAGAAACATAGCGTCATTGTTATAATTGTGGACGCTGGAGACAGCCTACTGAAATGTAAAAGCCCAGCCCTACCACTTACTAGTTAAATAACTCTGGGTAAGTTACTTCTCTGCGCTTCGGCTTCTCATCTGTCAAATAAATAATATCTATCTTAGGGGATTGTTATGAGGATTAAATAGGTTAATGCTTTTAAAACATTTAGAATAGTGCTTATGTATTTATTTAATATGTTTTAGTAAGTATTAAATAAATATTTAATGTGTATGTACAACATGTATTTATTATGTGTGTATTATATATGATATATATTAAATAAATAAGAAAAAATCGAACTATGGAATTTTAAGAGTTCCCATTTAGAATTAATATGCTTTTCTCCATTTATACTGTCTGTACTAACTAGTAAGTAGCACATGGGCACATACACTAAAGTGTTAAGCAGTACATGTGAACAAATCTGTCCATGATAAGAACACATTCTGAATCTTAATAAAATGCATTTTAAATAACAATAGTACTGAAAATGTGATCTAATAGACACTTGCAGTCATTGTAAAATAAAAAAGTTAAAAATATTATCTATAAAGAGACTTTAATAACATCCTGTCAAACCATAGTTATCTTCCTAGAAACATGAAACTATACTGAAAAGCAGTTTCTAATTATCATTCATATTTTTAGATATCAATACATGATTTTAATTCATATGTATGATCATTAAAAATTCATGGCAGATAAGTAAAACAGTTGTTAGCATTGAAAAGTGACTAGTCCTATGTATCTCCAAAACCTATGCAAATTGTCTAGGGTTCTTTATTTCTATATTAGTAGCAAATTTTATAAAATTATTTTCATAGGATTTGCAACAAAAGGCTGTCTTCCTAGAGTGTAAATTCTCAAGAATAGAATTGTTATTTTATTCTGAACACTCATTTGCCCACTTTCAAAAATAAACTCCCATCGCAGTAGCTTTCCTCTGAACCATAATTCTGATATATATTCATGAATTCTAGGACCAAAGACTCAGCAGTACATCTCACCAACTTCAAACTCGGTGTCTCTTTACTTGATTCTTGCTTTATCCCAAAGGGAATTTATTTGATGCCATTAATTTCATAATACCAAGAAGGTCCATTAAGTCCACTGGCATAAGCATCCCAGAGAATGGTCTTATTAATCATTTTCTATTGTCAGATCAATCCAGAAAGTACTAAAAATTGGTTGACTTATTTTTCTGAGTTGTAGTAATTAAAGATTAAATAGAAATAGTATTCTGAATATGTTCTTCCTTTTCTTTTATTAATGGATTTTAATCTCAGTATCCTAACTTTAAATTGTAAATAATACATAGATATATTTGTAATCTAATGCAGTTCTTGGAATGTGTAAGGATTTGGATATTAAAGGATACTGTACAGAGTGATGTCAGATTATTTTAATAACTATAATAACTATTAGATATTCTGTTTTCTTTTATTTAAATGTTAATATCTAAATTGTTGGAAACAGAAGGAGGTGGAGAGGAATTGGAACTCTATGAGCTGAAGTTGCCCATACCCCCGTAACCTCTACAGCCCACTTTTACTCACAGTATTATGATCCATTCAACCCATATTGAAGACTTCACCGTGTTACTTAAGATTATATTCACCAGCCTTTCACAGTTTTAGTTTGTGAGATATAGAAGACCAGTTTCCAGGAGCTTCTTCCTATTTAAAGAATTTTGAAAAGCATTGAGGAAATGTAAAAGTAAAAATAAAACATGAACCTACTTTTCCATGTAGCTAGATCAATTTTATGTAGCTATTGTAAGGGAGCATTCAGAGCCTCTGTCCTAAGGATTCATTATTCTACACAGAAAATAGGCTTCATGACTTTGGCACCTTGATATTTTGTTATCCTTTATATAGGTAGAAAAGAGCAGGCTGATTGAAGAGATTCATTATAATGTAGTTTCAGCTCCTTGATCCTGTCCAATGGGGAAAAGTGAAGAATCTGCTAAAAATAGATAAGCAGAATGCTAGATAAACAAAATGAAGAGACTCTTTCTTGTATAGGTTTCTTTTCTGAAAGAGCCGGTGGGAACTGTTATTTCTGAACAGGACCTGCTAATTAATTAGCACATATTAAATATATATGCATTTTGAAAATAAAAATTGACATTTGGTTTATTTAAACCACATAAATAGAAGGAAGACTTGGTGAAAAGACACATTCACGTATCCAAATTATTCTTTCATAGATGGAATAGTTTTGTCCCTTTAAAATATAGCTGAGAGGAGAAAAAAAAGTTGATATACCAAACTCCATCTCCTAAATTACTCCCACTGAAATTGAAAGATGAGTTTTGGAGTTGAAGGCATAAGAGAGCAGATGTAGAAACTGAGATTTTGGCAGGCTGTGTCAGAAACTAATGAGCTTCGGGGAAATCCAGCTGATACAGAGTTTGGGTAGATTACTATCAAAACTATAGGATGTCTTAAATAAAAAAAAAACAATAGAGTGTCTTAATACCTACAGTGTGCCAGCTACTAGGTGGTAAATGGAAACTGACCAGAGATAGCTTTTCCAGATTTCTTATAGGATTATTCGGCATTACAAAAACTATCCAGTGTAGTAGTATTCAATATATCTAGAATTAACCTTCATATATATGTATGTATACACACACACACACACACACACACACACACACACACACACACACACCACACATACTCCTTTTGAAGCAGGAGTAAAAGATCACAGTACTTTAAACTCTTAGAGGGTGCCTAATATGGTCCATCAGTCGCCATAAAGCTATGGATTACCTAAACCAAGCCTGTGGATAATATTTAGTTTAAGGGCTTGCCAG
>NW_011888783.1:21091606-21120497 GCF_000151845.1 Pteropus vampyrus | reverse complement strand
AACTAGGCCTGGGTGAGAAGTTTGTAGATAATTTAGAAGGAATGTTGAGTAGGTAGGGGCTTTTCTGGTACATGAGGAAAATAAACAAGAGAGAAAGGTGGAGACTTTTTAAAATATAGTTCTTCTTAGACTGTATATCACATTTATGGGTTCAAGAACATAACTATTCCTGGAGTAATGTAAAGTAATGGATCCTGAACCCATTATTTTAAGGTCTGGGACTAAACCATATGGGACACAGAAAAATAAGTTTACTGGGAAGACAAGAGAGATACATCCAAATAGAGAAACAAGACAGAGGTATAAACACATAAAATAGCACAGGGTCTTGAGCTGACTCTAAAAAGCTTAGTACTGAATATTGTACAGAGGGAATGGAAATGTAACAGAATGGAGATGTTAGTATATGAAGCTGTGTGTATATGATTTACCACTGGAATATTCTAATCAATCAATTGTTCATACTTCAGTAGCTGTTTTGACTTACTGTTTGTATTAAATTGCCAAACTGGCCAGCTAATTGATTTGATTTCTCATTAACCCAATCTTATACAGTCTATACAGTACAACTGTCTATACAGTACAGTTGCTTGTAGAGGAATGCTGACATGAAATTAGAACAGATTGATCTGTCTAGAACACTTGTGGTATCTTTGGGCATCATTATCTGTCTTTTCCCTTGTGTTTCAACTTCTATTTATTTCACCGTGATAGTCTAGCAAAATTTTGTTGATATAAGCATCACTTCATCCCTGTGAAATTGATTGTATTATCTCTGGGCTGTGTTATCACTATCTTATGGCCAGTGGTAGATTTCAGGTGAAATTAAGACTAAGCTTCAGTGCCTATCACTTACATGGGCCTGTTTCATATAAATCTGGTTTTTGACTTGTCATCTTGTCTTAAATAGAGATTCCAAAGTTGTTTAAGTTTCAGGCCTCATAAAAGCTGAATCTACTCATGCAATTTTCTCAGTTATAAATGATGTGACACAAGTTGAAATAGCTATCAATAGTACTTTAGTCAGTTCTTGAAGCTACATTGTAGGTTCTTATTATCACTATTTGATAGACTCCTAAAATTTGATGTGATTTTGACCCAGATATTAAAATGTAAATTATTCATCGGGTAGTTTGTTCTCCAAAAGGAGTACATAAATGTGATTCTGAAGTGATTCTAAAAATTTGAATTGCCAATTCAGATATAATTACTGGATGATTAAAGATTTTCTCTCTTCATAGTAACAAATAAATATACATGCGATGCATTGTAAATATTATATCAAATTTTATACATCGTCCTACTAAACAACTGTATTAGTTTGCCAGGGCTCTCATAACAAAGATCCACAGATTGGGTGGCTCGAACAACAGAAATTTATTGGATCACATTTCTGGAGGCTAGAAATCTGAGATCAAGGTGGCAAGGTTGGTTCTTTCTGAAGGCTGTGAAGAAGAATCTGTTCTATGCCTCTCTTCCAGCTTCTGGGAGGTTGTTGGCAATCTCTGTTGTTCCTTGGTTTATGCTGCATCACTTCGATCTCTGCCCTCATCTTCACATGGTGTACTCCTTGTGTGTGTCTGTGTCCAAATTTCCCCATATTAATAGGACAGGAGTCATATTGGCTTAGGGGCTCACCCTACTCCAGTATGGCCTCATCTTAATTAATTACATGGACAACAATTGTATTTCCCAATAAACTCATATTCTGAGGTATTAGGAGTTAGGTCTTCAACATACGAATTTTAGGGATATACAGTTCAATCCATAACAACTCATGATCATAAATGGATCAGAAAGAACGCTATGACATTAATGCAATTGCCTTGCTTCTATTGTGGACAGAACTTAGAACTCAAGTTAGTAGCTCTAAGTATTTATCTTGAGTAGATACAGCCAGGAGTAGGACAGCTAAAAGTATTGAGTGTTTTTTAGAATGTCAGTGGACATAGTTATAGTTATTCATTATTTTTATGGCCTGGAATTCAGAAAATGTCATATATTGCCTACTAGGTTTTGGCCTCAAGTCACATTTCTATCCAGGGGCCTGCAGATTTACAAAACAATTGATACTAAAGTATACTAAACATGATGCTTTTTGTCCTATTAAACCTTGACAGCTTTGGGGGCTTTTCCTTTAAGAGAGGAATACCGTTGACAGTTTTGAAATTCTTTCAAATGTTTTAGGGTCTCAGTATTTTAATAAACATTTGATGCAAAAGTCTACTCTCTCATTGAAAAATAGAAGTACCCCATTCAAAATAAATTTTAAAAAATTTTTATCTGCACCTCTCCCTGAGATAATTTGGCTTCCTTAAATATTTGAGCAAAGCCGAGCAATGTATTTCATCATCTATAGTCCATATTTAGTTTTAGTTGCTAAAATGGAATCATTTAATCATTTAAAAGAAGGAAATTAAGGAAGAAGAGACAAAGAAGGAAAAAAAAGAAACGACAATGACCAAATGTGAAGACAAGAAAGAAAAAAGTCTTTCTTCTGAATTTTTAGAAAGACTCAAATATTGTAGTTCCGTAAATAATTCTTTCTGCAGAAGATAAAAGGAGCAGATTGGCCAATTACTTTTAAACTGTTTGATCACATCCATGTCTTCATTAATTATTCAAGCTTTAGGAGTCATCAAAGAATACTAATGCATAGCTCAAAAAAGAACAAAAGCTAAGACATTGGCAAATGCTTTTTATGTTTAAGATTTCTCCTACTTATGAGCATATGTGCTTTTGAATGTTGGGCTGATTTAAACTCTGTAACATAGGAAGAAGGTTGACAGTTTAGCCTTTTGGAGTAAGGGGAAGAACATAAATTAAAGGTACTTAAAAAGTCATGTCAGCAAGTAGAGCTAGAGGTATAGGATGAAATGACATCCATCGTGTTATGTGACCCACTCTCAGCTTGTCCCTCTTACGCAGTCATCCTTGGCCCAGCTGCACATTTGTTGCTCCAGGCCAAGAAGTGACTGATCATAATAGAGCTTGTGTCTTTAAATAAAAACTAACTGCAAGAACAATGTAAGGATCATAAGAAGAATGCAATGCAATGACTAAACAGAAAAAAAGAAGGGATGCTGCAGTGAAATCCTATAATAATGAGAAAGCGAGTTCCAAAGAAACATTTTTATGAAGTCTGAAATATATTACTTTAGTTTTATCCTGATTACAAGTTATCAGACCATTTATGGGCACTATCATGTCACTAGAAGTACATGTCTAACAAAATAATAGAGTGCATTACCAATTCTTCGGTGATGACCACAGCAAACTGTTAGACCCATTCATCAATGTACCTTGATGCCCAATAGTTTTAAAGAATAGATGGTTGTGGAAATGATTCAGTGTTTTAAATATATAATTTCTCCTCATACACACATTTTATTGAATCATCAGTTTTGAGTATATGTATTTGTCCACCCATGCCTTTTCAGTAAGCTCACTAAAAACTCAACAACAAAAACACCTTTTGAATGACAGAATAGAAAATACTAACAGTATATGATTAGCATTTGGAAGGTCTATGTATTGTTTTAAACAATTGATATTTTTATATATTTTGGGTATTATGCAAGTTCGCCCAGAACATTAAAATATAATTCTGTATACAAAGTAGACCTTTAAAATAGGAAAATCTGCTTTGCAATAAAATAACTTAGAGGTCAGAGATAATAGTATTCATGCCAGTATAAAGGATTCCTTTACAATGGATACATTTAACAAGCTCTTTAAAAGCATTGCTTTAGATATTGTTTATAGTACTATATTTATGCAAAGAGGTTTGCTTTACCAATTTTAGCTTCAACCTTCATTGACTGATCTTGCGTTGCCAATCCTTCATAATCCTAAACACCATTACTCTTCATGTTTTCAACTAATTTAATGATTATTAAAATGAGTGAGAGAAAAAAAAAAAGCTAAAAGAAAAAGAGGACAGCAAGAGAGTTTTTTCTAAAGAAAGGACTACACTTGACCCTTGAACAATATGGGTTTGAATTGTACCAGTCCACTTATATGTGGATTTTTAAAAATAAATACCTGTATTGTTTTTGATTCAAGGTTGGGAGTATGCTAAGGGCTGCCTATGTGCATTGATCTACGGATTTTATACAGGGGACTTGAGCATCCATGGATTTTAGTATCCATGGGGTGTTCTGGAATCAATCTCTCTATTAATACCAAGGGGACAATTCAAGTTTTGGAGAGCCAAAAGTTACACATGGATTTTTTTACTGAGAGTGAGTAGTTCAAGGATCATCTGTACTAGCTTGCTATGTGCCCTTGAATGAGCTGACTCCATGGACTGAACCAGGTGATCTGTAAAACCCCCTTCCCCAGATCTAAAGTAATGTGATGCTAAGTGAGGGCACTAAAATAAAAATTGTAGATGACAAATAAGAGCAAATGATAGTGTAGACTTTCCAAAATCACTTAAAATTAAAAACTACTTTTAAAATTTAGATTCAGAATTGCAGTGTTTTGGATTTTGCATTTTTAAATCTCAAACATACTACTTACCAGTTCTAGGACCTTAGGCAAATTATTTACCCCTATAAACCATAATTTCCTACTCTGTTAAATGAGAATAACAATACTATATAAATATACGAGGATTAAAGGAAATTATATAGGCAACAGTTTAGTACCAACTAAGTGATCAATAACATTAGCATTTATTATCCAGATGTAGATTGGCAATGATTAATATATTCAATTACTTATTCAAAAATACTCATATGTATTTTATGTCAAGCATTGTACTAAATGCTGGGGCTCTGGTAATTGCAGAACAATCTTTTCTTCCCCCTGTTGGTTATTATTTGATTATTTGAATGTGGATTGTCAAATGTTCATAGGAGAGCATATATTTTGTATGTATTAGCTTTTGTTTTTAAAATATATCTGACGGATAAGAAAATGTAACAAGTCACAGGCTCAAGTGTATAAAAAAGCAGCTCTCATTTGTCTACCACTAAGCATAACTCAACTCTCTGGGCCTTTTTTGATTGGTAGCAGAAAATATAATCTTGCCTTTAGAAGGTAATTTGGCAACCGCTTGTCTCAAGCTTACTCACTTTTAGTTGAATTCAGGATTTTCCACCACCACATTCTTTCTAACCCCTGCCTTCTTCTTCCTGTTGAGTTCTTATGTATTATCCTAAAATCAGGGTGTTTGATATGTGGTTGCATCTCTGTCATCCGCAGTCATGGTTGCCATTTGATTTCTGTCCTGTAGGCATTGATAAAATAGAAGTTACTCTTTGGGACCATGGAGTTCTGCCACTGCTGACCCAGGCCCTTGATTGGCTTTGTGATCACTGACTTTGTGATCCTCTGAAGTTTAACAACATCCTTCATCTGACCCCTAGCTAGAGCTGTTTAGCCTACAAACTTTGTACAGCTATGGAATCCTCTTGCATCAAGCTAGAGGAGCCCTTCAAGCTCACTGATTCTTAACTCTTAACTCTCTTTTGTTCCTCATCTATGGTATTGAGAATTTCTGTTATTTCCTCCATACTTATGAGAGCTGAAGAAAACTTGCAAAGGATAGGGGTCCACCGGAAGCTTTCTCTTTACCTAGGTCTGCCTGGCTGACATTTCTACCTACTGCAGCTGATTAGTTTGATGAAAGGTAATCAGCAAAGACTTTCAGAGTAGATGTGGGGTTGAGGAAGGGCCCAGTTGGGACCCCTATAGCAGAGGCTTCACAGCATTCCCAGCTTCACTTTTCCTTGCCCTGTACCTTAACAATAGATTGTCCCCTGAAACTTGACCCAGAGCTTGGAACGTCCTCTGCTGAAGAAAGTTCGCTGAAACTTTCGATTAATGCCCTTATGTTTACTAATCACAATCCTTCTGGTCTAGAATTCTTTCCAGACTACTCCCATCTTTGCTCTTGGGTTGCTAATGCCACTGGAAGACCACGTTGCCCGAAGGAAGGCTCCATAAAGCATAACAGCCCACTTTCCCATCATCCGCCCCCGGAACCATCATACAGCATCTAGAATAATACCCAAATTTTCCCTTAAATACTCTAAGCTGGACTGAGAAAGTAAGGCAGTTTTTGAACCTGTTCTCAGATCACCAGTGCTCTGACAATAAATGCTTGTTCTAAATAGACCAACTCTTATGTTGGTATATTGGCTGAGCCCTAGACTCGGTTGCCTTCCAGTTACAGGGTGAGTCACCAGTGCAACAGTTACTGAATATTTGGGAGAGTTTTTGTCACTCAACTCTCCAGAGCTTTAGTCCCAAAGTAGATTTAGGGACCCCCATACTAGCTATACTCTTTTTCTTCTCCCTTCCCTCTTTCTCTTTTTCTAGTCCAAAAAGGACTTTAATTTTTGTTTTCTCTTCTTTTTTTTGTAATAAAATTGCTCCTATGGCATCACTTATTTTTTTTTCACCCTCTCTATGGTCTAAATGCTTTGCTCCAAGTCCTGCAGGATTTAGCTCTTGATATTTAAATCCAAGCTTTAGGAATTTTTTTTCTCTTAAGCTGCTGGTACTTGCAATTCTGAGTCATCATTTTAAAGACTATTGTCTGCACTGTTGACATACAAAGGTCAAATTAATTGCTCAAAGGCCAAAAATGTGATTCTTTGTTCTTTCCGAATCAACTATACCCTGAGGCACAGAGAAAATCCTCTTTGCTACTTAAATACAGTAGAAAAATAGAACTAAAAGAAATTGAAAAAATCAGCACTTAGCTTAATGGCAAAATACCCTACAATGGAAAGAAATCTGCAATAGAATAAAATGATAGGTGTACTGTATATTTAACTATGTTCACCTATCTCCATAAACTAAAACAAAAGCAAAACAAAAATATGCCAATTATATGTCTTCGTATTCTAACTTAAATATTGTTCTCCGAAAAACACACTGTTAAAATGTGTTTGCTATAATAGATGCCTTTACTGAATCCGTTGTTAAAAATCTTTTAACATGAGCATGCTGTCTTGGTCAAACCCTCCTACCTATAAACATCATTGATTCATTTATTGAGTGCCTACTATATGCCATAAACTAAGGATAAATAAGTGAAAAAGAACAATAGATACATCTCTAATCTACTAAATACTGAGAATCCCTCAATTCACAAGTGAACATCAGAAATCCTCAAATTTATATCCCATAGAGTAGAACCTCCCAAACCCTACCTTTCCAAGAAGTTCAAGGTCATGCCTGGAGTCTTCACTCTTTCTATCTGGTTGCAGAGCTATTTTTTTTTTTTTTTTGATATTTTCTTCTCCACTGCTATGTTACTGCTGAGGTGATGTGAAATCTGACGTCGCCCCAGTGGCATGGGGGTGGGGGTGGTTTGGTTCTTCCCCATCAACACAGCAAAGATTTACAGGTCAGTGAGATTTAGAAGAAGTAAGATTTATTGAAAGTACATTTTAGAAAGAGATGGGCCACTCTAAGGAAGGCTGCAGCCCTGTGAAATTTGGAAGGTGAAAAGATAAAGGATAGAGTACACTCAAAGGGAGGAGCAGGTTTTCAGCAAAGAAAGCTGTAACCATGCAGAAGTGGGAAGTTCTATATTATATTAGGGCCTGTGATGGGTGGTGCTAGATGATTCTCATGTGAGGTCACCTTGACTGACAGTTGGAAGCCATATAGCACTTTGCCTACTGTCCATGTGCTTACCCAGAATTCAGTCTGTTACGATTAGATTCATGAACTTCCAGGCACAGGCATGACATTATAATGAGGCTGAGATTATGGACAGGTTGGGGTAGTACTTTCTGTGTAAGCATTTGTGACTGGTTTAGCCAGCAGCTTTTATGGTCTTCCTGCTCTAGGATTTAGGTTAATTTATAACTCTAAAGGGAATGTGTTTCTGGGAGGTCCTTAAGGAAGGTCTTCAAGAAAGGTTTCTATGGTTACAGAGCGGGGCCTTTGCTCCTGTCACTCAAGCCTGCCTAACTACCTAACAACTAGAGAGAACATTATGTTAGATCCCCAAAGAGTTAATTTAAGATATACAATTTTAAGGCTGATTTCTATAAAAGGTTTTGTTAAATGAATAATATACGGAAAGAAATGTGTTTTTAAATAATTAAAACATACTTCCCACCTAATAGCTATCATTTCCCAAGATGCAACTGGTTTTTAGAAGAGTAGAAGATGATGTCATTAGTTTAAACAAGACATTTGACATAATTTCTTTCTTTTTGGGTTTAAAATGGATGCAATACAAATCCATCTCTCCTTTCATATCTTCGTTAATAAAATAATCTCATAATTGGATTCTGATATTACTAATCTCAAATTAATAATATATCACAATCCGAAGAGATGAGTGATATTTTACAGCTATACAGGGGAACTTTCAAAGTTCCATTAAGACTAGGCTTTTTTTCAAAACAATGACATTTATTTTGAGCCTTCTTTATTCTTATAGCACATGATCTGATGGGAAGTCAGGATGAATTAAAGATGATCATGAAATTGAAATAAATTAACTCTTTCAGGACACCATAGCTTTCTCTCTTAGTTACTAAATTTACACAAGTGCAAAATTTGAAATATACATTTTTCACAATCTTTTAGGCCAGTTTGTATATTATATTGAGTCTTTTTAAGAGGAAAAAAAAATGAGAAAATTTTTCTCTTTGAACCCCAGCATTAAATCATTTTCATTACAGTTACTTTAAAATTACTTTAAAAATATGCAAACATAAAACCAGCATAAACGCTTTATCCTTATACCTCTTACAAAATATAATTACAAATAAAATACAGAAATATCTAAAAATCTGAGAAATTCAGTTTCACAGTATTGTTTTTTAATGTAGCAGGAGATATTTTGTTGAAATGGATTATCTGTTCACCACATGAATATGGCATTGGCTTGCTATACACAGGTTCTTATAACCAGTATGGCAATATAGTGTGCACTATAGTGATAATTCTCCTAATATTTTGTTTGTGGAATTCTCTTTGTGCAGTGTCATCATTAGCCTTTTTCCATCTCTGTTCTTATTTAGACCTCTTAGTACCAAAATGATTGTACCTATAAACATGAGCACTGGGTTCGTTTGAGAGTACATGATTATAAGATAGTGCTTGAGAAGACCCCCAAATCATTTAGATTATTATCATGAGACTCAAAACAAAAATATAAAATTAGAGGATAATTTTTAAAAGGACAAACTCAAGATTGTTATCCAAACATGAAAAAAACACTATCACAATTTTAACTTGGTTGTTAATGTAGAAACTAATAAGATGTTATCAATTGGCTCAAGAGGGAATTCAAAATACCACACATACATAGTTGAGCCAGGAATGTTGAATTAAATCTACAAATATATGCAAAACTGGCTTTTTTCCCTTGGAATGGGAGAAATCAATTTTCCCTCCACCAGAAGGAATTTTCTTGTCTTTGGATAAGTATTATTTTAACTGCTATCAGTTATCTATAATTTTCAGCTTTGTAACAGCTCAGTTGCACTTCCAAAGAATCACATAGCCAAGAAGAGTGTGCCAGATAATGCATTCTTCCCATTAAAGATACTCAGTTCATTTCAAAGCCTTTCATAATTTGTTCATTCGGTGTATTTAAGAAGAATATGCAAACTGTGTAGAACCTATCCATTATCTCTGTGAACACCTTGAAGATCTCCTCAGCTCAGTCATCTCCCTTGAGAACTGACCTCTAGCTGCAGATATGTGTCCCATCTGAGCTTTAGTCTTAAAGGAATATGTGGCCCTACCCTCAGATATAAACATCAAGCAACCTGGTTGGATGAGTTGAATGACTTCTAAGTGAAGAAGAACTGTGATAACTAATCCTAGATCTTTTATACATAATAGTTTTGCCCATGGGCAGAGAGTTACAACAAAAAGCCAAAATTTCAGAGATGATTGAACTTTTTTTTTTTTTGAGGGGAAGGGCAATTATCACATACCAGGTACTGTAATAAATAATTTACATGTTTTTTCATTAAATACCACAATAACCCTATAGATAAGTGCATATGGGTGATAAAATTCTGCCTGAACTAGCCACAGGGTAACTATTAAAGAAAAGATCATTATGTGAAAAACAGAGCAAAACCAAGTGTATAAGTATTTGATGAATTTTGCAACTAATAATCAGGATACTATCTTAAGGACTGGGTTAGGTTACACATGTCCCAAAAATTACATACTCAGTTAATACATGTGAAACACATCCTAGTCCTTTCCACCTTATCTGGAAAATTAAATCTACAGCCTACATTTTTTCCATAGCCTGACATATACATTTGTCATAGCACTTGCCAAATGACATTGTTATCTTTTTATGTGTTTATATCTCCTTACATTCACTGGCTAAGCTATGAGTTACTTTAGAAGAAGGGTTATGTTTTATGTATGCATCCATTGTGCCTTGCACAGTGATTGCCCATATTAGGAGCTAAATATATACTTCTGAACTTATCTAAAGTATGCATATGCAGTAAAGCTAATTCCTAAAATTAAACCTCCAAAAGATTCAATTCTAAATCATTAGTTGCAACAATTTTATTTCCTTTTTCAAAATGTTTCAGTGCTATTAGATAAATTTTACTGTATAATAAATTCATTAAAGTTGGAACTGCTTAATATTTGCTGTAAGGACACATGGGAAAAGTTTGTCTTATCAGTGGATACAGACCTGCAGACTGAATGTCATGATATGACATTTTTGAGAGTTAGTGGGAGAGAAAACTGTGACAATGCAAAAACCATTAGAAATTATCTAGAAGTTTGCACCACAATTATGTATCCAATAGATCGAGATTAAGAAGTCGTAAGTCCAGAGCTTATAAAGTTCTTCAGATCTCACAAACTCAATACCACATTTTCCCTTAACATATTTCTTAAAATACCAGTAAATATCAAAGAATGACTAAGGAACTGGGAACACAGAGAACTGATGTTCACACTGGCAGAAAGAAAGAATAGAAACCAGAACTAAAGTGAGATTCGGAGAGTAAAAATTGGAAAAGCAGAAGGAAAAATTACACTAAAATGCTAGGAAAACGTTCCATTGCGTTAACATTTCTAGTTATCAAGTATTTGGTTGGAGCATAAAAATGAAACATGGAATTAAAAAATATATATTACTTGGTATATATGTAGATAAACATATTTTTAAACCATTAAATATGTTAAACCTCTGCAAATAGGAACCATATTTTCCTAATTAGCAGTAGAAGATTTCTTTCGAATTTGTCCCTGATCGGAGTAAGAAAGTAATTAAAGTGTCATTCTACAGTTTGGATTTCAATCCTACAGTATTTTCTGTGAATATATGGAATAGTTCCCATATGTAAGTTATCTAGAGTCCCAGTTCCTTTAGAGTTTTAGTGGCCACTTTCTGTCCTGCCAGTAGAATGCAATCCACACCCTAAGTTTTCTGGTCAGAGACTGGCAAGGACAGTAGAGACCAGTAAGATGCAATGCCGTGGATGCTTGGCTGATTAAATATAGAGAATTCATTTATCCATTATAGCCTTGGCGTAAAGTAAACTTGTCATTCCAAAGCTAATTTTTGAACTACTCACTATTTCCTAACATGTTTCCTTTTAGAGCAGTGTTTTAAAAATCATGTTGGTTTCTTTCCAGAAAGATCACAAAATAAACATGATTCACATTTGGAATTTTTTTCTTTCTAATTATATTTTTCCATTTTATAAATCTTATAAATGACTCCTCCCATTTTGGAAAGAATTTTGAACAAATAGGTTAGAAAGCCATAAAAGGGAATCTGATGATTTTTTTTTTACCAGTTAAGCTAAGAAAAATTTTCATGTGCTTTAAAAATTGGAATGTCCACAGGGGGAACTTTGTTTCAAAGTGTGTGTGTGTGTGTTTGGAGTGTAGAGTAAGGGAGATGTATTTACCTGAAGGCACTTTTCATTGGAATGCTGGTCTATTTGTGGTTATACTTAATAAGTCAAATATTGCACCTGTTACAAGCTTGGATTTATTGTGAGAATGCATAATGCTTGTTGTTGGGAGGGCCTGCAGATCCCTTGCTGGCAGCAGAGTCACCAGAAGTAGATACACCTGTCTTCCCAGCTGGGATTTGCTCATGGGAAAGAGGGTCATTTAGCACCATGTTATCTTCATGGACAGCTGTATATATAAGCTGCCTTAGGGTGTAGGAGGCCTAAATTTTGTTTTAAGAAAAAAAAAAACAAAAAACAGACTTCAATGTTCTAGTGAAATTTGACACAAAAAGTATTTCGATGTTTTGATTCAGTAAATTTAGAGGATATACAGGCTTGGTTTGCTTTGGTCTGATCACTCTAACGGCTTTTAATAAATCTGCGAACACCAATATTTTCAGCTCAGCATAAAGTAGTTCATTCTGTTTTGATGCAAGCTCTTGGTTAAAACATGGAACTTCTCTCAATGCTATCGTCATAACTCTTTGTTTTTGTCCATTTTAGTTGTCTCTTTTCCCCCAACAGAATCAAGGCTCATAATAGGGGCCATGTCTATATTACTAACACTGTTTCCTCTAACACACTGCCGCTGTATTAGTTCTGGATATATTCATGCTTATAAATTATTGTTAAGTGGATGCATGAATAAAGAGTGAAGAGGTTTTTTTTACTGCCTAGAAGGAGATATAAATATTCCTTTTAAAGACTCCCTGATTCAAAATCATTCCAAAACTGAGAGGTCACCTTGAATCTCCTTCTTTGTTTTTTATTGAGGTATAATTTACTTACCATAAAATGTAGATTTTAAGAGCATAGTTCCATGGAGTTTTTTCAAGTGTAAATACCCATGTAACTATTATCCCAATCAAGATATAGAATTTTTTTTATTATTTGAGAAAGTTCCCTCATGCTGCTTTACAGTTAGTCTCTTACAACCACTGTGCTGATTGTCACCATAGTCTTCCTTTCCCCCTTTTCTAGAATGCCATATAAATGTAACCATACAATATGTACTTTTTGTATCTGGATTATTTCACTTAACTTTAAGGTTTTTAGATTTATCCATATTGTTCTCATTGATATTTAATAGGAATAATGGGAGTCGAGAAATTACCCATGTTAAAAATAGTAAAATTAATAAGGAAAAACTGACTGTATTATATAAAAAAACTACTGTGTACCTCTCTTTGGAAGATGTATTGGTCTCATTGTCTTCAATCTCCAATCACTTGCTCTTAAGAATTCCGAAGATAAACAGAATCAGATTCTTAGAAGTAGACAGAGTTTAGAAGTACCATTCAGTTTACATCATTGTACTATAAGTCTCCACGGAGTAGATTATTTGGCAAGACAAGCTGACCTAGTGGGGCCCAGGCTTCTGACTTCTCTGACCTTTACACAACACTATGCCATTGGTTTACCTTAGGACAGTTCTGTGGGTAAACAACATCTGAGGTTAAGAAGGAGCTCTCAAATTAGATATTTCTACTAAAAGTCTGATTTAAAATATATTTTCAGCAACATATAATTCTTTGGGTTGTAGAGGGTAGTGTTTGAGTAGAATTTCAAAGAAGGTTTGCAAAGAATAGTAGTCAGTTTGCAGGCAGTGGAAAGAGGCTTGCCAAGAAAAGCCTGTAGAAAATGGATTCATCGAATTACAGCAGTTCGTGATCGACTGCCAACGCCAGCTTATTTTCTTTCCTAGTTCCAAAAAAGAACGCCTAAAACTTTGTGGTGATGGAAGCCTATCTTATAGAACATGCTGACAGAGCATACTTTTTCCTGGCTCAGGTCAGTGTTATTATAGATTTGATGGGGTATTTAGGGCTCCAGTAGAGATTTTTAGGTCAAAAAAAAATTAGGCATTAGAGATTAGGGACCAAAATGTGTTAGTTTATTTTGTAGAGTAAAGCAATAAATCAGTCTTAGTGAAGCCACAGAAAGGACGGTATGAGCCTAACAATTTCTGACTTCTCTTGTGGAAACATTTGCTGTTATTAATGAGATAAAGAATAAAAATGTAATCTAGGTGATCTAGATAAAGAATAAAAATGTAAACAATCATGAAAAATAGTTAATATGATATTATAACAGGTGAAGGCACCATCCATTCCAAGATGGATAAGGGAGAAATTATACAGGATTTAAAGAAAGAAAATTCCCTTTTCAAATGAAGTGTTCTTTAAATGCTGATTATTTTGCCCAAGATAGTTTAATGCAAGGTATGCGGAAATTTCATGAAATGGCATAAAGAGAATCTGAACAACTTGAAACGGAATTTAATGTTAGCCGAAGCACACCAAAAAGATTATTTATATATTTTTCTTTCCCTTTAGACCTGGTAGAGACACTTCAAGAACTGCTCAGTCCCAGAGTGGAGGGATTGTGTGAAGGCACGGACATTTTACCCTGAGGTAAGTACAGAAGTTTTCATTATAAGTTAACAGCCGATTCCTACTTTTGGTTTTATGGACTTTGAAAATGAATGAAAATGTTATGTAAAAATAGGTAGTATTATCAGAAGTATTACAGAAACTCTGAATTTGTTGATAGCTTTGTAGTAGTTCAGGCTTTATACCTTTCATGTGAAGTATGTTCAGAAATAATTCCTTGGCAAATATTATCCTTGTGTGCAAAGTAGGATAATATGTAGAAGCAGTAGAAATTGCCAAGCACTGATCTAGCCATTTTGGATTAAAACATCGTTAGCAGACATGCTCTCGTGAGATGCTTCTCAGCCTTTTTCTTATCAGGTGCACGTAGACAGTGATAATATTCCTATAATACACTGCAGCGGCTGCTTACAGCCAGAGACGACTGGCACTGCCATGCAGCTCCCGAGCAGTTCCAGCCTGAAGGGATTGAATCGTAGTACATCTGAACACCATGATTTGAAGGATCTCTGCCAGGGAGTGGTGGAAGCATTCCATTTCGAAAGCCCTAAAGTTTCACCTGCTTTTTATGCCTCTCTACTACCAGAGTCTGTGTTTAGAGAAGCATTTTTGTAGAAAAGAACGATTCTTTGGGTCCTAAATTTTCACTTGGAGTTAATTTTAAAGATTTACCAGTATTTCTAATTTTAGTAATTCTTATTCAATATCAGTAAACTTGAACTCAGAGTATTTTCCTCCTCCCTCTCCATTAGCTCTCTCTAGGAGGATCAACAGGAGCATCTAAATTGTGGCAGGACTCTTTGTTGTCCTAGGGCTTTGGGGAGGTTTATCTAAGACAAAATCTGCCCCAAGGGTCAAAAGGACACCCCATGGTCTGAAGTAATTGTATAGCATTGGCCTCACTTCAGTGCTTGGGCTGGTCTGGCAAGTCCTGATTTCATTATCTTAGTAGTCATTCAAAATATGATTAAGAGTTCAACAGATTCGGGGCTTGACTCAACCTCAGACTGAATGTTGCAGAATCATAGTTTCTAGCTAATGAGACCTGGATATTCTCTGGTATTTCTTTGTGCTTTATTCTAATATATCATTGTCACAGTTACCATTATAGTTACCACCTCAAGAATAAGAGATAACAGCTCGGATGTTCAGTTGTGTCACTATGAAAAATCTGGTCACAAAGCTGTCTTATTTTACCATGATTTTTGTCTTGTTTTGGTTTGGTTTGGTTTGGTTTGGTTTGGTTTTATAACCCCTGTCTTAGCTTTTGCTTTTATTTTTTTTTTAATTAACAAAATTTTTAGAGTAGTTTAACTTTACAGAAAAATTAATTGAAATTTTAAAAATTAATTGAAAACTACAGAGTTCTACATACCTCTCCCCCAAAACATATATAATTTCCCCTATTATTAACATCTATTATTAGTGTGGTACATTTGTTATAATCGATGAACCAATATTGTTACATTATTATCAACCGAAATTCATTACATAAGGATTCACTCTTTGTATTTTACATTATATGGATTTTGAAAAATGTATGACATATTTCCATTGGTATTGTATCACACAGAATATTTTCACTGCCCTAAAAATCTCATGTGCTCTCCCTATTCATATTTTCTTCCCCTTGATGAAACCTTGGCAACCTCTGATCATTTTACTGCCTCCAGAGTTTCGCCTTTTCAAGAATGTCATATAATTGGAATCATATAGTATTGAGCATTTTTAGATTGGCTTCTTTCACTTAGCAATATGATTTTAAAGTTCCTCCATGTCCTTTTATGGCTAGATAGCTCTTTTTTTTTTTATTGCTGAATAATATTTCATTGTATGGATGTACCACAGTTTGTTTATCCGTTCACTTGTTGAAGGACATCTTAGTTACTTCCAAGTTGGACAGTTACAAAAAAAAAGCTGCTATAAACATTCTCTGCCGACTTTTGTGGGACATAAGTTTTCTGCTCCTTTGGGTATACAGCAAGAAATGTGATTACTGGATCATATGGTAAGAGTGTTTAGTTTTGTAAGAAACTGCCAAACTGTATTTCAAAGAGGCTATACCATTTTGCATTTTCATCAAACAATGGTTGAAAGTTCTTTATCAGCATTTGGTTTTGTCAGTGTTTTGAATTGTAGCCATTCTGATAGGTGTGTAGTGTTTGCTCATTGTTTTAGGTTTTTAACACAATTAGATACAAAAGAGATCTTGACTGCCTAGAAATCTGGACACTTAGCCACTAGAAATGTCTTCGGTATTTACTTGGTAATGACATTGATTAAGTACCTGAGCTTTCCCCTGGCAACATTTACTGTGGTAACACAGTTTTATGAGTTAAGTGTATATGTATACCTAAGTATGTCTGTGTGTATGTCTATGTATAACCACTGTAAGCCAAAATAAATTTTAAACTATAGTAAAGAATTAAAAAAACATACACTTATTTGAACAAAAAGAACTGCAGCCCAAGAGACACAGACTCAGGTAGCAACCTAAATTGTGCTCCACTGAGACAAAGGGGAGACCACCTTTTATAGCGAAAGTATTTGCCAAGGTTCCCAATTAGGTCCATTTTATGTAAAAGAAGTATCCAAATTCATACACTTCTGATTTTTCCGAATCATGCAGTTCTGATTGGTTGTTATGGAGCAGTTCTGACTGGATGGGGTAGGTCTTAGTCCATTGGTCGAAACACAAAATCAAGAACTCCCTTATAATAGTTGACTCAGATGGCATAAACAAGGATAGTGTGGGAAGCCAAGAGTTCAGTCTGAGGTCTTGCCAGTATACAGAGTACATGAGAAGCCCCTGTCAGCAAATGGCCACTAGGCTTTTATTAGTTATTAAATTTGGGCCCTCAGTTGACCATCGAGAGTCTATCTTAGCAGATAAGAATTCCTTCTTAGGGTTCACATAAATGATTCTTTCTTCTTAAAGTCCACATTACTATTCTTTATTATAGGTAGAGGTCATAAAAAGCAAAGACTTTTCTAATAAAACACCATTAAAATGAAAATATGAAGAGAATATCAAGGATTATTTGTTTCTAAAAACAAAATATGTGTATTCTATAATCGTATATTAAAACAGGTCATGCTTGATGTTATTTAAAGCTAGCTTTCTGGCATGAACAACAGTTTTATATATAACTGACATCAAATTAGGCATTTCTAATTTTTGTGTTTAGTTAAATTCAGCCATACAAATAAAACCATAGGAAGAAAGTCTCCATAATCTTTCCAAATTATAGCAGTTGTTCTGTATGCTTGCTCCATGTTTCTGCTTTAGATTTGGTTGTATTACTTTAGAAATATTTTTTACAAGAAAATTTTCATATTAGAGAGTTACTTTTTCCAGTATAAGAACTACTACTTTCATATTTCTATCTTCAAAACATAGTAGAATGTATTAATGAAAAATTTTTCATGGCAGTTGTTAAAGACAGAAAGGAAGACTTTTCAAGATAGATTATTGCAATAGAATTCTACAGTAGGGAAGAGAGAGTAGACTCAACTCTAAATACAACATGGACAAATGGACATTTACAGTCAAGAAGCAGGGTGGGGATATGTGGATGGAAAATTGCTAAGAGTCCAGGAAATCCTTGCTAGACCGACTCCACAGGATTCTTGAGGAGGGCAAGCCAAGGTGAAAAGATATGTAGAGTGGGGAATGGGGAATGTGATCAGACATCAAGGGAAGATGATTTTCCCTAAAGTGACTCCAAAGGATTCTTGCTAAAGCTGGAGTAAGCAGGCTAAGGAGAGAACCCAAGGTCAGAGCCTAGTTAAAAAGAAGATTCGAGGAAGCCTGACCCAGATAAAATATACATATTTGTTGGCATTAGATTACTTTAAATTTAGGTTCCTAATTCATTGATATCCTGGTATATATAGAAGACTGGCTTTTCAAACACCTAAATATCTGAGTAATTTGAACGGTCTCTGATTCTTCACTTTTAATTAGCACCCAGATTATTCTATTACAAGTGATCTGTAGACCATCCTTTTAAAAACTCTGATTTGTACCATTTACAGTTCTCTGTGCAGTATAATTGATTTTCGAAAGTACCCCTGAAAATACAGTGACAGGGAGGTCAGGCCTAAATATGGGAACCAAGAGAATGTGCCAACAAGACTGAGTAATTTCATGGGACCTTACGATAATACAGTTGATGGAGAATTGTTCTAAGAATCTGAAAATGAGAAAACAAATTAGAGAGATCATCATAAAAATTGTGTCCAAGATTAGACGAGTTTAAGAGTGAAATGTATATTCTGTAAATAGAATAAGTATTTTCCAAATAGATACACTATCATACCATTACATCGATATTTACTGAATTGTTTATTACAAAGGTATCAATTATAATATTTACAACCTTATGGAAAGTGATAAATACCCAACAAGTCCAAAAGTGTAGAAATGATTAAGTTAATCAATATTTTCTTCTCAATGGAATATTATTTTCACTGCTTTAAAGAATGATAACTTTAGGAAGTATCTGACATATGTTATATCGAAAGAAAAATGAGAATCCACAACTATCTGTTATATATGACTCTTTTCATATAAATATGTATGTACATGTGGTGAAATTTCAGGTGTTTTGAATTCTAAAAATTTCTTAGTATATAGTACTCACAAATCCGATGCTAGAATCTAAAACCTAATTGAGGTGAATCAATAATATCTAGAATCAGAAGCTTTGGTCATAAATTTTTAATAGTTAAAAGTAAGTAATGTTCAAGTGAAAAGGTATTTTAAGATTATGCTACTACTGAGCCCCAAGTAAATAACCTAAAGCAGTGATTCCCACATCTGGCCAGTTATCAGAATCATTTGGGAGACTTTTTGAAAATGTGAAGTCCTTAGAAACTAGAAAAATGATTCAGTTTCTGCAATGCTGAGTAGGGCCCCTGAAATTTGAATTTTTCAAATGCCCTACTGGTAACTTTATTAATTAGCAAAGCTTGGCAATCACTGCTGCGGGGAAGACAACTTAAGTCTACAACAATTTCTGCCGTGATCAATATATGACACTGCCCCCCTCCAAGAAAAAAAGCAAAATAATGTCAAATTCTAGAATGTTTAATGTCTATAACATGGTAAATGAAGTTCCAAGGATGGTAAAGTAACACGAGGATCATTTGGGAGGGCCTTCTAAAACAGGAACCTTATAAGCATTGGTGTCAGAAGTAAGGTGATGTTACAGAAACCAAAAGCTTCATCATCATCTTAACAACCTTCATGTTAAAACAGAAAGTAGTGAGAAAATGAGACCTCGAAACACTTGGAGATGGCAGTGAAAGAGTGGCACCATTTTGGGATGCCATCTCTTTTTTTCTCACCAATCCAAAGTATATACTCTGTACCTCTTCCCTAGAGGCCGGGTCCCTTTCCAGACTTTTCCTTCCAAGTTAGATACTGGCTTTGAGGTGAGGAATGCCTCCTGGGAGAAAAGGCTTCTTAGCAGTTTGGGATGGAAAGGCTTGTATAGTCTATAAATCAGTATTTCTTAAAGTGAGGAGGAAAAATGTGAGGAAATGCACATCAGAATATTTGTGGAAGTACAAAACGGTTATTATTTATGTTTATTAAAATAAATTACGGCTTTTAAGGCAGAAGATCAATCACAGAATAAGTTGAATTTGCACCTTTACAAATATATTTGCTTTCCCAGCACATGAAAGGTGGAGGAGAGAGGCATTTCAGTGACGGGGACCACATGTACCCGACCAAACTGGCTAAACGTCTTTCTTCTGTGGACTCGATTCTGTCTCCGGTACAAATGCTGTTTAAACTTACATTCCTCCAGCTCATGTTGCCCAAACTGACAGTAAATTAGTTTTATGTCACATAGGATCTAGAACTTAGGAGGTCAACAAATTTTCTTAAATGAAAAAAATCTTTACCAGCTTGACTAGAATCAGTTGAAGAGTGGGTGTAGATGAGGCTAGATGTGATTGGTAATCATATTGAGCAGGGCCTCAAGTCTCAGAATAAGGAGTTTTGAGTTGATCTTACAGCAAAGGTTCCTGAGGATATTAAGAAGATAAATTTGGATTTTGAAGAAGAAAATCAGCTTACAGTAAAGGAGATGGATTAAAGAGAGGGGGAACAGGAAATGCAATTACCATGCTAATTAGCTAATTACCATGAGAGGCAACCTGGACTAGGCTTTTGGCAGTAAAAAGAAAAAGAAGGTAGTGGATAATATAGGAAAGTTTTTTCAACTCAATTACAGTAATATTGATTAATCATCTACTAAGTGCCAGTCACTATTCTAGGCCACTGGGACATTGATGAACAAAATAGAGCATATATTCTATTAGGGGAAAGCTAGATAAGGCACATAACTAATAAATATAATAAGTAATATATATAGCACATAAGAAGTTGGAAATGTTATAGGAAAATATAAATTTTGGCAGAGTAAGGGGAATCGAGGTGGAGAAGGGCAGCAATGTGCAATACTAACGAGAACTGATGGTCAGGGGGGCCTCATTGAGAAGGCAAGATCTGAGCAAAGATTTTAGGAAGGTGAGTGAGCCAGTACCTTGAAGGAAGGGCATTCCAGGTAGAAGGAAAAGGAAAAATGAAGACTCCAAAGTGGGAACGTGCCTAGGCATTCCAAGAACAGCCACATTTTGATTTTAAAATCTGTCTCAAGGGATGATGCTCAATTGTGCCAATCTCCAACTACTGAAATGCAAGATTTTGCTGCAGGAAAGAATCCTCTTCCTTTGAAGTTTTGCTTCAGGCCAGATTGGATCAAATTATAAAGGACAAAAGAGATACAAAGAAGAGTGAAGTAAGTCTTAGGTTATACCCATAGATAAATCAATGAGATGAAGTGAAGGAGATTGAAGAAATCAGAGGAAAAAAATAGAATAGTGTTTATTTTTAAAGCTGTATAAAGAAGCTTGACTAAGAAAAGGAAGTTCCCGGATGCCAAATGCAGAAAAAAGATTAAGAAGAATAAAGACCGCAAAAACGAAAAACAATCTAATAGGGTTGAGAGAAGGGGTATTGGGGTTACTAAGGCCATTGATGATCCTAGAGAGAACAGTTTTAGTTGACTGAGAGCACAGGTTTACAAAGTATACAACTGGCCATGTTTCCTATACCAGACACAATGAAAAACCAGTCCTGTTAAAAATTAGTATCCTAGACAAGTAATATATTAGTTTTCCGTTATCCATTAAAGATATTTTAATAATGTTTTGAAATCTGTCTTTGATAAAGTGTCAGCAAGTTAGAAAGAGTAAAATTAAATGTGTTAGGCTTCCAACTAAAGATGTGTGCAACTTCTCCATCTCCTTTGCTCTTCCTGTCTGCTCTGATTTCATAACAAGGCACAGGACTGACATGTTGAAGAACTGAGGGTTCTCTCCACATGCTTTAATGAAGTGATGTTACACTATCGCTCAATTTGCAGAAATTCTGTAGTCTGAACTGTGGTTTTCTTTCGCTCATCACCAAAGCTTGTATTTTATTAATGCATCAAGGCTGTTTTTAGGACACGATGATGTACTGGTTTCAAAAGGCCAGCAGAAACACGTGGTTATCACAGGATAAAGAGCAGAGCCTGTCGGCCTCTTCAATAGATTCCTTACTGGTTTTTTTTTTTTTAAGTTTATAAGAATTAAAACAACAAAGAGTAATGACTCAATACACTTCTGTCAGAATGTTAATAGAAAGGTGTACAGAAGTCAGAGATTTATAAAATTGGTAGAGTCGTCTGTGGTTCCTGCTCTCTGCTATGACCTAGAATTCATTTTTTCAAATATCTTTTTATGTTACGTAGTGAGCCTACCAGAAAAAAATGAGTGGAAAGCAATGGGAGATTAGACATTTGAAGAATGAAGAAAACACATCTTAATATAAGAAAAAGGATGGGATTGTTATTCAAAGGAACAAATTGGGAAAACGTGTTAAAGCTGATGTGCTAGATGGTGGCAATTATTTAGAATTTCAGGATTGATTGCAAGGAACTTTCTGAAGGTCAGATTCATATTTAAAATCAGTCCCTTGCCCCCTATTCTGTTCTTTCCTCTTCCTTCCAGATTCCCATCATCCTGCCATTATTAAAATCTACTCTGAGGAAAGGATCCACTGTCAGTCTTTTTACTTCATATGAATTTAATTCAGTGTGTTACGTCTCCCAAGTATAAGGTTGTGTCTCTATTCAAAATAGTTACAAAACAGCCTGCTCTGTCTGTATGTAAGAATTGGGGATTTTTATGGTTTGTTTTTTTGAATTGGTGGTTGCACTTTTATATTTATTTTTCTGCTTCTGTTTTACATTAAAAAAACTATGTAGTTCCCATAAGCGCAACATGATGATAGTTTCCTTGCTTTTAATTAACCTGACTTTTTCTTTGTTAACTCCACAATTAATTTGGCTAAATTTGTTAACAAATGAAAAACGCTAACTATAATAGTTGTGTGTATTTCTACTATTTACTATTCGATACAATCATCATTATATTTAAAATAAAATTAAAAAAATAAAATCTCAATTTTATATCCTGTGATAAAAACCACTGTATTTTTCTTGAAGGCATTGTCCCAGAAATGATCTTTTGGTTTTATTTCTTGGAAAGGAGAAAACATCAGTCAGAGTAGTAAGATAATAATCTAATATATTTGGTATTGTGAGTCTCAATGATTTAGCAGTAAAAAGAAATGTTTACCAAGGAAAAAAAATGGGCATATTTTGTTAAGAAGAAGAGTGTTGAATTCCTATATTTGACTGCGAATCTGGCAACACTAGAAGTAGTTACTTAGAAATAAAAGCTTTTGTAAAGCTTTTTATTTGAATTATTCATCCTAATTGCATAAACAACAGAATTCTTAATTTTTATAAACACAGAAGTATGCATGTTATTAATCCTTTAACATCAGAAAATAATAAGTCGTATGCTTTATAGAAACAGAGTAAGAGAAAAAATAATGTTTTGTCAAAGTATATCAAAGCTCTACATTAAAGGATGAAAGAAATTATGTTTTTTCCCTTCCCTAGCAAAGAACAGCAAAAGAAAAATTTGGGTGGAAGAAATAAGCAAACCAAGTAAGAATGTGTGACTGGGCTAGAACATGGAGATACCATAGTTACATTAACTTGATTATCTGTTTCCTCTATGACTAGAGTAATTTAAGTAAAATCTTGGGGATGGTAGGGAGGGGATAAGGAGAGAGTGTTTGTGCACACATGTACACACATGTGTGTGCAAGAGACACAGTCTAAAAGATAGACAGTGAGAACAAGCTCAGAGGGAAGAATTGGGGTTTCAAGGGAAGGAGGTACTTGATTATCTTTCAGGTTTATGGTTTGATACTCTTGATGGCTTTTGTTGTTTTGGAAACCATTTCACCTTCTTGCATTTTTTTTTTTTTTTTTTTTTTTTAGAAAAACATCCACTAAATGTCACAATAGCCTCACAGAAAAAAATTAATAGTTCCTGCTTAAAAGCCTGTAAGAGCTCTCAGGATAGAAGATGCAGTTTTGCAAAGGCTTTCTCAGATTCTGTCAATTTTAATTTAACAGATAACTTGATGGGTTTATTTACCAAAACATCATTTGTAGAGAATAGAAAGCAAGACTAATTCTTTAGAAACTGTTAAAATGCTAGTTAAATAATGGCCAGAAAATTACAAGTTTACCTTCTTCTGTGGCACTTCTAAATTATAGCTTCAATATGCCCAGTTTTATTTTACTACTTTTAAATGATAAAAAATAATCAGGAAAAATTCGCCTGGGGTGCCTTTGATATGATCTCTGAAGAAATTTCTCTTTTTCTATAAAAGAGAAATTTTATGAGTCGTGGGATTTTTCTCTCTATTTGACCACATCTGGACGATCTGGCTAGAGCCGTCACTGGAGTAACTGCAAGCATCTAAGAGGCTCTTTGCCACACTAGGATCCCAGACACAACTTAGCAGGAAAAATAAACGCCCATATTGTGCTTTTTATGAAAGCAGGAGTGTTTGCCCATAGCCACATTTTTGTGTGTGTGAGCATCAGTAATTCATGAATACATTGCTAGCACATAAATATAAAGATGAATATGGCTGATGATCTTTTGGCCATTGTTATTGGAACTTTCAATTCACTTGCTGATTCTAACTATTCCTACTGAGAGTGGAAATAGTTTCTTGAAGATCCATAGGAAGAGATTAACGCCAATGAGATAATTATAGGCTGTTTAATAATAGTTGATTGTTTGAACCACAATCCTTTACTGATAGCAGGTCTATCATACTATCTGGGAGAGGGAAAGTATTAACCTTATTGAATAATTCAATTATTTCATTGGTTTGCTCCTAAATTCCTAAAGTAGAATTCAAAATTGACATGTAAGGAATACTGAGGTAAACAACTTCATGATATATATATTTTAATTAAAGTGCCATGATCATAAAGTCATTGTCCTCTTAATTAACTTTATAAGAAGCTCTGTGGTAAAAGTAAATGGAAATGGGCCTCAAATTCATAAAACTAAAATAATCCTTAAAGTGGATATTTTGAACTAATTTGTTTTTTCCCTCTGATAATATATTCATTAAATTGTAAATGAAAACAAATAGAATTTTTATTAACTAAAAATTCTAAAATACGTTAATCACTTTATAATTATAAAAATATTGTAATGTTTTAATAATACTAATACATAGGATACCCAATAACTAATTCTAGTTTTCAAATCTCCTTTTTAGTTTTTCCACTTAAGCTTTTAAATATATTCTTAAATATTTCCTGATTTTAGCTTGAAGACAGCAATAAACCAAAGTAAAAGACACCAATACATTTTATGTACAAAACAAAACCAATGTTTATAGTTGCACATTTTATGTACAAAACAAAACCAGTAGTTTATAGTTGCCTCTTAGTTGTAATGTAAATGTAAAATTAATTAGATTTTTTCCAAATTTAGAAACTTTTTTGTCCCTAAAGACAGCTCTCAGAAATATTAATTCACTCATCTGTGGCAGCAAAGGAATGTCAGTGAAGTTGGGCCACCATGGGGCTGCTCTTGCAGTAATTAATTAAATACCTTGGACTTTACCTTGACGTGCCTGGCATTTTGCCTTCAAAGTAGTGTTGAGTTTGAGACAAGTACATGAATGAATTACATGTGACATTTATGCAAGACTCTAGAGTCCATTTCTGCTCTAAACTCTTAAAGTGTTAATTCCTTGGAAGCTTTAAGTGTCCTATTGAAATAAACTTGTCTTATATTGCTTCTACATTGCATTTTTCTCCTTCAATAGAAACAAAAGACAAAGGACTATGAGTGGTTCATTCATCTAAGGAACATTTACTAAAAGTCTTCTTGTGTTAGGAAATAAACAAGGTTTAAATTTTAGTAGTAGATATACGCACATTAAACATAACATTTTAGTAGTAGAGATACACATTAAACACATTTCACCGATCTTCCTATATGTACAATTATGAGGAACACCATAAAGAAAAGAACAGGGTGAGATGGGTACATATAACAATGCGTTAACATAGATAGTTCAGGAATCTCCAGAAGAAAGACAGATGATTGTAAGGGGAACATCCTAGTAAAAGCAACCAGAATGTTTTAAGGAAATAGTCATTAGGATGTTTCCTGGACAAAACTATAAGACCACAAATTTAATTGTGTAGGATTTTAATTAATACTTTATGTTATAAAGTATTTATTATTTCATGATACACTTAAAGTTAAGGTTATCAACATACCACCTGCTGAAACTTCTTAAATTTCTCTTCATAATCTTTCTTCCGACTCAGTCTTATGGATTGACTCAACAAGTACAGAAGTGTTTACAAGCAGTGAATAGACTTGGTGGTATTCATATGTGATTATTTGTGGAAAATTCAGGGGTCCATATACTTCAAATCAAGATCTGCAGATCTGGCTGCCACAAGGCTTCCCTTCACTTTATTACCGCCTAGGCTACTGCTGAATCCAGAACACTTGCGAAGGTAAAAATGCTGTTATTTTTTTTTTCATGTTAGACTCTTTAATGTTCTAATAATTTATATATTTTTACATGATAATGTCAAAATGTCATAGGTTGGCACTGAAAATTGTTAACTATCAATGTGATCTCCAACCTACATTTCCAGCATCATCATCTACTACTTTCTGACACAAATGCTATGCTTGGCCAAAGTAGTTTTTCTTTTTCTCTAATACCTTAAGTTATTTCACTTGTAAGAAATTCCCCCTATCTTAAATGCCTACCCAATTTCTCTTCTTCAAAAGCCTACTCAGTCTTCATAATATCACTGACAACTTTACTCTAGGGTGCTTTTTTATCTGAACTCCAATTTTAGAAATCATACAAGCTCTCTAACACTATTTCATATTTCTGGATACCCATTTACTTGGTAACATTTAGGAAACTATGACTGCCTTCCTTGTGTTAAAATTTCAAATGCCCTTTATTTTGTGCATGGGTTCCACTTACCTCACATATCTATATAGTGTCCTATAGTCTAGGTATCCTTTTTGTTTCAAATTCACCCTTGTATTTTAAATCCTTAAAGTCAGGATGCTTTGCCCAAATCAGTGTCCAATAAATGCTTTGTTGGTGGGTTGCTGAAAAAGAATAGAAACTTAGTAATAACCATCAAGCAAAAGAGCTGCTATATCATCACCAGGAACTTTTTGGCTCCCTGGATTAATATGCATTGGGTACAATTTCATAATAGATTAATTGCTGCTATCATGTAGCGATTAAAATACCCTCAGAATTTAGAAGCTACACTCGAATTATAATGAATTTTCTTAATTCTTTGTCAAGCCCATAGGTTGAGTGTCTACTATTATTTAATTGGCCTTATTTATTTAGTGGTAATCATCTGCAGAGACTATGCAGAACATCGAATTAGAATAGATACAAGTCTAGCCTATAGTTCATATCCTATAAGTAGTTCAACATTAGATATTGTATGCAAGTATACATCAGCCATGAAAATAAGCTCAAGCCACTATCCAAAATCTCAAAATAAATCCTCTTAAATTTAAGGTATTCCTTTTTTCTGTTATCATTGTGATTGATTTTCATGGGAAGGCAAATTATTAGGACTATTTGCTATATAAAGATGCCTCTTTTAAACTAGTGATGAAGAAAAAATAGAAAGAAAGTGGCTTATCAGAGAGGAGTATCTTCTTTCAATTTCCATTGATAGCTGGCTGATTAAATTATGGTACATCTATGCAACATAATACAGCCATAAAAAAGAACAAATATGCAATTCTGTATATACTGATATAAGGAGAGCTCCAGAATATATAAAGCGAGCAAAGCAAGATGCAGATTATGATGCATGATATGCTACCATTTGTATAAATATAAATAAAAAGGAATATGGAAGAGTCTACATGAATGTGCAAAGATGTATCAGGATGATTATGCAATGGGCTGATTATGAAAATGACTTTGGAGGAGAGGGTAGATGACTAAAATGAAGAAATTAGAGTGAAACTTTCCACTGAATAACTTTGTATTTTCCAAAATTGGAACCACCTGAATGTATTAACTATTAAAAATAAATAATATTTAAAATTTTTAAATGAAAATACCTGGGGAGAAACAAAAGAAAGGAATAATTTTCCTAAGGGTGATGGAGTCAGTGAAAGTTTTCTGAAAAAAGACTTGTATCAAGCCTCTAAAAATCTGAAAAACATCTTCAAAGCTCCTCTTTCTGATATTGTTAATACTCACAAGTGCTACAATGTCAGGCTCAAGAAATATGATTAGGGATTCCAAGGAGAGGGAAATGGAGTAAAATCTCCTGACTCCCTATGGAAGAGCATGGAAGTAGTCATCTATAAAATCAGTGTTTTTGGTCATGAGGTGTTCAGTCAACTTGGAATTCATGCACATTTTCAAGGGATGATGGAGAGCTGCCCAGAACTCATCAACTCCCCCCTCCCCCCCCACCGACACACACTTGATAATGCACTTTAGATCCAAGTGTATTGAGCACCCTCTATATATCAGGCACTTTTCTGGAATCTGAAAATAACATATATTACAGCAAACAACAAATAACAAAAATCCCTGCTTTCAGGAAGCTTACATTGTAGTGAGAGAGACAGATAACAAATATGCTATGTAGGGAAATATAAGATATATTAAATGATGATGATGGCTAAGAAAAACAAGCCGGGAAAATAGAAAGGAAATATCGAAGGTAGAATTGCAATTTTATTAAGATGTCCATGAAGACCTTTCTGAGAAGATGATGTTTAATTGAAGTCCTGAAGGAATCAAGAAAGTAAGCAAGCTATGTCGAGATCCAGCTAAGAGCATTAACAAGTGCAAAGACCTTGGCATGAGAGAATACCTGGTATGGTCAATGAACGGTAAGTGTGGCTGGAGCTGAGTGAAGAGCAATAGAAAATGAGTTCACGAAAGTGAAGGGAAGAGAGGTTGCAAATCATATAGGACTTTGTGATTCTTTGAAGGGAACTTGGCTTTTACTGAGAGAGATGGGAAGCATTTGTAAGGTTTTAGAACAAAAGATTGATGTGATCCATTTACATTTTTTA
>NW_011888783.1:21088271-21091556 GCF_000151845.1 Pteropus vampyrus | reverse complement strand
TAAAAATCTGAAAAACATCTTCAAAGCTCCTCTTTCTGATATTGTTAATACTCACAAGTGCTACAATGTCAGGCTCAAGAAATATGATTAGGGATTCCAAGGAGAGGGAAATGGAGTAAAATCTCCTGACTCCCTATGGAAGAGCATGGAAGTAGTCATCTATAAAATCAGTGTTTTTGGTCATGAGGTGTTCAGTCAACTTGGAATTCATGCACATTTTCAAGGGATGATGGAGAGCTGCCCAGAACTCATCAACTCCCCCCTCCCCCCCCACCGACACACACTTGATAATGCACTTTAGATCCAAGTGTATTGAGCACCCTCTATATATCAGGCACTTTTCTGGAATCTGAAAATAACATATATTACAGCAAACAACAAATAACAAAAATCCCTGCTTTCAGGAAGCTTACATTGTAGTGAGAGAGACAGATAACAAATATGCTATGTAGGGAAATATAAGATATATTAAATGATGATGATGGCTAAGAAAAACAAGCCGGGAAAATAGAAAGGAAATATCGAAGGTAGAATTGCAATTTTATTAAGATGTCCATGAAGACCTTTCTGAGAAGATGATGTTTAATTGAAGTCCTGAAGGAATCAAGAAAGTAAGCAAGCTATGTCGAGATCCAGCTAAGAGCATTAACAAGTGCAAAGACCTTGGCATGAGAGAATACCTGGTATGGTCAATGAACGGTAAGTGTGGCTGGAGCTGAGTGAAGAGCAATAGAAAATGAGTTCACGAAAGTGAAGGGAAGAGAGGTTGCAAATCATATAGGACTTTGTGATTCTTTGAAGGGAACTTGGCTTTTACTGAGAGAGATGGGAAGCATTTGTAAGGTTTTAGAACAAAAGATTGATGTGATCCATTTACATTTTTTACGGATTATGGCCCAGACCCAAACTCGTGTAGAGAATAGAATAAAAGAGGTTGAGAGCAGAAGTAAGGATGGCACTTAGAAAACTAATAAAAGTGGAGGGAAGTAGGAGACTAGTAGATATTTTGAAAGTAGATCCACTTGAATGGGCTGACTACAGATGTAGAAAGTGAGATAAAATTAAGGGTCAGATTGTCAAAGCAGATTCAAGATAAATTGTAGATCCTACCCAGTATCAAGTTAACTAATAATTCATAGAAATAGGTAATAAATAAACACAAGCCAAGCATTCCTCCCTTGGAAAGGTATGAAACCATCAGTGCAGGTACCCATAAAGTGTTCTTTTCATGCATGATGACATGCTGTGGTTCAGGTTTAACATGAGAGGTTTAAATAATGTATGTGATACATTGCTTACACAGGAGTCATCTCAGTTATGAAGCATCTTCTTTTTATATCTCTTTAATTACATGACATGGTATATTTCATGGACTCATGCCTTATAAGTTCATAAATGCCAAGGTTGTTATTGTGGTGGTGGTGGTGGTGGTGGTGGTAGTTTTTTCGACATAAAAAATTCTAGACAGACCAGATACATCCTACTAAAACCATTCCATAAATGGTTCTTCACTCTTCCACTAGTGAATACTATTTGTATATTTGCTAGGATTGTCATTGACATGTTTATGGAAGTCAACTGGGTCATCTCTTTCTTTCCCAGATGGATTTAGGGAGAAAACAGATTGCAATTCTGCTGCTAACCCTTGCCTTTCTGGAGAGTCAAAGATGATGTTCAGGGGTTTTCACCTGAACAAGGACAAAGTTGTCTTTAACTTTGATGGTGGAGACAGTGAGAAGAGCAGTCTCTGAGGATTAAAACTATAGAAGCTCGAATTTATGCATGCTCTGTATAAGATAATAGTTTGGCATTTAGGTAGAAATGAAAATTAGTCAATTAGCTAGCTATATGAATCTGAAATTCAGAGAGAAATCTGGAACGTAGATACAGTGAATCATTAGTGTAAAGACAGTACTTAAAGCCATGAAATAAGATGTCATCATCAGAAGAATAATAAAAGAATAAAACTTAAAATAACATTAAAATTAATTTTAAAATATTAAGAGCCTTAAAATCTGCATACCATTTCATTAAGAAATTTTAGTTTAATTATTCACCCTGTGGGGTAATCACTCTGAAGGATGTTTACTGTCATGTTATTTTAATAAAAAGACACTGAAAACAATAAGTAATGGAAAATAAATTAATTGTATTCATTCATCCATTAAAAATAATGGACAAATACATGAAAAATAAAAACAAATAAAACAGATGAATAATCTACTTGATTTAGAAAAAAACAAAAATATTATTTGCATAGATTTTTTTTTAATCAGGAAAGTCTTCCTAATGTAGGCAAATAATTATCTCTGAATGGCAGGTTTTTCTTTTTCTACTTTTCAGCATTTTCAAATTTTCCTGAATATATTACATATTCAGAAAAAATAAATCATCTGTAAGGAAGGAAACAATGAATTACATGGAAAACATAAGACAACTAATAACATAGACTTGAACTTTAATATAAAGAACATTTTTAAACTTGATTACTTTCATTCTCTCAAAACACATTTATTATGAAGCTGCCACCATGAGCCAGCACAAGGATACATCAGCAAACACGTAAGGCAAATCTCTTCCCACATGGAGCTCACATTCCAACAATAAAGAAACATAAAAATAAATATAAAATCTGTTGGCAAGTGATAGATACTATGAAGACTTATGAAGCAGGATAGAGGGCAAGTTGTCAAATCGATGATATACTTTGAACTAAAAGTACAATTTGAAATAGAAGCGGTGATAGCAGGTATCCTTTTCCAATTCCCCAGGTTAGGTGAAAAGATTTCAATATTTCAAAATTAATATGATGCTTGCTACAGATATTTTTATAGAAAGTTTTTATTGCTTATAGAGTATCCCTTATATTCCTAGTGTTCTATGAGTTATCATGAATAAATTTCGCATTTTATCAAGTCTTTTGATGTATTTATTAAGGTAATTATTTTTTTCTTTATTCTGTCAATGTGGTGAAATGTATTAATTTTCAAACACTAAATCAACAATCCATTCCTGGAATAACCCATTTGGGTTTTTATTTATTATATAAATTCCTATAATATTTTATATATATTTATATTATAAATGCAAATTTGTATTTCTGTAAATCTATGTTATTTATATACACGTATTTATAATTTATTCTTCAAATATATTTATATTCAGTGGCAAAAAATTGACACAATTGCTATTATTTCTTTCTTAAAAGTTTGGAAGAATTTATAGCACCATCTACTGAGTATAATTGCCAAGCTCCCCCAAAAAATTAGAATAGAATCTATTCAA
>NW_011888783.1:21078045-21086956 GCF_000151845.1 Pteropus vampyrus | reverse complement strand
TTATTTCTTTCTTAAAAGTTTGGAAGAATTTATAGCACCATCTACTGAGTATAATTGCCAAGCTCCCCCAAAAAATTAGAATAGAATCTATTCAAACCTCTAGATATAACTACCAGTTCACAGAAAACTTGGGAGTTTCAGGAACAGTTAAATGACACATGAAGAAGTAATCAGCCATATATAAAATAACAAATTTTACAGGATAAATGACTTGATTTCTCTATCGTATTTAATGGTGAAATATTGAAGTCTTGCTGTCACAGTTTCTGTTTCCAATTTTATTTTCTACTTCCTGGCGTAAAAAAGGAGTCCATCATAAAGAGTTAATTTTTAAAAAAAATAAAAAGATATCATTAGTTTACAAATGTACACTCTTTGCTTCAATTTTGTTTCTGCTGCTGTTATGCTAATATACCTTGCTTTTCCCCGCTGTGCACGGTTTACTTTAACCTTTGAGAAAATTTTCAGAATTAGTTTGTATTTTACTAGATACTTTTTAAAGACATTTTAACCACATTTTAAAGAGTATATCAATCATCCCGCTTTGTTAAAAAAAAAAAAGATAAATAAATGTTTAGAACTAAATGAGCAAAATCATGGCAGTTTTAAAAAATATTTATTTTTGAACATTAGATGATTGTCACCTAGCAACAATTCTCTGTAGGAAACAGGAATAAAAATTGTCCTTTCTCTTTCTTCTTGCCTTCCAATCTCTCTTTAATTAATGTTCCATATTCAGAGACATTGGAAGCATGTGGCAATGGAGAAATAAAGTTCAGAGTCCCAGCCCCAGCCTCGCTGAAACAAATATAAATGAGTAAGTTTGGGACTGTGACATAGTAACAACAACTGGCAAGCTAAGTATTAATTACTTTATGAACTAAATTTAAACCTAGTATTTTTTGTTTATAGTCCAATAATGTAAACTATATAGAATAATGACTAAGTAGACTTTTTTTTTAAGCAGCTAAATCCTTCTGTCTACCTATGGTAATAAGGGTAAAATTACTAAAACTCTCCCAGTCACAGTCTTTTCATCCATAACCTGGGTATAATAATTAGACCTACTTCATAAAGTTGTTGTGAAGAAAAGGTGAAATGTAAAATGAGTAGCTGGTCACGTAATACCTGGTTAATAAATATAAACTGCTATTAAATTTTTTATAATCTTCATCTTGGTACCATTATTATCATTGTGATTTGTATTTTCTACTTAAAAATAAACCAAAACTCAATTAAGAAAATAATAAGAGCATGAACATTTCAATAAGTTAGAAACTAATTCTACTATTTTTAATATTGTCAGTCATTTTACAAGTTATCACCTTTAATGATATTGCATTTCCTAATCAAAATAATACCGAGCAATAAAAATAATTAATGTCTTCAGCATGAGCTAACATAATATAGCTTAGAAAATCCAGAAATAACATAAGATATTTTCCTCTGGATGTAAGGAGATACATAGATTTTAGTTAGATACCTCTAGAATTGATGTACATATCTACTTCAGTGTTCTTATTTCATTCAATATGTTTAAGGGCAACCAAGCATCTTTCAAGAAACACACTTGAAATGGAGAAGGTGTTCACTTTACATTATCTCATTTATGCTGGAGTTTACAAAAGAATTTTTAGTAGTGTGTCACTGAATGATGTGAATTAACATAGTCCTACTGATTAAGCATTAGCTGAGAAACCATTAAATTAGAGTGAATAATAAATTGAAATGCTGAAAGATACCTCTGTGAACAGATTACTATTTCAAGGACAATGTGCAGCTATTTATTGTTTTGTCTTTATAATGAGTGTAAAGCTACCTCCATTCTTGTTTATTAGGATGGAATATTTATGTTGGCTTTGTTTTTGATCTTACTACCTTAAATTACTTTACTTTCCTAGGGAAATAAACCCTATCATAAAGCAAGTCCATCTAAAAATTTTATTCAAAAATGCATGATGACAGAATGTTTTAAATTTTGGATCCTCTTTGGGACATATTTAATGAATCTCCTCAATCTTACTGGACAATCAAGATATTATAAAGTGACTTTTATGCTATATGGTTAAAGAATATCCTAGTCAAATAAGTGACTTTTAAAAATCAACTTTATTTGATCATAAGACAAACTATATCAATTTTCCAGGCCTGCTTATATATTCAGTGTACTCTAGCAGTACCTATTGTCTTCAGTACCTATTATGAAGCAAAGATTAGGCAGAATTTACCATTAATTTTAATCATATTTGCCCATTTAGGGTTTTACTCTTTTGCTCTACTATCTTTTCTATACAACCTCCTGCATTTAAAACTGCCTGTTGTATATAGCAAAAAGATTCTGTTCAATATGCTGAAAAATTTAACAATATTTTTTCTGCCAAGGAACAATTGTCACCTGTCTTCCGCCTTCTATCATGCCTTTATTATTTCTTGTTTGGACTGATGCAAGAAATTCTGTAATGATTGCTCTGCCAGTGTCTTGCTTCCTTTCAAGCCATCCTTAACACTTGTGCCTGAGAGAGTTCTCTAAATCTGAATTTATTTTTTGCTTAAAATTTTCCAGTGGTTCCATATCACCCTCAGAATTAATTCCAAACTTTACTGTGATACACAAGGCCATGTTTACTATTCTAATCTTGAATTCTGACCAACATGTCAGTGAGCTTATATTTCAGTTCAATAATTAGTTATTCAGGTCGTTTAATCTCTGTGGGACTGTAATTTCTCACTTGTAAAATGTTGGGAATAATAGTATTATTATTGAGAAGGATTATTGCTGGAGATTGAGTTAATCTGTAAAATGCTTAGAACAGTGCCCAGCGTGAAGTAGAAATTACATAATTTGAGCTATTATGATTATTTTGTTGTTACTTTTGTTATATTTTTGATCCAGCTCTAGCAAGCCCATGTACAAACACTATGCTGCAACCATAATGATCTGATTATACTCACTGAGCACTCCTTTGTCTGTCTCTATAACTTCTACTTTCTTTTCAAGATTTATCTTATCCTTTGACCATGCGACTACCCCCATATAGATTACCTACTTGTCCTAGATGCCATCTAAATATTTCTTTATATACATAAAATTTAATCTTCTTGATTGTGTAAGCTACAAGATCATAAGTGCTTTCAAGGCAAGAATTGGCTGTTTTGGATTTTTTAAAATCTATGTACCTCTAACAGAACAGAAACCAACATAAATTAGGTGCTTGATAAATAATTGAATAATTGTTTTTGTGAAATGGAGACAAAGAGGAAAGCTCTCCTCAAGTAGATTTTCTTCCCTTTGTCAAAACATGGTTATCACTTTCTACTTTTTGTTATTATTGATATTTTGTTTCTGTGCATTTAAAGAGAAATAAAATAATCCGATACGAGGAAGCTGTCTTTCCCTTAGTGCCAATAAATTAGTAGCAGCAACCCTAGGTCACACAAAAGCAACCTTTTGTATTTTCTAAGGGAGACACTGTTTAAAAGAATCATAAAAAAATTTCTCAAAGCAAAATAGTTTTTAGTCTAGAAAGAGTTAAACATACTGCAAATAGTATACTGAAGTAATTTCTACTGTTAACCAGTTCTAGCCAGCTAGTATATTGCCCATATAATCAAGAACTGCTTTTCTGAAATTATGTACACTTTTTATTTCCTATTTAATAAGTAAGCCTCTTACTTTTTCATTGATTTCCATTATAGTGAGAAGAGCAGTGGTCCAGAAATAACCCACAAATTACATTATCTAATTTAATTAAGGTGAACTGGAAATTTCTCTAAAAATTCAACAGTCACCAGACAACTGAAAATGAAACTTTAAACTAGCTTTGTAGTAGACATAAGCTTCTGCCACTTACCATCATTATCCACTCTTACATTTCTTGACAGAATTTATAAGTAATTCCACTGATATAACAATGCTGGATTTACATAAGCAAAGCAGGTGTTTCCAAATGTTAGTCTATTGCTTAGTGCCAAACAATGCTAGGGGAAAATCATTATCTCTAATTTTATGAACCATACCTCTGATAGTATGGCACTCAGGTCTATAAAAACTATTTTATTAGACCAATATAATTTCATTTGATCCAAATATCTGTGAACTCTCCTTGCCATGGGGTTTCCTGGTCAGAAGATGCAATGTGCTTTCAATAATAGAACTTTGATAGCAAGTGGATTTCTGGGAACAGATAAGAGCCTGGGGCAAGGAGAAAGGTTAAGACTGTAAGAAAAGATCAGGCATTAACTATTTTCCTTGAAGCGAGTCGTAGCAAGTTGGCACACCTAGGAGATCTTAACATGGAAAATGAGAAGCTCAAGTTGGCACACCTAGGAGATCCTAACATGGAAAATGAGAAGCTGACTGACTGTGAATCGAGAGATTTTGTTCTAGATTTTCATCTGAATATAACACCCATCTTTCATGCAGAGACAAAACATTGTAAAAACAACTCCCAAGTTGGTATTGATACCAGCTACTGAATACCGAATTTTTACCAATCATTTGCTTTCTGTTACCCAGATTGTGAGTATTCAATATTTAGTACTTATTTGTCTTACCTCTCTTACCTTTTACCCTAGTATACCAAAGATTTTTCTTTCTTATTCGGTTATTCTTTAAATCAATTTTTACACTTATTTCTTGTAAGGCTCCAAACATGTGTGAAAGGGTATGGTAAGTTCAGTATCTTACATTATTGTAGCCATTTTTTTTTTTCCTGGAAAGAATAAAATGAGCAGTGTGAATTTACATTAAGCTTAAGAAAATAATTTTCCATTTGCTGGTTTTTGAATAAGTAAAGAGCCAGCTAAATTGGTTAGAATATGATGCTAATGAGATTAAAATTGCAGGTTTGATTCCATATAGTGTAATTAGTCTTATGTGGAGGAAGAAATCTGTTCAAAGGCCATAATTTTGATCCCCAGTGGAATTCTTATGAAAGGAGGATCAGGATATGAGTTTTTAAGAGTTCGTGGCAAAGAGAGCTTTATTCCTTGGGTGAAAAAAAAAAAGGACAGATGAAAAATTTAAAATAATTTAGAGCATGTAGTTTGTCAGCTGGCCAATAGCATCATCATTTTATATGAGGCTGTATATCATCATTTAAACGGGCACTTAAATGGAGTGTGAACTCAGCTTATTTCTGCTTTAGCTCCACATCATTGGAAATCACTTAGAATCAGTGGGAATACTGAGCACAGATCAGAGCTATAGAACGTAAAGAATAATTGAGAAATGGGCCCCTGATAGAAAATTATTAAGAATTATTATGTAATTGCTGTAAATGTTCTATCAAACTGAGCAATACCAACTTGAAAAATATTTATATTTGTATTAGCTACATATACTAAGACAAGCAATTATACTAAATGTAATTTTACCTTGTTCGTTTCTGTTATTGCAAATCTTAATTAACATGCATATGTGAATATATTTTACATGTGCCATATGTTTTCTTCACAGTAGCCAGCTATGGGGGTATTAAAAGTAAAATTAAAAACCCAACCTTATTTTAAGCTTATTGAATATATTAAATTACTTTTCGATTATTTGATTTTTTAATTAAAAACTATATAGTTTTATTTTCACGGAAATATGTGGTCATTGTAGAGAATTTGGAAAATATATAAAAGTTCAAATAAAATGAACATATAAAGTATTTATAATCTCATTCACTAAACACGAACATGTCTTAGGAGTTCCTTTTATGTTTCTTTTTCTTTTATTAGAAAAATGTATTAATGTGAAAAAATAGAACTAAATATATATGCAAAATTGTAACCTGTTTTTTTCTCCCACTTTCCTGTTCTTCAAAAAACTAGTTTAATGACTGTATATATTCCCTCTTAGGTATATACTATAATTTGTTTAACTGTTATCTAAGTCTTAGACTTTATGGTTATTTATATATTTTTATTATTAGAGATATTGCTGCAGTGACCATTTTTGTCTACAAATCTGGCTAATTTGTAGACCATATAGTCTACATGGGATCTTTAGATAGTCTTAAGACTGAGGTTGTTAGGTAAGAAGCTTTGAATATTTTCAAATCTTTTACAAATTGCCAAATTTTTCCTCTCCCTGCTAAATTGCCACAATTTATCCTGCCACCATCAGAACATAAGGGCACTCAATTATTCACTGTCTTACCATATCTACTATTATCTTTGTAAAATCATAATTACTACAGTTTTATGTAATTCCTAGAATTTGCTTTCCCAAACCCCCTTTATTTCTAGGCCAATTTATGTTTTAAAAGATATAATTCATATATATTTATTATGTTGTATAATAACATAATAATAGAAAGATCTATTCTAGCCACAAAGCAATATTAGTTTTTTTGTAAATTGATGAATATAGACAAATTATCAACATAAAAAATATGAGTTTTAAGAGGTAAAATTGTTTAAATGTTGACCAAAATATATATCATTAACATGGTCATTGTATGACACAAATGACAGATAGTAATGTGACTTCCGTCATAAGATTTCTAGAAAGGAAGTGGCAATCCAACTTTTATGCTTTTACTAAAGAGTAGAGCTGTTAAATACTTCGCTTCTTGGAGGACAGGTCTGAGAAGTCTGTTAGGAAGGAGTCTTCGAAGAGGCAAAGTAAACTCTCGAGAATTGTTTGATCACATGTTCCTCAGGTTTGTCTCTTCTCCCAGTTTTCTTCACTTTAGCTTAAAAGCATACTCAATTAAAAATGTTTAATTAGCGGCAGATTGGCAAAATTTCCAGATTTCTCTAGATTTTTTTCACAGCTACAGCCTAAAATGTTCATGAAATTTCGTGAATGTTCATGGGCTAATTTTTTACTATCCAAAGACATTTGATGAGATGGAAGAAAGATTACCCAGTAATATGCTTTTCAATGTTTCTTGTGTATTAAATTCACGGATTAAAATACATTACTAATTAGCAGTTTTTTAAAGTTTCTCTCAAATGAAATCTAAAAAAGGTTTGTAGAATCTGAAGTAGAAAAGCATAGTACACATTGAAATGAACAGATTAAACCCTTACCTGATCTTCCTGAGTTCGAAATGAAATATGTTTCCCTTCATTGTTATTAATGTGAAATTTTAAATGGTGTCCAGTGGAGTTTCAAATTAAATAATGAGTTTTCTTTACCAAGAATAGAGTTTATTCACTGGAGCTCCTCAAGTGTGCTTATAGATTCCTATGGGATGTATAGTAAAAGTACTACAAAGCAGGAAAGTACTTTCAAGTAGGAAGAACTCTATAAATACTTTAGAGTGATTTTCAGTCTAGGATTAGCCCAAAGCATAATGGTAAACCAGGGATGTTCATGGTGGTGGTCCCTTGGCCTTTCCTCCCTTTAGATGCCGTTGAATACCATGACACCCTCCGAAAAGTACCTGCTGTTCCATGAGCATTCATACACCAGACTTCCTCTATTTTACCCCAGGCTTAACTCTAGTTCCAATTTAATCTCACTTAGAGTTCTATGCTGTTAAAACTGAGGTTATCGTAGACTTTTAGAAAGAACATCTTAACCCCAAATGAATGACTTCCATGATGAGAATTATAATCTTGTAATTGAAGATATATCTTGGACCAATATTTTAAATCATACCAATTAACAAAAGAGTGTGTAAATGAAAAGTAATTCTCTTTCGTCTCTTGTTCCTCAGTCAATCATTTCCCTTCCTTAAGAGCAACTATTATTAGAAGTTTCTTGTGTATCCTTTCAAAGATACACACATTTGTAAACATTTATGTGAACTCCTAATAATTTTTACACAGGTAAGACCAGCATAAACACAGTGTCCTATACTTTGCCATTTAAAAATTACATATAGAGCTGCCTCACTCTTTTTAATGGCTTCATGGTCCATTAGATGGATGTAGCATCATTGATTTAATGAATCACTATTTTTGTTATTTGGGGTATTTTCAAACTTTTATTTTTAAACAATACTTCATGACTACTATTGTATATATGTAGGATTTTCTTAATTATAGACAATGAACATCTTTAAAACTTTTACTGTGTAATGCCAAATTGCCCTCCATAGAAATTGTACCAAGAGATCACCACATAGTTGGTCTTTACCTTCACTAATTTAGCATATCAAACATTTTTATTTTTGCTACCGAGAAGCAAAAATTATAACATATTTAAAGTATGAATTTCTTAGATTATTTGCAAACATCAGATATTGCTAAAAATGCTGTAATGAATTTTCATGTACATATGCTATTTCTCAAATTTACATGGATTTCTATAGGATAAATTATTAGCGGAATTCCTAGGTAAAATAGTAACCGCATCTTTAGTTTATGCATGTTGCCAAATTGCTTTCCACGACACTTTATGGACTCGTGTATGTTCTATACTTTGGAATGTAATTGAACACTATTATTTATTTTTTACTCAAATTCTTCCAGACTTAGCCATTGGGAGCTCTTTCACTTTGGTTTCTGTGTCCCTTTAACGTAGTCCCCAACCTTTTATTAGTTGAGCATATTGGTACAAGATGTTCCAGGATCATCTCGTATTTTCCTTGCCCAAACCTAGAATCAGCCATTTCTTCAAAGACCCTTGATTTCTTCACTGGACAATAGTATTTAGAAATGAATATCTAGGAACTGAGTATGTTTGTTGCTGTTGGGATGTCAATGCTTCAGGGCCCTCTCAGTGGACAGAATTAGGTAATATATATATACACATAAGTCTGTAATTATGTCTTTATCCCTCTGTACACATATTAAGGTAAACAGCAGTTTGTGATTGTCTCCAACTCTAATCCAGTAGTGAAGGGTTCATTCTAGTCTTCCTTTCTTATTTATCTGTAACTTCCTGTTACAACAGTGTAAATAACCTGGCTTCCACCATCCACCATTCATTTACTTATTTGTTCAACCCCAGAGTCCATGTAAAGTGTTT
>NW_011888783.1:21075025-21077995 GCF_000151845.1 Pteropus vampyrus | reverse complement strand
GGTATTTTCAAACTTTTATTTTTAAACAATACTTCATGACTACTATTGTATATATGTAGGATTTTCTTAATTATAGACAATGAACATCTTTAAAACTTTTACTGTGTAATGCCAAATTGCCCTCCATAGAAATTGTACCAAGAGATCACCACATAGTTGGTCTTTACCTTCACTAATTTAGCATATCAAACATTTTTATTTTTGCTACCGAGAAGCAAAAATTATAACATATTTAAAGTATGAATTTCTTAGATTATTTGCAAACATCAGATATTGCTAAAAATGCTGTAATGAATTTTCATGTACATATGCTATTTCTCAAATTTACATGGATTTCTATAGGATAAATTATTAGCGGAATTCCTAGGTAAAATAGTAACCGCATCTTTAGTTTATGCATGTTGCCAAATTGCTTTCCACGACACTTTATGGACTCGTGTATGTTCTATACTTTGGAATGTAATTGAACACTATTATTTATTTTTTACTCAAATTCTTCCAGACTTAGCCATTGGGAGCTCTTTCACTTTGGTTTCTGTGTCCCTTTAACGTAGTCCCCAACCTTTTATTAGTTGAGCATATTGGTACAAGATGTTCCAGGATCATCTCGTATTTTCCTTGCCCAAACCTAGAATCAGCCATTTCTTCAAAGACCCTTGATTTCTTCACTGGACAATAGTATTTAGAAATGAATATCTAGGAACTGAGTATGTTTGTTGCTGTTGGGATGTCAATGCTTCAGGGCCCTCTCAGTGGACAGAATTAGGTAATATATATATACACATAAATCTGTAATTATGTCTTTATCCCTCTGTACACATATTAAGGTAAACAGCAGTTTGTGATTGTCTCCAACTCTAATCCAGTAGTGAAGGGTTCATTCTAGTCTTCCTTTCTTATTTATCTGTAACTTCCTGTTACAACAGTGTAAATAACCTGGCTTCCACCATCCACCATTCATTTACTTATTTGTTCAACCCCAGAGTCCATGTAAAGTGTTTCAGAATTATTAACCTATACCTATAGGAGAAACAAATTTATCAACTAGAATTTTTGTTGTTCTAATTTACATTTTTGTATTATTTGTGAGATCAAGTATGCTTTCATATGTCTAAGAAATGTTTGATTTTTTTCACTTAAGTGTTATATTCTTGGGATATTTGAAAATTGAGTTATTAGCCTAATCTTATTTATTTGTAAGTACCTTTTACACTAAGGAAATTAGCCCTCACTTCATAATGTGAATTGCAAATGTTTTTCTAGCTCAACATCTGACTGTATATGTGTGTGTATTATCCATACAAATGCTTTTATTTTAAGAAATTGAATATATCAATTTCTTCTTTATGCCTTGTAGATAAAATATTTTTTTAAATTTGACTCATTTTTTTTCCACTTGGAGAATATGTTTATACACAGCCCTCTGTGTGGCTTAGCAAAACAACTACATGCGATATTAAAAAAATAATATAAAAGGATGATTTCACCTCATTTGTATATCCAAATCTTATATATTCACATATGTGCCCTAAAACCCATTTATGTAAGTGAGAATCAGTGTTTGACTAATTTGTAGTTTGGTTTTATTTACTCTGTTCTTAGCAGAATTTGGCTTAGAAAGAATATAGATTTCCTGTGAAACTCTTTTAAAGAAACATTCAACCAACATCATAACTGGCCTAACTCAAAGCACATAATGAGATTGTTTCATTTCTAGAGGGAAAACATCTGACAGTCTTCATTTGTAGGATTTTCTTCTACACACAAAATTCTTAGGACCAACCACAGCATCTTCTGCAAATTAGTTGCTCCTCAATTACATACTGAAATTACTCTACTTTATAGCACAGATTCTACACCTGTTATGGAACTGAATTTTTATTACAAAAGGACTAAGCTGTGGTGAACCATTGGGAGAATTCTTGTTTGACGAGTATATTAATATTATAGGTATATCTGCTGTGTTCAGCGCTCCCATAACTATAATAGATTTTTAAACTTAGTTTATAAAAAATCAAGAAAATCCTTGCTCTTATGTAAGAAGTATGTAGGCTTTTTTTTTACATCTTAGGCAACAAAGCTATGTTTCTGTCTAGTGTTCATTTAAGGCACAAACAGAAATGGGCATAGACGAATAATTAGGTTAATTGCTAATTGTGAGTTATCTATTATCTTTTTTCCCATTGACTTTTTTAAAACATGACTTATATTGTACAGAGTCTTGAAAGTTTCACAGTATAGACACTTAATTTATATTTCCCTATTTCCCCTCAAGAATAAAAACTGTTAATAATCTAGCTAGCATAGAGTTGTTTAATTCTCTAATTATTTAATATTCACCTATTTCATTTTTTAGTCCACTGTTTAATTTCTGAAAACGAACTTTGCTTTTTAAATTTATGGATATGATGCAAAATGGATGTTTTATTTTTTTCATGATTCATTTAAATTTTTCTCCATTGCAAAAGCAAAATATATTCATTATGATATATTTAAGAAAAGTTCCTTAAAATTAGAAAAAGACAAATCATTCATATTCTCACCTTTCAAAAAACGCCATTATTAATATGTCGATGTATTCTATTTCAGTCTTTTTCTATTCATAGGGTTATTTATCTTTTGACTCTGTTATGTATATAATATTATATTCACTTTAACTTAATATTAGCATATAAATATTTCTCATGTTGTTATAACTATTCATTATTTTAATTGGCATATAATATAAATCATCTGAAATACTTTAGTAAAAACTAATATTAATTTTTAATATTATTTAAGCTTTGGAGGCTATAAAATATTCGTCACAGCTGCTCAACTCTGCTGATGTAGTGTAAAAGTAGACATAGACAATATATAAACAAGCCATAGGACAGGTTTAGAACATGGGCCATAGTTTACCAAGCCCTGTATTAGGCTATTAGACAAACTCAGTAAACAGAAGCTGAGAAATAGATGTTTATAAAAAAA
>NW_011888783.1:21039859-21074975 GCF_000151845.1 Pteropus vampyrus | reverse complement strand
TTACTCTACTTTATAGCACAGATTCTACACCTGTTATGGAACTGAATTTTTATTACAAAAGGACTAAGCTGTGGTGAACCATTGGGAGAATTCTTGTTTGACGAGTATATTAATATTATAGGTATATCTGCTGTGTTCAGCGCTCCCATAACTATAATAGATTTTTAAACTTAGTTTATAAAAAATCAAGAAAATCCTTGCTCTTATGTAAGAAGTATGTAGGCTTTTTTTTTACATCTTAGGCAACAAAGCTATGTTTCTGTCTAGTGTTCATTTAAGGCACAAACAGAAATGGGCATAGACGAATAATTAGGTTAATTGCTAATTGTGAGTTATCTATTATCTTTTTTCCCATTGACTTTTTTAAAACATGACTTATATTGTACAGAGTCTTGAAAGTTTCACAGTATAGACACTTAATTTATATTTCCCTATTTCCCCTCAAGAATAAAAACTGTTAATAATCTAGCTAGCATAGAGTTGTTTAATTCTCTAATTATTTAATATTCACCTATTTCATTTTTTAGTCCACTGTTTAATTTCTGAAAACGAACTTTGCTTTTTAAATTTATGGATATGATGCAAAATGGATGTTTTATTTTTTTCATGATTCATTTAAATTTTTCTCCATTGCAAAAGCAAAATATATTCATTATGATATATTTAAGAAAAGTTCCTTAAAATTAGAAAAAGACAAATCATTCATATTCTCACCTTTCAAAAAACGCCATTATTAATATGTCGATGTATTCTATTTCAGTCTTTTTCTATTCATAGGGTTATTTATCTTTTGACTCTGTTATGTATATAATATTATATTCACTTTAACTTAATATTAGCATATAAATATTTCTCATGTTGTTATAACTATTCATTATTTTAATTGGCATATAATATAAATCATCTGAAATACTTTAGTAAAAACTAATATTAATTTTTAATATTATTTAAGCTTTGGAGGCTATAAAATATTCGTCACAGCTGCTCAACTCTGCTGATGTAGTGTAAAAGTAGACATAGACAATATATAAACAAGCCATAGGACAGGTTTAGAACATGGGCCATAGTTTACCAAGCCCTGTATTAGGCTATTAGACAAACTCAGTAAACAGAAGCTGAGAAATAGATGTTTATAAAAAAATTTTAAAATAAAATGATGTTTAATTGTTTATAAAATAAACAATTGATGAGATGTTTATAAAATAATTAAACCTACTTTCTTCATTTAAATGTCTGTAAATATTTATTGTATTATATTGTGTCGTTTTGTCACACGCTGTGCGTGTGTGTGTCTCTTTCTCTTTCTCTCATAGGCACAAGTACCCAACAATTCATGTTCATGTATATGTACACACAAACATAATTTGCACTTTTATCTTTAGGGATCTTCCAGTGGAGGAATTCAGTGTGGCCAGTTTAGATCTTGAAACAGAATATTTTGGCCGCTTCACTTTATTTTGGAATTTATCATACACACTGTTTTTTTTTTTTACTGATTATAAAAACAATACATGATCTTTGCTAATATTTAAAAAAATAAAATAAAGATAACATAAATTGTCAATATTTCTACCACTTACTGATAGTCATTATTAACATTTTATTGTATTTTCTTCCTGATTTTTTCTATGAATATATACTTGGGTAAGTTTTTTTATATTACAAAATTTTTATCCAACTATATATACAGTTTGTATATACTGTTTCTAATTGATGTTAAAGAACATTTTTCTATTTTGTTCTAACATATTTCTTTAATTTGGGGATTTCATTACATTTTATGAATTTATTATAATTTATTTAATCATATCCTATGTGATGTTTATATTCTTTCCCCATTTTTTTTTTCATTTCTGACTTCTTTGAGGGAAATTCCTAAATGTAAAATTATTATGGTCAATTAAATGAAAGAATTTTATCTTTTTATATAGATCTTAAGAGTTTATTACAAAAAAAAGTTTCAGTTTCAATTTACAACCATGTCAGTTGTTTTTAACTTGCCCATCTCATATAACTCTTTCAACATTATGAACTTGAAAAAATCTATTATATCTTTTGTCCATTTTTTCTACTAGGGTTTAGGTATTTGATTGATTTTAATCAATTTAAGGATATTAAATTTTTATTCACTATATTTGATATAAATAAGTGTCTTCATTTTGTGATTTATACTTTCATTTTACAGTCATGGAAAAGAATAATAAATTTATGATTACTTTTCCAGACTAAAATCGAAAGTCGTATTTTGTTATTTAGTTATAAATGTTTCACTTGTTCAGATGAATTTGGCCAATAAATTAACTGGCTTATTTTTTCACAAAACCACAAATAATAGAACTTTATTTCCAAACTCCAGTGTATTCATAAAAAAATCAGACCTATATTGCATGATGCTTTGTAGCACAATAATAGTATATATTTATATATAATCTAAAAAATATTTTTCATTTAGAATTTTATGTTGTTCGCTTAGAACTTTATCCTCTTCCTTTCTAAAAATGAAGAAATCAAGGCATTTTAAGATCAAATGGCTTTCCAAGGATTAGGGGCCTATGCAATGGCAACACCAAATTTAGAACCTAAATTCTATCCACTTTAACCAGAAAATAGATTTTTAAAGACACTTGTGTTAAATTACTCCCAGAATTGTTTTTAAAAAGAAAGCAATTCGAGAAATTGTTCTCTTTTGAGTTTTGGTGAAGGAAGAAATTGGATAAGAGTGTGAAAGCTATGATTAAGTCAGATATGAGGTTAAAAACCAGAAACTATGTTGCAAAATGCTATATCCAGTGACAAGATGGGCCATGCATTTTGTTTTCATTCATAGCAGCCAGCACAAAGAAGTAAACATCTCTCACCTAGGCTTAGAATATAAGCCACATTGGAAGTCATTTGGAAGTGCATGAGGCCAGACATGATCTAGCTCCCTACGTGTCTCTCAAACTTCATTTGTTCCACTCTTTCACTGCACTTGTATTGTTTTATTGAGCACCCTGCACTGGCCTCCACTCTATTAGGAGAAAATATCAGCTTTTTTCCTGTCATGGACTTTGCATTTGCATTTCTTCAGACAACTCTACTCTCAGGCTCCTGCATATCTGGCTCCTTTTTATCCTTGTATCTATTTTGTGCTTCTGGAGTCCTGGCTGCCTTATTAAGGGAACCTCTCCTCCTCCATTTATTCACTATCACATTGCCCAGCTCATTTTCTTCACAGCACTTTCTATGATCACTTGGCAAGAGACCATGTTTACTCCTTTAGGGAGACAATATTGATTAGTGTCAAGACTCTATACTCTACAGTTAGACAACCTAGGTTGAATTCTACTTTGCTGCTTATGGTTGTGTGACAGTAGTCAAGCCACCTTCTCTACGCCTGAGTTTTCTCAGATATAAAATGTCCTTAACTAAATACTTTTACATAAAATACAACTACATACTGTATATAGTTCTTTTTTTTGTTGTTAATTCTTCTTTCATCAGTGCAGGTCTGTGGAGTAATGGAAAATAAAAAGAGAAAGGTTAATGCATTTTACATCAAATAATGCACTAATTGTTGCAGTAGCTTTTGTTTTGTTTTCTAAACATAAATCCTAGGATTCCTAGGCGGTTTCCTGTTTTTCAGCTTTGTGCTTTTGACTCTCATTCCACTTCTTTCTTCTCTGACCCCTTTTACAATAAAACTCTTCCAAAGGGTCGTTTATACTCTGTCATCTGCCTTTAAGTTTTGGTCACATTTCAGTTAGATTATCTTTCCTCCCACTGCATGGAAATTCCTTTAGTCAATGTCTCCAGTGCTCTCCACCTCATTAAACCAAAATCACTTCTCAGTTTTCCTCATACTTGACCTGTCAGCGGGATTTGGTACATTGATCACTAAATTCTTATTGAACACACCCTTCATCTAGCCACCAGGACACATACCTTCCTGGTTTTCCTCCTATTTCACCAGTTTTTCCTTCTCTGTTTTTATTACTAGTTTCTCCTCATCTCCCCAACTCTAAATGCTAGGATATCTCAAGGGTAAACTTGATTTCATGTATTTCTACACTAGGGGGTTTCCTTGTCACATGTTTGATAATACTACCCTACACTGGCAATCTCTGAATTAATCCTTCTGGTGTAGAGGCCAAACCTCTACACCGATGCCACGTTCTTAACATTTACCTCCTTGACATCTCTAAGGGGATATCAAATAGAAGTTTTAGGCTCAGCACAAGCAAAACTTAGTTCCTAATCTCACTCTCCTCCCAAATGAGCATCACCAATAGCTGCCCCCATTTCAGTGGCAGCAACTCCATCCCTCCAGTAGCTCAAGCCAAAACGCTCGGAGTCATCTTCAGGTCCTCTCTCTTCTCATCCTATCTTTTAGTAATTGCTGTTGATTATATCTTCGAATACATCTAGAAACTAAGCAGTTGTCATTCCACTTTTTTGCTACCCCTCTCACCACTTCGTCACTGCTACTCTGGTATAACCCACTGCCATCTCTCATCTGGATTATTTTAATAGCTTCTAATATAGTCTCCCTGTCTCCACTCTTACCCCCAAATCTATTCTCCATTATAGCGGCCAAAGCAATTCTTTTAAACCATAAATCGGATTATGTCACTCTCCTTCTTTCAGCTCTCTAATGGAGTCTGATTATATTTAAAATAATACAAAAAAATCTTTACTATAGCTCATAGATTTTTCTTGATCTAGTTTACTTCTCTGAGCTCATTTCCTACCTGTCTCTCCTTGTTCATTTCTTCTTTGAACATGAAAGCCCATCTAGTCTCTGTGATGCTGATCTTGCTGTTTCTTCTGTTTGGTCTTCCTTTAGACATTTGTGTAGTTTGCTTACTCATTTTATTCAGGTCTCTGCTCAAATATTACCTTCTCAAATAGGTATTGCCTCTCTACTGCCTATTGCTAACTAAAATAGTACTCATGTTTTCCTGTCTCTTACCTGGATTTTTTGTTTGTTTGTTTGTTTGTTTATACTTACACGGTACCTTACATATTATGATTTTTTGTTTGTCTCTTTTATTTTCTGTTTTCTCTGCTAGAAAGTACATTTCATGAGGGCATAGGCTTTCTAAAATTTCCCAACTCCTAAATCAGGGCCTGGAACTCAAAGCATCACTTCTAAACATCTTCTAAAAGAAAGAATAATGAATGACCTCTTTGCAAATGAATTATATACATGCTACTATAATAATTTCTTAAATAAAATTTAAATTTTTTCGTGTGTTGGATTGGACTGGTTAATCCATTTTCTTTGATATTAGTTTTAAGTGAGGCCATGAAACAGCTACTAAAAACTGTGAGAATCAAGGATGGACTAGAACCCTACAGCTCATTTGAATCAGCCACCACCCTCTAGCCTGCCTAGCACTCAAGCAACTGTTCATCTTTATTGAATGTTTGCCTTATTTTTACAACTTTTTCAGTATTTCACAACTTTGATCGGACACCTTTTTCAATATTTACTTATTCTTTCAATTGAACATCTATTTTTTAAGTCAAATCAAATTTGATAATAACAGTTTAAGCTCATTTTTTGGAAGTCTTCTGGGAAAACAGAAAATTAATTCTGTATATAAAATCCTTAAGTTGATTAACCTGCATATTGAGTATAGGAGTACATAGAAAGAACACCGGTGCTTTTTGAATGTTGTTGAATAGATCACATGTGAATAGAAAGGATTTTTTAGCCATTTTAAGTACTTTAGGGTTTTTATCATGAAACTTGTTTTTATCCATTTTTTTTTAAATTCAGTTTTATATACTTTGTTCATTCTCCTACTGAAACCCAGACACCAAAGTTCACATAGCAAACTAACAACAGTAACTTTAAAATATTAATCCCAGGGTCTTGTATGTCAAAGTAGTAATTCATCTCAATGCCATGTTATAGTTTTAAATAATAGCTTTTCTATTTGGCTTATGGAAGAGCTCAACATAAATCTGTTTGGGCATGAGTTGGGGTGAAAATGGCAAGGAAAAGGGAAGGGAGCAAAACAGAAAGAAAGATACTGTCTAGAAATTGGTGGCCATTTTTTATGTTTGTTACCCTGAAAAAGATTAAGGGGAGGGTGAGAACTCTGAAAAAAAAATTTTTTGCCGTACTGTGTTAAACTAACCCAAATAATTGATCAGCCATTCATAAGAAGATTGAAGCTAGCAGTGAGAATAGGGTTACCCTTCAGAGACTGCATCATTAAAGCTAGACACAAAGTCATATCACACAAATTAGGAAAGTCTAAGGCAATTATTTTCAATTTAAATACTGCATGGCTTACTTTGGGTAAATAAGTAAACATACTAATGTAAAAATAATACATGGTGTTATAAAAAAGTAAAAACGTAAATTTTAAAAAAGTAAAGCACCATGATACCACCATCTAAATGGAATCATTATTAATATTTTTACACTTCCTTCCTCTCTTCTATGCATTTTAACATTTTAGTGAGAGTATAGTATTAATTACACTATAATTAAGTATCATGCCTTTTAATAATATTATAATACACCCCCATTCTTTATAAATGCCTAAATTTAAAGATCACATAATCATATCTCATACTTTAGCAAGGTATGTTAATTTACTTAGACATTTAATTATTTTGAATATTTTGGTTACTTGTAATGGTCAATGTTATATGTTTTACAAAAAAATTTAAATTATTTTTGGGGAGAGAATTTCCTTTCTTTAAAAAAAAAAAAAAAGATGAAGCAAATGTTCTGAAAACTTGTGTACTTACCAGTAGTGAATGTTTTGGTCTCATGTATTTCTTATAATTTTATTTTAAATTACTAATCGAATCCCATTGTTATTTTAATTTGTATAACTTTGCTTACTACTGAAGTTGAACATTTCCTCATGTTTATTAGCCCTTTGTGTTTCTTCTTTTGGGACTTTTTCAGGTCAATTTATATTTTCAAGTCCTAGTATCTACAAGCTTTGGTAGTTTCTACAATGAGGACAAGAATATCTAGTTCACTATCCATTTAATTTTTTGGCTAATTGATTTAACTTACAGTACTACAGAATAGTGAAGAAATGTTCAAGGCCATATAGGGCATAATAGCTTAGAAAATATCCTTTGTGTAGACTCTATCTAAATATTTTCTAAATAAAATATCAGGAATCATTTTAGTTATAGGCAACACTGTTCTACCTAGATTCATTTTATAGCATAAATTTTTTTGTTTGTTGCTTCAAGTGAAATAAAACCTATTTCCCTGTCCACACTTTCATATAGTTTCTTAATTCCCTCTGTTCTCACCTATACATATACACACATACACATAAATTTCTCATTTATTTCCTTACCTTACATTTTGGAATTGTGGAGAAATAAAAATAACACTTATGCTCACATATATATGTTATGCTTTTATATAAAAAAAATATATATAGTGCTCTTTTTTTAAAAAAATGATATGTTTTACAGGTAAAGAGGGAGTAAAGATGATGATATTGAAATTTGGGGGGATTAGTTACATTAAATATGTTAGAAATATTTATGTGGGTGAGTATTTTTAATGGAAACATCTTTATAAGCTATAGTAAAATTAAAAATCTTGTTCAAAATACAAGTATAGGGACCCTTAGGGTATCAAAGAGACCCTAAGATAGTAATTGAGCTACCTTAAGAACCTTTATTTGTCAAGCAATTTATGACTACAGACCCAGAGAAAACATATATGTATGTAAATGTTTGTATTTTGGGGACTGAGCTACAGTTAAATTATGTAATCTAGGGGAAATTTGAAAAGCGTTATTAATCATCCTTTTCCTATAATTTTATTAATCAAATTTAGACTGGCAAATATGAGGGAGAAGGAAATCAATATTTATTAAACATTTATGATGTTCCACATTAGGCACTGAAAGTACTTAACCTATACAATGGTCTTGAGGAGAAAGTTTTGTTATCCTCATTTTACAGAAGAAGAAACTCAGCTTGAAAGAGTAGAGACACTCATGATTACAAAGCTAACAATTGGCAGAGTCAGATTTAAACACAAGTCTGACTCCAAAGACCATGATCTTTCACAAAACCATGTGTGTTATCATAGGTCCTATTCCCCAACTCACCAAGAAAACAGAAGGTGAAGGAGGAAGAGGAGGAGGAGGAGGAAGAGGAGGAAGAGGAGGAAGAGGAAGAGGAAGAAAAGAGGAAGAAGAGGAAGGAGGAGGAGGAGGAAGAGGAGGAGAAGGAGAAAGAAGAAAAAGAGGAGGAGGAGGAGGAGAAGGGGTAGGAGGAGGAGGAGGGGGAGGAGGAAGAGAAGAAAAGAAGAAGAAGGAAGAAGAAGAAAGAGGAGGAGGAGGAGGAAGAAGAAGGAAGACGAAGAAAGAAGAAAAGATTATACTATTATCTTAGAATAAGTAATTAGAGAGTGTCATACGCTATAGATTTTCTTTGTGGTAGAAGATACTTCCATTTATGGTAGGTTTGAATTGACTAAAAGGCCACAGGGCATGGCTGCACAGGTTGGACTTTGTACACCTCTTGGGATGCGATGGCAATGGTGCTCCCTTGAATTCTCCAGTCCACAACCTACATAGCACAACAACCCATCATGGGAAAATTATGGCCCTCTGGTCTTCCTATCTCTGAGGCACAATCTACAATGTCATTTCAGGAATATATTAGAAGTGAGGATACTGAATCTCAGAGAAAATCAAGCTTGGTCAGCTGACAGAATTAATTTAGTGCTTCAGCATTTTACTAGTCAGGTTTTATAGAAAGAGGTGACTTACTCTTTTGAATTTGTTCAGTCTGAAAAGAAGAGAAAATGACAGCAGCAGCAACAACAACAAACAGACAAAAAGCATAGCGGTATGGAAGAAGAGGCAGACCTTGTCATCCCCTGGCTTTAACTAATTCTATTTTACTTCCCAGGAGTAAATGGTTGGCATAAATTGTGTTCTCAAAGCAATTAGATTAGGGAATTTTTCTTCTATATTAAAACAAAAAGATGTTGTATGTATCATTTCTATTAGACAATTCATAGAATATAATAGTAAGAGCTTTGATTATTCTTTAAACTAGGTTTGCTTTGCTCACCAACATGAAAAATTTAAAAAGAAAACAATTTCAGTTCATTCTTGTATAACCCAAATAGTATTTTAGAACATTATGTAAATCATAGGAAATGCTGAATTAAATATGATGCTAAAGAGATTTTTAGCAGGAAATTCTTAAACATACTTAACTGAGGATTCTTAGCTTTCACAAAAAAATCTATACCTGCTTCTAGAGCACTAATAGATAATATAATTTATGGTAGACTAAAGAATGTGAAAAAATTGAATTTATCCATCAGACCTAATTGTACCTCAAAATCTATATGACAAATATTTCGTTGTGCTCCAAATTATTGCCTTATTGCTGGTAAAAGAATCTGAAGGTAACAGATCTGATTATAATAGTTTATTATAGTTAATGTAAAAATGGTAAAAAGATAAATATATGGGGCTTTTTTTGTTAATTGTTAAAGATACTGTACTAAAAATTAATGACAAATGAATAGTTCAATAAGAGTAATGGAAGTATGTTAATCGCATTAAGCTCATACGAATTAGTCAGCCTCTATTATTTCTCCAATAGTGTAAACATAATTAGAATTCTCAAAAAAAGTTTAAGAAGAATATAGTCACTTTTTTTTATTTAAAAAAAAAATGGGGGCTAGACCAGAGTTAGCTTTATCAATGAAAAAAAAAATCTTTGTAATTCAGTACAAAGAAGACAAATGAGATCTCCAAGGACAAAGAAAAGAAACATCCAAATATGCAAATATTTGTAATTTCCCAGGTGGTACAGATATGCACTTCCAGCAAAGGTTAGACAAAAATTATTCATTATTCCAAATAAACCAGAACAATGCATTAGTTCACAAAGACAGGCTGCCTTCTTTAAACAAAGTGATATATTTTAAACCTCAACTTGATATGATTTATGGTACTTATGTTTTATAAAAAGACAGGAAAGGGCTGATAATTCCTTGACATTACAGCATAAAGTGTAGGTCACATAAACATGTAGAAATTGAATTATAGTAGAATTACTTGCAGAGCTATAATTTCTCCTCTAATGTAGTTCTGTTCACAGTTATGCAAAAATAGCCTTCATTCTCTTTTCAGAGCTTTATTTTTGAAATGTACAGAAGATAAGCTGAAACAAAGATAACATGATTTGGTTTACACAAAATATAAATGAAAATAGGAAATCATCAGATGTGATTTTAAATTAAATTTAATTCCAACAGCTTTTTGGAAAGCCTTAATTCTTTTCTATTTTCCAAACCTTGGCTAATAGTCAAATCAATAATGAATTTCTCCTTCTCCAACTGTTAAAAAAACAACTCTGTTCCTTAAAGGAGAAAAGGCATATTGAGTATGTCTCAGATTTTGTTAGGAACAAGTAGAATCCATTAAAACAAATTAGTCTAAAACAATTACAAAATGGTTGGTTCCCCTGTCTTGTGTTTGATAGAACACTAGTCATCTGTCATTTTTTCTGTTTCCAAAAGAATCCTGCTAACTCTATACTTGTCTGTCTTCAAGGTGGTCCAGTCACCCTAGGGCGATGTCAGATAGGACAGAAGTTGCCTGAATTGCGTCTATCCTAGGAAAGAGGAATCAGGGATACAAGGAATATGAAGTGACCTCATTCAAACAAGGCTACCAACCAAATGGCAACAATGGTTACTCATGTAATATCATTGAAATGATCACTCTTCAGTCTTGGCACATGTAAATCAATCATTAAAACAACCCAAAATAAAAGCATTACTCATGCTTTGTTTCGGTGAAATTCTGAAATTACTTTAAAACAGAAGTATTTGTTCTTGCCAAGCAGCAGCATTTATTTAATTAATGGTGTGTTCTTATTTTTTTAATAGTTTCTTCATGCTTATGCTTTTATTTTTACTGAAGAGTAAGTTCTGAGACTGAAGTTTTCAAATGGGCTACTCCTTTTGCCCTTTAAGGTAAAAAAAAAAAAAATACACATATATACACATATATGTATGTGTGTGTATGTGTATATATATATATATATCAGGAGATTAGACTGACTGTCAGTTCTAGCTTTTCAAACTCATTTTGATTCAGGATACTGCTCTTGCCCAAACCATGTTTCCTTCATTTCTATTTTCCTCCTTATCTCTAAGTACTAATTTATTTTACAGCAACCAGCTTAAATATAAACAATATCAAATGAGAGAATTGAAAAATTTTTATAGGTAAATTGAAGTTATAAAAGTTTTGCGGGTGGCCTTTTTCCTGTTTCATGTCTTTCTTATAGGTATTTAAAAATGTCTCACACAAGATTGAAACTATCTGCACACAGTGAGGTAGATTAAGCTTTGGAATAATTGAAGTTTTTCTAGAGTAATCTGTATATTTCAGTTTTGAGTTTTGGGAAAGCCTGATATACTTAGAAATCACCTTAATTCTCCACTTTCTTTTAATCCCTACAGTAAGATTTTTTTCTACAGCCACCATAGTAGTGCAGCAGAACAGTTACTGAGGTTCTGTTAGATGTTTACATGTGACAATTATTATCATCCTCCTTGAATGTCTCTAGGCTCAGCAAGCTCCTACTTGTTGGCTACATAAGGCTGTAATTATTCAAATCATTATTTCTAATTAACCTATGCTTTGAATTTCCATAGTGGTTAATGTCTTTAATATGACCCTTTCCCTTAAAAAACAGATCTAGTGGAAATGGAATTGAGTTCAGAGACTTTTTGTCCTGAATCTGCTGTTTGCTGACTGACGTCCTAGAAGAAGCTACTTGAGCTCAATTTTTTTTAATGGCACTATTAATACTGACACTGAACTTAGAGAGTTATTTTGAAAGGACATTAAATGCTTTTTTATAAGTTCTTCTGAACCAACATTTAAGTAAATCTAAACTATTAACTGTTTTCTGCTTTTATTTAATCTCTTTACATTTTTCTTTATATCCTTTTAATTCGTGAGACAAACATATTTCAGCTGTTATCTTGTATAAATGAGGTGAAAATGATTTTTCTGCCTAATTTGATAAGAAAAAGGATCTGCCTTTTTATAATTTACCTATACTCTCTTTGTGTTTTCAATAATTTCACTCAGTTGTATTTAATTTTCCTTTCTAAGATAAATTTCAAGATTTAAATTAAGGCTTAAGAAGTGATTCTATTGTGAGGTGTCCTACAAAACATAATTCTCTGTGATGGGGAACCCAGATGGTTTTGCTATATGCTTGTTTGGTGAAAATATGGGCAAGTCCATTTCTTATCTTTTCCACCTGAAAAATCTCTATATTTGGAAAAAGGAAAAAGCACTGGCACAGCTTCTTCCTTACAACAAAAGTATATATAGTGATATAGAAGCCTTTGCTTGTTTTTATGCCAATAAAGTAAAATATAAATTCATCAGAATGCATTTACAAAGAAATGGAAAAGTATTTGGAATGACTCTAGTAATCACTGGTCTACCTGTACTTTATTCATAAAGATATGGACAAGATGTGATGGAAAATCAGTAAGTGAAATTCTCCTCCTGTCTTATTTCGAAATGCATGGGTTACATAGAATAGGCAGAATCTTTCCAATACTGTAATATTCTAGGGATCTGTATGTGATTTGGGATTAAGACTTTTTCTTTTGTAAAATGAAAGTCAGATAAATTCAAAAACTTACCGTGACATTCTATACATGCATACTGTCTCTTAATTTTTATACTATACATTTTTTAAAAATATTGCAGAATAGATTGAATATTTCAAAGTATCAGTTTAAAGTTTTTGGTGTGAAACCATAGCTTTTAATAGTCTCATGGGAGGTTTCCTAATTAAACATTCATTTTAAGAGATTAGAAAGACTGAAAAGTGATTGATTTATTAGTTATCACTTAGTTCAGACATTCTGGAGGGAAATATATACTAATTATGCTTTTTGCTGGGTCAGTAACAGAGAGAAATCTTAATTTATGAGATTTATCCAATAGAGCAGGAGTGCTTGTTTTTGTAAACAAGCAAGCAAAACAATCAAGGAATTCTATTTAGTACTTATTTAGAAATTCATTGAATTTAATATTTATTTTAAATCAAATAAGAGACAAATTCATTTTGAGCAAGGATCATATGTTCTCAGGAAGCCAAGATCAGATTAATAAACTTTTTGAAGTTTCTTAAAAGTATTACTGCTTTGGTGAATGAGATAAATATGAATGAGATTTTAATATGAATGGATATAACATGATTCTGCACCACATATGAACATATTGGGAATTTGATGGCATAGGAGTTGTAAAAGTCAAGAGAAAAAGATGTATTTAAAACAATTAAAATTATGAAAAAAGCAAATTGATCATTCAATTTAAAGTGTTGTTTTGAGGGTCTGGTAATGGAACATTGAGCTACACATTAATTTTAAATAAGTTTCTGTTATTGAAAGTTTATTTCATTTACAGAATAGTGTTTAGAACTTTAAGCTCATTGTCATTAACAAGATAAAGGACAAAATAGAAAGAGAAGTGTTGGGAAAGGTGTTGGGATCGGAGTCAGAAGAATAGGGCATAGTCTCGATATAACATGACTTTGAACATGGTGCTTCACCTCTTCCTTATTTCTGTGGGGACTTGTACCTATTATAAGTGCATTTAGCTATAAACAACAGAGAAACAGATATATACTGGCTGTAAACAAATACAAGCTTATTTGTCTTACTTAGCAAGAAGTTCTTAAATAGGTAGCTGAAGGCTAATACAGTGGCTCAAAAATGTCAAGAATTCCCAGGTTCAATCAGCTCTCCTTAGTTTGTAGGCTTATAACCTTATGATTTGCCCTCCAGGCAATGTGTCACATTCAAGACAGACAAACCAGCAATAGATGAAAAGCTATGTGTACCCCCTTATCAGGAAGGCATGCACCTGCAGCAGAAATCTGTTTAGGGCTCAATGGCCAACACATGGAGACTCATAGATTAAAGGGAGAACAGAAAGTGGAATTGTCATGGTTGACTTTGACCAAATTTCATCCAATACCTGGCCCAGATAAGTACACTGGCTGTTCTTAAAAATACCAAGAAAAGGAAAATGGATTGTGAATGGCTTACTAACAGTATCAAGCACAAGGATCCAACAGACCCTAAAGAAGAAAATTTTAAATGAGGGGTACTCAGAGTTATTCAAACTCATGGTTAGGGCACAGGCGTCCAGATAGTCACGTCAGCAGAAGACACCTGACACCAGCTGCAAAAAGATTGTCAAACAGTAAGACGAAGGGCATAGCCCTCCACAAGACTGCTCTCAGATCAGACATCAGCCACAAATTTGAAAGTCTTCAGGGCCACCCTAACTTCAGCCCAGCTGGCAACAAATTTAGAGTCCCCACAGACTACCTTGGGTTCAATAATTCACTAGAATGATTTAAAGAACTCAAAAATGCTATAGTTAATATTGCAGTTTTATTATAGTAAAAGGATACAAATTAGAACCAGCCAGAGGAAGAGACGTAGAGCAAAATTAGAGAGGGTTTCAAACACAGAGCTTCCACTCATCTCCCCTAGAGCCCTTCTGGATGGCATTACCTGGTCCCAGCTACAACTTGAGACTCAGTGCTGAGACTGAATGACTCAAAGAGTATTGCCAACCAGGGAAGCTCACTATAGCGTTTGGTGCCCAGAATTTTTATTGGGGCTCAATCACATGCTGCCCACATGCTTGCCCTTTAGTCTTCAACCCCTTTAGTTTCTAGTCCCTCCCGAGGTCAAAACTGCTATGGAGATTTCTAAGCCCCCATTATATATCATATTCTTACACTGCCTGATAATCAAAGGCCCCAGGCAAACAAAGAAACACCCATCAGTCAGGACATTTCAGGAGCCTAGAGATCACTTTCAGTAGCCAGAGGCAAAAGCCAGACCTCTTTAGGTTAAAGTTAATCTTCACTATACAAAGGGGTTGAAAAGAAGTTCTGACACAGCTCTCATATAATTCTGGCATCCAAATTACCACCAATTTACCATATTAGGTTCCTGCTTAATATGGAACACTGTTCTCTACATTTCCTCTATAATTCTTTTTTTGACCTAGAATTTTCCTCCTACTCACATCTTCTTTTGTGGTACAGTCAAGGATCTTCCAACACCAACCTAGAGTAGTATGAAGCATTCCTAGCACCAGAAAACAACTGTCATTTCTCCACTGTTTCTGCATTGAGCCAAGCCTTCTCAAGGTCAAGATGCATTCTTATCCTTTACATTCCTTCACTCTACCATGACCCCTGGCTGTTTCCCAGCATTCAGCATTGCATCCTGGATTCTGCTATTCAGTGTCTGTGAGCTGGGCACACAGGCTGTTGGAAATGATCCTTTACTTGCTCAGGAAATGCCATACAGAGTTTCTCTGCCTCAGATGGTATCCTGCTGTCGTTGTTGCTGCTGCTGCTACTACTGGAACCTTCCATGTAGAGAGCAGCTACATGTTTCACCAGACCATTTAGTGGTCATTTTATTGCCCACATGGCTAGCTCACATGGTGTATCTGCACATTAAAATCTTTGTCAAATTCCTGAGTGGAAGGGAAAGAGACCTCTGGGTCTCTCCATTATTTTGTTGGGGTACATACAAAAATTGTGCATTTAATAAAACTTGAGAGCCAAAGAAATTAAATGATTGGGTGAAAGTCCCAGAGGTAGTGAGAGACCAAGCCAGGACAGGAATGAAGGCCCTCTAACTTATTCCCTGATTTTCCTAAGTTGCCTGCCAAAAAGTATTGGATCCAGCAGACTTGCTGCATGAAATTTTCTGCTTACAGAAGCTCATGAAGCATCAAATCAACAACAATTTCTGTTGGCTGTACCAGGATCAAAATCTCTGAGGAAGGAGTTCCCTCCCTTCATGACTCTGGGGCAATAAACTCTTCTTTAGATCAGTGACCTAATCTAATCTTCTAAGTGTTAAACTCTTGAACCTTTTCCATTTTATAAAGTCACTGGGTCCAGCTCCATCAGTCTGCTTTTACCCATGATAGAATTATGGAGTTTCAGATCAGTTAAGGAGCTAACTATCTTTTTCCAACTGAGAAAAGGAAGTAGAGAGAGATGCAGTAACCTTACCTAATTAGCAGGAGAGTTAGAATTGGAGCCCATGTCTCCTTCCTCTCTGCCCACTGTCTACTAGGGGCATGTTTTAGTTTTCTGCATAGAGAAGGAAAAATGGAGTAGAAATCAAACTTATCAGAGACTCACCATCCCTGTTAACCCCCACCAGGCCATCCAATACCCATTCTTCTTTCTCTAATAAATGCTTAGACTCCAGTTCCCAGAAGCCCTGTGTCTCAGTATGTCCACGTGACAAAGTTCTGAAAATGAAAAGTAAACGGAAATACAGTTTGTTATTTCTAGGATATCTTCTCAAAAGAGGTGGTGTGGGCCCTTCTTTGCCCTCCTTTCTTTCCTGCCACCTGTAATATAGATCATGGCTGGAGCTCTAACACATGTCAGATCAGGGGCATGGAAATAGAAGCATCAAGCTAGAGAGAACCTTGAGTCTGACACTGAGATGTCATACCAGCTCTGGATTGCCTATCCAGAGGTGTGTGTATGTGTGTGTGTGTGTGTGTGTGTGTGTGTGAGAGAGAGAGAGAGAGAGATTGAGAGAGACAGACAGACAGACAGACAAAGAGACAGAGAAACAGAACCAGAGACACGAGGAAAGAAATTTTTGTCTTAAATGTGAAATTAAATTACTCCTATTTGGGTTTTGTGTCATGTGCAGCTAAACCTATTCAGCTGAATTTCTAAGATCGAGATGAATCTACAAGGACTTAGCTTGAATGGGCTCTTTTATATATATATTTGTATTTTGCTTTTTTAATATATCTTGTTCAGGAATATATTTCACCCAGTTCAAGTTCCTAGGGACGGTGCCAGAAGTGGCTTAGCTATACTCAGCAAGTGTGCTTCTGTTCCCTTAGTGTGGAGTTGCCACCGGAAGGGTGGTAATCAGCTTCCCTTTGTGCCTGTGATGACATCTAGCCAGTAGGGTTTCATTCTCAGCACCAAGGGGCCTGGGAGTCCAAATGGTTTCCTGGACTTCACAGTCTACCTAAGTGCCAATCAGTGAGTATTTTTATATAGTCAGAGAATATGAATCTGTATGATTTGAAAACCTTCAAGAAACTTGCTGCCTTCTCCCAACCTAATTTTATTACCATTAAAAGCTCATAATTTCATTTTCTCTTTTACTATTTATGTTAAGTTATGCCAACAGAGTAGTTCCAAGAAAAAAATACCTCAAAAATACTCTTCCATGCTCTTAATGCTTGATCTGATGAATAACTGTACCACACATACCTTGCTATTTGATACATTCTCAGTATTTTTTAAGACTCTTGGTTTTAAAGGTCTCAATTTTTAACTCTGGTCTTTGATTATCTACAGTAGTATTTTCTTCCAGTTTCTACCTTGTTATGAACCTACTTATCTTACCACCAGTTCAAAATTAATTATAACAGGTGGTTTTAATTTCAGAAGTAAATATCTTTCCCATCTCTTTGCATCACTATCCACTAAGAGAGTGAGAGAAAGCAGATGGAGTCTGGAAGTTAATCTTAGATAATGAAGTAATTTTGTGTAGTGCCTACATCTTTTTTTAAAAAAATTAACTACATTTATTATCCTTTAGATGAAAGTCTAAGTACTTAATGGGGAAGTCATAGACATGAAAGCATATATATCAGATTTTGTAATCTGAAATGCAGTAAGTCTCTGGAAATTTAGTTTTCTTTCAAAGGTAGCCTGCGGCGGTATGACTAAGAACAGAAAACAAACTCCATGTGTTCTTTTACAGTAATAGGGAAGGTATCTCAAACCCAGAAAGCTGAGTCAACTTTATGATATCAACATGGAAGGGTAGAAATTGCGTGATGATCACCTAAATTTTGGTAAGGGGGCACTACTCTTTATTATCCTGAAGGCTTGATGTCTTTGGGAGTAGAGTGAGAAGGCATGATAGCATTGAATTTCCTGTATCCCATAAAGGATAACTGCCTCTAGTGGTTGTGTGACTCCTATCTAGAGCCTAACAAATGTTGGAAAGTACGCATTTTGCAGTGGGACTTGGTGACCTACTGTGACAAATAACTACCAAATCTGAGCAACTTAATCCAAAAATTTTCTCACTTCAGTTATAGTCTAGTGAGGGTGGGGTGGCTGGTCAACTCTATAGTTAGTTGTTCAGGTACCTAGTTTCCTCTGATCAAATGACCCTACTCTCCCCCAAGGTCCACTGGCCTCTCCTGGATCTGCTGCATTTAAAAAAAGATGGAGAACATGGAGGATTACATGTTCTCCATCTTTTGTAGACTAGATCTATATGTAGTTTATTCGTTTTTGTCCACCTGCCCAATTGCCAGATCTTAGTCAGAAAGCACACCTGACCATAAGGGAGGCTGGAAAATGCGGTATACATGTGAGCCAAGGAGGAAAAGGAAAGCGTTTTGGAAAACAACTAGCCAGAATAATTACAAACGAGAAAGGAGTCAGGATACAAAAAAGGTAAAGAACAATAAGCAAATATATACTGTTTCAGTTGAGAGGAGATGAGATTGAAGACATTGGTAGAGATATTGCTTTTGAACAAGGGGTAGAAAAACTCATTCTCTGAGACTAGAAAGAAGGCAATATAGGTGTTAAAAAGCACTAATAGAGAACTTTACAACCATATTTCTTTATAATTTCTAGGAGAACTCATGAGACAGTAGATCCGAGAGCATGATCACCACATAAAGTACCAAGAAAGCAGGAAGGGATGAATATCAGCTATTGTTCAGCTCTCTTATACAGTGTGCTCTGGGGGCCTCTGTATTTTCCTGGAAAAGGGGTCACTTTTTTGGCACAGAGTCATCTTGTGCCTAAGGGGCTGCAGATCACCCAGATGAGGCGCCTTTTTCTAATTCAACCATCCAGAGAGGACATCTTTTCCTAAATTCACACAAAGGTATCATGTGGGTTAACAGTGGCCCCACTCAACATTAGGGGTGACTTGGACCAGACCAAAACAGATATATGAGAAGCGGTGCTGTGCCTCCCCTGTGTGGGGCTCTGGGAGCATGCTAGAAGGGACTTTAGAGAACTGTTCTCAAGTCCCCAGAGCTGGGTCTTTACATTCATTATAACTGCTATTTTATTTAAAACTACTCTTTATCCTGGTATTTTAAAGAGACGGTAGAACATTTTTGTCATGTCCTATGGTTTTAAAGACGTATTGTAATGAGGCTGTCTGTTCTTCTTAGAACCTTACTTTCATTGCTAGTTATTGCTGAGGGCTTTGCAGCTACATGGATTTTGCTTATTGTGGAAAATTGTCAGTTCTGCAAGCAAAGAAAGGTATATCTAACTTTACCCCTAACTAACTAGATGACCTTGAGAGTCTTTTCACATCTTGGACCCTGCATTGTCTCAGCTGTAAAATGCTCTCATTTTGTTAGTACTGATGGTTCCTTTAGCACATGATGACCAATTTCCCTTTCAGTTCTGACATTTATAGATTCTAGGATGTGTAACAAGTGCAATATTTTAGACAAAGACATTTTCATGTAAAAATTTAGGAATCCCAGGAAGATACAACCTTACATTTATCAGTTTCAATGAAAATAAACAAGACTACTTATTTAGAATGTAAATGTAAAATATCTTTATAAAACTTTTGTAAACTACTCGGTAGCACTATTATAAAGCAGATAAACAGTAAATCAAATTTATAACATAAAACTAAACCTGTGTTATTTTATATTAGAACAGTGCTTGTCACATAGTAAACACAATATAAGTACATATTATTATAATCATTATTACTATTATTAACACTCTTTCCTCACTGGGAGCAATACAGATTAATAGTCCAACTTTATTAAAGATAAAAAATTCTTCAAAACTGAGGTTGCATTTTAGTGGAGTTGGAAATGTGTGTATAGGCCCCTTCATTCTGGTGTAGCTTTGGCCTTCCACAAGGGACACAAATGAGTCTTTTGAATAATGAAATATTCAAAAATAATGAAATATTTTCCTTTATGAAAACCGATTGGAATAACAAAGAATAGTAAAATTGCATGGAATTCCTGGCAAGATGACCTTTTTATGCTTTTAGTCAAACAGTATATCACATTTTGTTATTTTTTTAAAAATGTGCGTTGAGTCCTTGAGTTTTTCCAGTGGTCACCTTTGTCTCTCATTTCTTATTCCTTAATAGCAGTCTTAATCAAGCTTTCAGTACTCGAATGTGTTGTTAAATATTTTGGGAGGGTGAATCCCTGATTATATGACCAAAACATATCATCAAGTATTTATTGTATCGTTATCGAGATACTTAATCCCTATGCAGAGAAGAATTTTTAAGATACCCTAGTAGATTTTTATAAAGATTTCAAGGATAACCAAATCCAAAACAAAATTTAGATCTTAGCATAAAAACTATTCATATCATAAGAGCAAATGAGGGCAGTATCTGCATTCTGAATTAGAATGGTAGTAGGCTTAAATGTGAGTCAATAATAACAGTGTTTATCTCACATAGCCAAATTGACCATCGTGATGTAATGAAACTTAGGATAATAATAGAATTGAATTAGAAGCAAACTAAGAAATCAAAAAGTAAGAAACCTTTCTTTTCACGTTAGGAAATTGAGACCCAGAGAGCATAAATGACTACCAGAAGGGAGCACAGCCATTTATGGCAGAACTTGGACTGAGGAGACCCTTGACTACGAGCCAATTTTTCTTTCTATTTTATATGTCTCCAAGAAAACGTGCAGAATCCTATGGCTGCGTTCCATTCCCAGCTCCACCTAACAGTGAGACCTGGCAACGATCAAGGACCCTTCAGGCCTTCTATTCTTATCTGTAAAATGATAAGGCTGCACCAGACAAGCACTTAGATCTTTTTTAGCCCTATACTGCTTAGATTCCCTGCAATGGGTCATTTTTCTTAGTAATATAAACCAGATCTTTTTCTCGGGAACAATTTAAACTTATAATTTTGGAACTGTAACTATGGATATGAGGCTCTTAATCATCAAGGCATTTTTTCTAAACACTTAAGCTGATGCAATTTTCAGAAATTCAGAAAACAAATTTTGCAATCACTTTTCATAGTGATTGAAAGAAGGTAAAAGGGCAGATATGAGAGACATAATTATATGGTACATTTAGTCAACGAATATGCAGGCAAAATGTCAAAAAATAAGGGCATCCATCAGACGTTTTAACTACCATGACTCACTGCAGTATGGATTTTCCTCCTTGGAATCTATGTTTGTTAGCAGCATGACCTCTGTTCACTGGCCTTGATTCTAATTCTGACCCTTTTGCCTGCAAACAATATGACTTTGAGCAAGAGATGTTTCTAAATCTCAGTTTTCTCATGTGTGAAATAAAAATAAGAGTAGTTCTTACCTCATGTTGGTAAAGTAAATAAATGGCAATAATGTATATAAACATTTAGTAACATACTTGACATATAGTAAACACTTAAGAAATGTCCTTTCTGAATAGTTAATTCCTAAGCTGTACAAGTTGTTAAATAATTTGAACGTCACTTCTGTCTACAATGAAGCATGATTGGGAAGAAAGACAACATCACCAAGTGGAGAAACACCTGGACTGGTGCCAGCTCACTGAGGGAGTGCTTAGGAGGTAGTGGCTGGATGAACCAATGTTTAGATGCCAGATATCAGACTAAGATAACACTAAAGATCGCTTCAAAACTAAAACTCTTTTAGGAACCAAAATAGTGTACAGATAATCTGCCTACTATCTTCTTCCGTAGTATATAAAACTCTTAGTTTTCTTCTTTTCCCTCCTCTTCTGTTACAGAGCTGGTGTGATGAAAATTGAGTATATGAAATGAGAAAATATAACACTTTATAAATGTGCATTTCACTTTTGATTTTCATTGCTAATCCATAAAAGTCATAGCAAATCTTCCATGAAATATTTTTTGTGTATTTGCCTGAAGATTACTTTAAGCTTATTCTTTATTTTTCCTTACCAAAGTATAAAACTATACTGCTAGTAAAATTATGTTTTGAACTACTTTCAAGGTAATTAGAACCTTTAGTACACTGAGCTAATTCCTTGTGTTCTTTCATAGTATTTTTTTATATGTCTTGACATTTGGTTGCCATAAAAAAAAGATCATGCAGCTCATCATATAACTTTTATTAAATAATCATATACATGATATAGGACAAGGAAATACAAGGTAAGAAACATGGGTCTACCTTTTGATTTTTCTATCATAAAAGACACAATAATGACATAAAGTGCTGAGTGATATACAAATCCAAATTTATATGATAGACTTATATTTCAACTAACTGAACTAGGCCAATGCAACACATAAAGGACTTCTATTATGTGTAAGCTTCAGTTTTCAAAGTCACAGCTTCTATCTGATCTGTCTGGGAAATCTGAGGAAGGCATTAGGTTGTGGAGAAGGCATAAGAACAGATGGCTATTGAATGTATTGCACTTGAATTTTGTGCCATGGCACCATGCTCTGGGAATTTTAGACATATTATCTTTTATAAATCTCATCACAATCTCATGAAGTGAGTGTTCTCATCTGAGTTCAGAGGTAACTTTCCCCTTCGTCACACAATGAGTCATAAGCTGAGAAAGAACTGCAAAGTCCTTATTTCCACTATCCCACTTTTCTAGGATAAAGTAAAATTCAACCTTTTTTCTTAGCAGTATATAGCTCAACTACTTGTCACTGAATTACCACATCTGGAGCTATTTTATCTTTTTGCTTACATTTTGCTTTTATATACTTATGAAAAAGCTGCATTCTAAGAAGAAACAGACTTTTATTCAGACATAAAAATAGGCTAATAGCAATGACAGGGATGACTGTGAAAGGGGAAGAAAAGCAAATGATATTGCCAAATCTATATTAGGAGTTACAGTGTTCATCAGAAAAGAACTTGAGCATGTCATATTGTGAAGTAACATATGACAGAGGATACAATGGGATGCTGTGACTGATTTCATTTACCATATGGTGTGTTGACATATCCTTTTTCCTTGGGGGAATGCAGCAAGGATGAAAGGAGAAAGGAATCCTTCGAAAGTGTATTGAATAATCATCTGAGTCTGAATGGATTTTGATTATACCACCATGCACAATGACTCCATGAGGATAATGAAATACCAGACTCTGAACGTATGCTGTACCATCCACCAGTTACTGACATCAGTCAAATATGAATTATTTCAGCAGGATGGACTCTCCCAGCGTTATTCCATGGCTCCCAGGGATGGTATGGAAGGGACCAAGGCCAAGTGCCACTTATTTGTGAATTGCTGTTTTTGTGATTATAACACAATAACGCTTCACATTTTCATCAGTAATCTGAGGGACCAGTAATGAAAATAAAGTATACAGAATAAGGTCTCCGTATATGGATGGATTCAGCAACATTATCAAGAGTATGCTTAAATACATAATTATGGAGCATTCGCCTACTCAGAGGTTAGATAAAGAGAATACTGATTTAATCATGATGCTTAAAATTTAGCACAAATGAGATATTGGAATAGAAGCAACTGAACACTCTTATAAGAACCAAACAAAGCACTAATTTTTCATCTGAAAAGGCCCTACTTACTTATTTATCTATTTACACAAAGTACAATGCACAATTTTTTGGAAACAATTATTGTCAAGCATGCAAGCTGAAGTATTAAAAATGTAATATAAGGACACCATGGGGAGATTAAAGTAACATATGAAGATCTTTATGGAATCTTTCACAAGTTCTACTCTTTTTTTTTTTTTCAATAAAGAATGGTTTTATTTTGACCAAAATATTTAAACTGAAGAGTCTCACTGCTTTATTAAAACCTGGAGCTAAGACAACAAGGGAATGTTCACCAAAGCATCGCAGAAACAGACATAGTGAGTAGACTTTTTGTCCTTTATCTTCACTAGTCAGTGATGTCTGTAGCTGGGAAATTTTCCTTCACCGAAGCTTTAGTGAGTAATGAACATTCTAGGTATGCTTCTCTCTTCAGGGTGCCATTTAGAAATAATTGTTCTCTTATGGAAAAACTGATTTACTTCTTACTATGTACAAGGCTTTTATAGGTAATATTGTGCCTGTTTTATAGTTGAAGCTTAGGAAGGTGAAAAGGCTTGGAGAAGGGAGGAAGTGTGCCCTTGGGTCAGGCCAGAGCCCATTGTCATTCCAGAGCTCATCCCTTAAAATAAGCCATTTGGTTACACATCGTAGATCACTCTACATTGTAGAATAATAATATATACCTACTGCTAGAATTACTAATGGTACAAGTTAGCTAGCTATATAAAGCACAGAACTCTTTTTCTTCATATATCACAGTGTTAATAGTAAAGTGAGTTTGGAGATTGATTATGCGATCAAAAAGTTTTTAATATGAACACCTTATTTTGTATATTTTTTTGAATCATGAACACAGACAAATGAGTAGTGTATGTTGCCAAGAATTCTACCTTTCCTAATAAAAAGTTATGGATATTTTTTATCTTCTCAGTGAAAATCATATCTTAATTCAAATAATAAAATCTTGTTTGCAGAGTGGAAGTTACTCTACCTTATTGAAATTTTGTTTGTTGTGTATCATTTAATATCTAAAAGTTTCTGTTAAACAGAGAAATGTTATATTTTAGATTTCAAGAACAAACCAATATTTGGCAGGACACAGGGCAGAGCCTGTTTTTTCTTCTCTTTAAAAGATAAAATGCAAGAGCAGAGAGCCCTATGTTCTGCCACTGATTATCAGGGTGATAATGGACAACGCCCCATCTGACAGCCTGCAGATGCTTGCCGGTTTTCTTTAGTAGCTGGTATAGGAAACAAATGGCATGTGTTGGTTTCCTTAACCCACCCAACACAAATGAACTTGATGTGCATTTAGTCCTGTTCCACATAAACAGACATCACTGGTTTGACTGGAGACCAAGAAGAGTGTATAGTGAAATTTCATCCTTGGAAAGGAAGAATCAAACCTATTTGCTGGTGTCGCTTTCATAGTAGTTTTATATTCAGTCTAAATCTTTTGAAAACTATGAAGTTGCACCTACATTTATTTAATTACTTTGCCTGTTTGAGAAAAAGGGAGGAAAAACCTTCAATGCATTCAATCACTTTTTCTGTTTGTTTCCTGCTTCAAGATGTAAACCAAGTGGGGTCAAGAGGAGTAACACTGAGTTCTGGTTAAAGTCACAATGCTCATTAATTTTTTACATTTTTTTATGCCTCATCTTTGAAAAAGAGTGGAGATAATGTCTGGTACTGTGGAAAAAAAAAAAAAAACAAGTCTTAGGTTATCGGGAAAAAACAATTGCCTTTAAAGCTCATTTTGAAAACATATAGCTTAGATAAAATAACATGGAAAGAAAATAGAAAGAAAAATCAAGGTCTACACCTGATTCACAGTACTGTGAAGCTGACTGTGATTTTTATAATAATGTAATTCAGTCTACAATGTGAAATACATGAGATTTAGTGGAATTATGGAGTTTGCTAATTGGGCCATATAACCTGTTAATAGCATTGCTGGACTAGACCCCACATGTTAAGTGGCTGAATAAAATGTGCTCGAGTATGGATGGAATAGAAGTTAGAATTTACAAAGTAAGGAAGGGTGCGCCTTTCTATGCTGAAGTTCTGAGTGACCCATAAGGCCTTTCCCAAGCAGTACCAGTGGCTAAGCCTTCTTGGAGTGGGAGGGAATTTGAGTGTGAATACAGCCAAAATTGGTCTGTCCCGGCATCATGCTTTTCAACAGCAATTTTTGAATATTAGACCATGGACCCTCATCTGAATCACTTGAGGTACTTCTCAAAGTTGGAGATTCTAGGGCCTCATGCACTACTATTGAATCAGAATCTCTGGGAAATGAACCAGAGAACTGACATTTTAAACAAGCTCTTTGGTTTTTTTATGTGGATGCAGGTTTGTGAAAGCACTTGTAAAGAAGCTGAATTAAAGTGAAATCATGTCCCCGTCCCTGCATGAGACTCGAATATACCCTTTTTATTTAACTGAAGAAATTGTGGGGCTATATTAAATTGATATTAGGACAGTAGCTTTGATGATTAGAAAGCTGAATTTTAAAATTAAAAAAAATAAGATAGAATTAATCTGCAAGACTGTAGATATTAATACCTGATTATTTTTCAAATAGTGTTCAAATGAAGATAATCCTTTGATTTAAATACAGGAGTTGTCTTTTATGATGCGTGGAATTTTCATTTGATTTTGATAATCCAAGGCCATTTCAAGGATGTCTTAAGCTTTCTGTATCATTTGAACAAAGAGATCATTCTTGAAGTTTTGTATTTTAAACAAAGTGAACTGATAGTAACAGGATGAGTAACTTGATTTTTGAAAAAAATTTGCTGTCACTATGTACGTTTCTTTGTAGTTTTTAATAATGCCATTTTTAAACTTCATGCATTTATACCTTATTTGCTTCCAAGATATTTAATCGATAATAATAAGTGTTATAATTTTAATGTAATGAAGGAATTATATTAACTAAAGAGGCGTTTTGGATACTCTGAGTGGTATATTTAGTTTTGTGTTTTTTTATCAGTTGTCAAAAAAGAAATAAAAAAAAATTACATTCTAGCATTCAAAAATTTGTTTTTTTAGATTTTTCTTTAGCTCTTTAATTTTTTAGAGAGATTTTAATAGTGGTCTGAGAACAAGGGTTATTTATATCTTCTAGTGAGCTTGGGAAATGTGGCTGTTAAATCTTGGAGACTCTTGGTACACATTACCAAATCAAAGTCTTGAGGGCATTCCACAGTTAAAAATAAACCTGTTCAATTTTTGAATCTCAGTTCAATTGTTAAACAAATTTAATTTTATAGGCATAGACATTTTTACTTTTATACACAATAATATCTTCCACAATAATTTTCTTTTAAAACTATTTTGGAAACAACATAATTCTCATTCTGGTGAAAAGAGCATCTATTTCTTCAGGAAATACATTCTCCCAGGTATCACATTACAAAAGAAATTCACCTTGGGGGAAATGAGGCTTTTACAGGGGACATTAAATCACACAACAAATAGGAACTTCAACAGAAAACACAGAAGAATTCTTTGTAAAATAATTTCTTGTATCTACCCTCAATGAATGTCTCTGCATTTAAATTGAAGTAGACTTCTGTATCAGTGATTCTATAGTAGAAAAATCTCATGTCGTTCAGATGTGCACCTTTCCAATCATGTAACTTGACACAGATTGGAGCTCAGTCTACCTAGGAATAGGATTTCCTTTAACTCTCTTTATTAAGTATCACTTCTGGCAGCCAGACTTTTGATAGCCCTGGAGTGAGCAAATAGGAGATTATACTCTTTGAGTGCTCTGTGTTTCTGATTGAAGGGTAACAAGCATAAAAAGGCAGAATTCATACTTGATTAGAAATGAAGAGAAATCTCTTTTTTAAAAATAATTTTTTTACTTTTGAATTACAGTTGACATACCATATTATACTAATTTCAGCTGTGCAACATAGTGATTAGACATTTATATAACTTACAAAGTGATCACCCCAATAAATCCAGTAACCATCTGACATCTGACATCATACTTAGTTATTATAATACCATTGACTATATTCCCTGTGCTACACTTTACATCCCCATGACTACTTTGTAACTACCAATTTGTGTTTCTTAATCCCTTCTCCTTTTCCACCCACCCCCCAAACTCCTCCTCCTGTCTGGCAGCCATCAAAATGTTCTCTGTGAGTATCTGTGAGTTCGTTTCTGTTTGTTCGTTTATTTTTTTTTTAAATTCCACATATAATAAAGATCATATATTTGTCTTGCTCTATCTGACTTATTTCAGTTAGCATAATACCCTCTAGGTCCATCCTATGTCTCCCAGTCTTGGTAAAGCAGCCTTATATAGTAGGTATCCTGTGGAATCTAGTGGCACAGTCTCCCTGGTCACCTGAGCCAGGTGCTGCAGGTTTGTCCCTTGTGTGGGTTGTGTGTGCTCTCCTGATGTAGTTGATTGCTGTTGGCATGTCAATGGGAGGAGTCGACCCTCGGGCTGATTGGTTGTGAGGACTGGAGGTGACAACAGTAGAAGAGTCTTTGTGCAAGGCTGACCCTACAGAGCAGAATTTGCTTTAGTGGGGCTCTGGTGCCGCCAGTTCTGTCCTTTGGGTGTGTCTTTTGTGGAGGTAGTCGGCTGGTTCTCTGATGCAGTCTGAAGCTGGCCCTGGGTGTATTGGTTCTGGGGCCTATTGAGAAGGGCTTTGTTGCTGTCCAAGATCAGCCGCTGCCTGTGCTCTGCCTGAATTCACTTAGTATGAACTACAGAGTGATCTGCAGATGGTTGCTACTTCTGTTGGGCTTGGGGGTGACTGAGAGAGGCTAAGCTGCAAACTGAGACCAGCTTGTAGACAAATCCCGCTTGGGTCTTACCAGAGTGCCTCACACAGAGGTATGCTGCAAAGTTTTCTCCAGAAGCACATGATCTCTGATCAGGTACCTGAATTAGGGTACAGTTAAGACTCTAAAGTTCAAACTATGGGACAAGATTTTTCAACCTGGACTTTTCAAAGAGCAAGAGTAACTAACAGTTCTAATCAACTATAAGACTTTTATTACTACTCTTATGGCACTTTTGAGTTTAAGCAAGTTTTCTTTGCAGTATACATGCCAACATGAGTAAGCCAAAACATACAATCCCAGGTAACTGAAAATAATTGACCTGCTAATTGAGTCATTTAGACTCTTGAAATTTTATAAAATTACAGTTACGAACATAGTATGAGACAGGAAGAAGAAAAAAGGAATTTAAAATCAGAGTAGAACTTAAACAATTTTTGCAAGAAATGAATAAAAAGATGTCATAACCTAGTTGTGACAGAACTATTAATAACAAGAAAAAAGGTCATTTTACAAATGCAGCTTGAAAAGAATATGGAATCTACGTCTTAATCATTACCTAACTATAAGTCAGTAATGAACATTAAAAATAAAAATAAAAGAAATATTTCATTTGGACAGCCAATATTGTAAAACCAGACTGTAAGTAAAAAATAATAGTAATAATAAATATAAATGCAATTAGTAGAAGCAGAAGTAAAAGTCATTCATTTACATTATTAATAAGTATAGGCAATTAGTATAATGGTCTTTCCTTCTGTATCTGCTTGCTAGTAAGTTCTTTCACTTTAATAACATTTCATGAAATATACAAATGCTGTGCATTTAGAAATATTTCTAAATAAGTAACTTTGATATGTCTATTCGAATTTTTTAATTATAGGCATAACTCCTTTTTCATTTTTAAGTTTTTGACATCTTCAGCTTTATGGAAGACCCTTCCAGAAAACATTTTTCAGATTTGGAGTACTTTCTCTCTCACTTTTTTAAGGATTAATTAATCCATTACATTAAATTTGCCACAAACTGTGCACATATAAAGTGAAACTAGACTTTCTCATATAGTCATGTCTCACTAACCAAACAAGAGTTTAGATTCATGAATATTTAAGAAAAGCTAGTATATCTGCCTGACTATCTGTTACACATCCACCTATTAAGGTCACAACCTTCACTTTGCACAGAGTGCTTCATCCATTTGGGATCGGATCTTTTGTTAATACTGTCCTTGATGTTATCATCTGGTAGGCAGCATAGCTCAGTTTATAGCAAATACATTCATATATTTCAGTCCCTCCACTGATTTTTGAACAGACCCAATTGGTTGCTGAAGGATGTTGGTGTGTGGATGCCTTAGGTTAGAGGGAAGGAACATTGCTAGTTGCCTGTTAATTAGAAATAATGAGGGAAAGGAAATTAAATCCTACTGCCTCCTTGCCCCAATTCAAAGAGACAGTGATCAATTCATGCTTCTAAAAGTTCCCTCTCAAATTATCTTAAGTCCTTAATGATGCTTACACTAGTTCCTGCTTGCAAGAGTTTCATATTTGCGGTTTCTGCTGTGTCCAAAGGTGATCTATGAGTCAAAAAGATGTGCTGAGATAAGGCAGGTGGGAGGTGAGCTGAGGAGCTGTTGCTAGTCTTCAAAGACACAGATTTGTCCTGAAAGTAAGTTCAGAAAAATAAAGAAAAGCTTTTTAAACTAAGAAAATACAATATTCGTATTTTACATGAATACACTTTGGATGTCATTTGATTATCCAAGGAAACTGCTTTTGGTTTCCATTAAGTGAATTGAAACATAAAAGGTGAAAACTTTTAAAAACTATTTAGAGTATTATTGAATTTTGTTTGACACCAGAGATGACAGCAAATGTGATTAATTGCCACTCCTAATTGCAGTTTCATTCCAGTGGTTATTGCTTGTCAGTATCAATTAATAGCTCAACCAAAACCTCATTCATTCCAAAATATTAAAGAATGATGGCTTGTGGGAGTTATGCTAAACTAGCACTTTCAATTAGATTTTGAATTTTATCGGGTACTGAATAATAGTTTATGAGTTTATAATAGTACCAGTAAGTTGTTGTTGAATTGTAATTACTATAATTATGTGTGTTTATCTAGAGATTCGTAATTAGTATTATCTTCATGTTTAAAAATAGACCATTGTACTTAAATTCTCACTTAATGTATAGCTTCTGAAGATTATTATATAAAAGAATGGGCTTCAAAAATTATCAGTTCCCATAATCAGACAGAAGTGTAATGATCACGACTATTGGCTTATCTGGAGGGAAAATGGTTAAAGGTAAACAACCTGATGAGGTACAATTTGAAAGATGAAGCTTCTGTACACTCTATAAGTGGTCTGAACTTTATGTTCAAGTTTTTTTTTTCTATAATGTAAAGAATCGGCCATGTGGGTTTATAAAAACAAGGATATATAAAAGAGTAGCAAAATTGAATGAGTCCTGTTTTAAGGACTTAAAGTACAGGTAAACAACTTTCTAGTTGAAAGGATTGAACCTTGAATTTCATTTTACTTCCAGAACCTTTTTGAATTTGCTTCCAAAATTATTTTTTTCCACAGAATTTGTTTCCATTAATCCTTAGAATAGTAGAGAAAGCATATACATTTCAAATTTGATGCCATAAAATATAAGCTTTGCACTTTTGCAGTAATACTGTATAAAGCAGGGATCTCCAATCCCCGGGCCACTAACCAGTTTTGGTCCATGGCCTATTAGAAACCGGGCTCCACAGCAGGAGGTGAGCGTCGGGCAGTGAACGAAGCTTCATCTGTATTTGCAGCCGCTCCCCAGCTCTAGCATCACCACCTCAGCTCCACCTCAGATCATCAGGCATTAAATTCTCATAGGAGCACCGGTCCTTGGTGTCGAAAAGGTTGAGGACTGCTGGTATAATGTAAACAATCTACCAGGGCAAATAGCATTTAAATAATATCTTCCAAAAGTAGATTTCAGAGAGTTTAGCAATCCAGTCCTGAATTTAAAAATTTTAAACTAAAATCTGATAAAATTGTTAATCTGGAATATTTAGAGTAGATTGAAGCCAACAAAATGTAGCTTCAATTCCCTTTTTCTTAGCATAATTAAACCAGTAGCCGTTAACTGAAAATAAAAGAAAAATTAGGGACTATGTGTTCAAATGAAGTGAATGTTGAAAGAAGGTCTGGTTGTTTGGGAAACATGAGGATTGTCCCAACTCATTCAGTTGATCTGAATGACTATGTGGTAATTGTACATTAATATGATTGAAAAAGAAATGAATAGACTAAGTCACAGGCTTCAGTTTCACTTTTATAGATTGCTGCTTTCATCAATTTGATTTATTGAACAATTGCTCAAATTGTTTCAAAATTTTGTGTATTGAGCTCAAATTATATTTTGTTCTGTGTTATTATTTCTTCATTAATGAGTTGAGTACCTTTATCAGTGTCGATATAAATGCAGGAAATGTGGAGAGCATAAAATTAGATAATGAGTAGATTTGAAGCAGATGGCACCATATGAAAGAATAAGAATGGTATCTCTCTTGTTCTAGATACATTTCTTCCACAAATGCTGCTGGAGATACCATTAACCATTCTGCCAACACTTATACTTATGTTGAACTCTATGTCAAAGAAAAGTTTCACTTATGGGTTGTTAAACAGTGTCTCTTCTAGCAACCTGTGCTATGTATTTGTTTTCTGAAGCCTTTTTTGAAACCTAAGTGCAGAATTTATAACAATGCTTTTTGAATTAGATGGCCTGTGCTCTATTCTCAACCCCTCTCTACTTATTAGCTCTGTGACTTACAGAAAGTAACTTTACTTCTCTTTGCCTTGGTTTTCTTATTTGTAAAGTGGGAATGGACAGTATCTCATAGTCCTGTTTTAAGGATTAAAAGTATAGGTGAACACATAGAGAGTACCTAATGACAACTTTTATGTTAGTAAGGACTAACATAAAAATTGTCATTATTTTTATTGCCTTTGTTCTTTTTATATTAAGGATTGGATTGTCAAATACTGACTATAGTCTTGGCTTAAGTGTGGATATGGACTCTCATAGAACACTAGTATGCTCTTTTAATTTCAGCCAATCATTTCAGTCTGTCAGTTTGCTTTAGGACCCCAATGCTGTTTTACAGTTTTTAGCTATGTAAGATCTGCAAATATGACAGGTTTGCCTTCACATCTTCATACAAGCCATTCATAATAACGTTCAGCAAGTCACGCTGAGTGTAGAGCTCTTTGGCACATCAACAGGGGTCTCCTTGCCAGGGTGAAACTGATTCACTAATCTTATACTCTTTATACAGTGGTTCAACCAGCTTTGCATCTGCTTAGCTAAATTATCATTCTGCTCACACATCTCTATCCTGTGTATGAGAATATCATAACAGAGATTGTAGAATGGCTTCTGAAATACTTATAAAACTAACAATGCCTCAACATCTTAATTGAATTTTAATATAGGCAACCTGTAGGCTTACTCAATTATCTCACTCCTTGCAGAATACCTATAGCTATACCCCCCACATAAAAAAAACAAAAGGAGGTGAACCAATGAATAGTCTTTGTTATTCTCATTATTATAACTTGACTGTCGTGGCTTTCCAAATGTTTTAAAAATGAGAGTTTATATTTTTTAATTTCTAGCATATACAGGAAATACATCCGAATATCTCTTTGTTTTGTAGTTGCCCCTTCAACCATGTATAATTATCTCTAAATAATCCTATACCTTTAATAAACCCCATAAATGAAAATCCCATTGCTGCCCAAGTATGATGGTACCTATCCTTAAACTCCATATACACAGTTTATAAGGAGAAATTGCTGGAAAGAACAGCAATAAGTATCCTACCTCTCATTCTCTCATTGACCATTATTCCAGGCCCCTAGGAGCACCAGGCTTAATGTATTCAGAGACTTTCATCATGTCCTTTCTCCTCTCTCCTTTCTTCCTCCTTTCATACATTAAGCACTCTCTTCTTGAGCAGGCAAGCACTTGGGCATATGAACAGCTTGAGAAGCTGATGGCTCTTTGGTATCAATGAATGTGAAATCTTAATAACTTCAAAGGGTAATTATGAAATCTCCTCTGTCTTTGTATGATATATAATACTTCCACCACCTTCTGTACCCTACTCACCCCACCACAATATTTAATAAATGCCTGGGACGAGGAGAACCTGTATCACAGGAAGACAGTTAAATTGAAACCAAAGGACTAAAATTCAAATACTGATACTATCGTATCTTGATTGCATTGAAAAAGTTCCTTCTTTGTGTCTCAGGATACTCATTTATAAAATGGAAAGATAAGACTAGATTAATAATTGTATACTGACAGGGAACAGAGTTTGCCATCCCCAAATGTGCCTTTTAGGATACTGATTATTTTTAAGCTGGTTATTTTTAAGAAACAAAAAACTGAAAAAGAACCTTCTACCCTCTGCCTTCACCTGTCTAAAGGAGTTCAGATAGGAAAGCCTGCTTCAGGAAGCTTTAGCACATTCACCTCTACATATTCACCTTAGTATATATAAATTGAGTGTGGCAGACAGGAAGCATACAAGCAAGTCTGTCTGTTAGGTTCGCCTCTGTGTCCGTGTCCCACTGTTTCTAGGTGGCCCAGCAAGAATTTGTTTACTATGTTTGCTATTTCCCATCTACCTGTAAAATGCCTACTTTCCATTTGAAACTCCGGACCCTTTCCTCCCTCTCCTTAGCTTAGAATGACACGCAAGCCTCAACTGCCCAGTGATTCCACAGGTCTCATTCTTATGGAAACCTTGTGTGTATATACATGATAAATTTCGTCATTTTCTTCTATTAGTCTGTTTCATGGTAATTTAGCTGTTAGTCCACCCAGAATAATTTAGAAAGGTGGGAGGAAAATTATTCTTTCTGCCCCTACAATTTCAATCAATTAAAAGCAAACAACTTTATTTTTATTTTGATCATCAGCATCTGTACAAAGTAACAGAATGATACACTGAACCTTATGAATGGTGGAGCAATAAGGCATTGCTTTCAATTAATCGATCCATGTGAATTAATTTATCACTTAATTTGTGTTTCATGATGCCTTTCATAATGAATGTTTCCTTTTCTGACTCACCTGTACCTCTTTAAGCTACATCACACTTCTGATTTGTAGATAACAGCAATATTTTTCATATAGAATATGGCTTCAGGTATTACAAACATTGAAATGAATTTCTTACAGGTCCTAAAATGTTTGGGGAGAAATATCAAGCAGCATACTAAATTTACTTCATTCAAGGGCATTCTTAATCTGTAACATTAAATTAGAGTCCCCATAGTAATTTGCTGAAAAATATTAAGAGAAGTCAAGCAAGATGTTCTCTAGTGAAAAACAACAAGAAAATCTGCCCCTATAGTCCTATGAGACACTTACCTTTTCAAATTTTCCTTTGAAAATGAGTATATAAAAACCTTGGTAAATGAAGTAATCAAAATGTATTCTGTATCTCACGTCATTCTATTTACAAATTTATTATCTACTATAAACCTTAAGCAACAGAAATGTTAGTGAATAAATTTTATTATTTGATTTTTGTTTTTATGAGTGCTCAACATTATATTGGCATTTGAACAATCACCCTTATATGGTTGTAAACCACAGCAC
>NW_011888783.1:21032411-21039134 GCF_000151845.1 Pteropus vampyrus | reverse complement strand
CCCATTGCTGCCCAAGTATGATGGTACCTATCCTTAAACTCCATATACACAGTTTATAAGGAGAAATTGCTGGAAAGAACAGCAATAAGTATCCTACCTCTCATTCTCTCATTGACCATTATTCCAGGTCCCTAGGAGCACCAGGCTTAATGTATTCAGAGACTTTCATCATGTCCTTTCTCCTCTCTCCTTTCTTCCTCCTTTCATACATTAAGCACTCTCTTCTTGAGCAGGCAAGCACTTGGGCATATGAACAGCTTGAGAAGCTGATGGCTGTTTGGTATCAATGAATGTGAAATCTTAATAACTTCAAAGGGTAATTATGAAATCTCCTCTGTCTTTGTATGATATATAATACTTCCACCACCTTCTGTACCCTACTCACCCCACCACAATATTTAATAAATGCCTGGGACGAGGAGAACCTGTATCACAGGAAGACAGTTAAATTGAAACCAAAGGACTAAAATTCAAATACTGATACTATCGTATCTTGATTGCATTGAAAAAGTTCCTTCTTTGTGTCTCAGGATACTCATTTATAAAATGGAAAGATAAGACTAGATTAATAATTGTATACTGACAGGGAACAGAGTTTGCCATCCCCAAATGTGCCTTTTAGGATACTGATTATTTTTAAGCTGGTTATTTTTAAGAAACAAAAAACTGAAAAAGAACCTTCTACCCTCTGCCTTCACCTGTCTAAAGGAGTTCAGATAGGAAAGCCTGCTTCAGGAAGCTTTAGCACATTCACCTCTACATATTCACCTTAGTATATATAAATTGAGTGTGGCAGACAGGAAGCATACAAGCAAGTCTGTCTGTTAGGTTCGCCTCTGTGTCCGTGTCCCACTGTTTCTAGGTGGCCCAGCAAGAATTTGTTTACTATGTTTGCTATTTCCCATCTACCTGTAAAATGCCTACTTTCCATTTGAAACTCCGGACCCTTTCCTCCCTCTCCTTAGCTTAGAATGACACGCAAGCCTCAACTGCCCAGTGATTCCACAGGTCTCATTCTTATGGAAACCTTGTGTGTATATACATGATAAATTTCGTCATTTTCTTCTATTAGTCTGTTTCATGGTAATTTAGCTGTTAGTCCACCCAGAATAATTTAGAAAGGTGGGAGGAAAATTATTCTTTCTGCCCCTACAATTTCAATCAATTAAAAGCAAACAACTTTATTTTTATTTTGATCATCAGCATCTGTACAAAGTAACAGAATGATACACTGAACCTTATGAATGGTGGAGCAATAAGGCATTGCTTTCAATTAATCGATCCATGTGAATTAATTTATCACTTAATTTGTGTTTCATGATGCCTTTCATAATGAATGTTTCCTTTTCTGACTCACCTGTACCTCTTTAAGCTACATCACACTTCTGATTTGTAGATAACAGCAATATTTTTCATATAGAATATGGCTTCAGGTATTACAAACATTGAAATGAATTTCTTACAGGTCCTAAAATGTTTGGGGAGAAATATCAAGCAGCATACTAAATTTACTTCATTCAAGGGCATTCTTAATCTGTAACATTAAATTAGAGTCCCCATAGTAATTTGCTGAAAAATATTAAGAGAAGTCAAGCAAGATGTTCTCTAGTGAAAAACAACAAGAAAATCTGCCCCTATAGTCCTATGAGACACTTACCTTTTCAAATTTTCCTTTGAAAATGAGTATATAAAAACCTTGGTAAATGAAGTAATCAAAATGTATTCTGTATCTCACGTCATTCTATTTACAAATTTATTATCTACTATAAACCTTAAGCAACAGAAATGTTAGTGAATAAATTTTATTATTTGATTTTTGTTTTTATGAGTGCTCAACATTATATTGGCATTTGAACAATCACCCTTATATGGTTGTAAACCACAGCACTGAGTTGTGGAAGGGGCCATGCAGATATTACCTAGCTTATCTTTCTGGCAAGAAGAACATACCCAAATTATCTCAATGGAATAAGAAGAAAATTGCCCAATCGTAGATGTGAAAACTTGGTTAATGAAAATTTCTAAGTGTTTTTAAGGATAAAATGCAGTGTCGTCAATAGGTTGTGTCCATGCTGTGGGTTTCCCAGACCCATGCTTGCTCCGTTATCATTACTTCTGATGGGAATCTGAATTTTAAAATGCCACTAGAATGATGTGTTAGGCTAGGATTTTTCCTATTTGCATCACTATATTCAAAGAAAAATTTTCTTGCAGTTATTTGGAGCACTTTGAAAATCAAGCACAGATATCTTCAGCTTCTGTAGTAAGTGTATTTTCTCCAAAGAACTGAGCAACTGAAATCAGATGTTCTAATAAGAGCTCTCCTAAAATCATAACAGGTGTCCTGATAGAGATGAAGAAACAAAAATAGCCTGGGTTGAGAAGGTACATATACTCATGAGCTTTAACATAGTCTTTTTTCTCATTTCAACAAGTTTCAGGGAAATCCCAGAAGTTGAAAATTAGCAATGCTCTCAAAGTTAACAAGTAGTGAGAGTTGTGGGGACATGTGGAGGGCAGATGTGCCGCTTTTTACTTGCAAAACTCTGATATTCAAACCACAGGATGGGATGTGTATAATAGAAAACCTAATAATATAGTAGGAAGCATTTCCTTTCAGCAGAAAGAGAGGAACATACAAAAGGAACAGATGGTGATAAGTTTGGTAATAGGGCAAAGCACTAAATAGTCTTTGACAGAGCTTGCCCCCAGATAGAATGGCAGTGGCGGGGCTTAAATCATTTTTTACATTGCTCATTGACTTTCTTTGCCTACTAATAAGCCTTTGGAGAATGAATTTAGTTTGCAGCCTGACTTTGCCTTTCTCTGTTAAAGTTACATGTCTTATACTGAATTTGTTTAACCTTATGACCCCAATTTTGCTTTCAGGACCCTCTTTTCAATCCTTTCCTTTTTAAAATGTAATTTTATAGAAAGCAACTATTGCTATCAACTATTCTCTTTTTAAATTTTGCATAACAACCAGGAAAATCTGGAGAAGGAAGTGATTCTCAGCCTTAACTGCATAAGCAGAGTTTGTTAGGGATTTTTTTTTTTCCTTTAACTGGTGATGCTCTGTTTCCACCCCCAGAAAAATTAAATATCTATAAATATCTAAACTTCTCTCTAGCCTGAGCAATCTGTCCTCAAGGAGTACTGATGCTCAGTGTGAGCTGATAACCTGTAGGTTAAAGCCCTCAAGAATAGGGAGGTTTTTACACAGGCTATGGTAACTGGCCATTTGATGCACTGCTGAGAAAAGAAGGAATTTAGCTGAATTGGGAGCCATCTATTCTTCCCTGATGCTACAGTACCATGGGCTTATTTTATCATAATGCTTATCCTATTTTATCATAATCGTGGCTTTCTTTGTCTCTCTCTTTCTTCCACTCATAGAGGGCAGGGAGTAGATTTTAATATCTTCGTCTCTCAAGTTCCTAGCCTTTATATAATACATTGTCGAAAACCAACTTCTGAAGAGAATAGGCTTATTTTTTTCTAATATATTTTTTTCTTTCAAGTTTCTTGTCTTTGTGTAGTTATTGATAGCAAGTGATTGAAAAACAGTAGAGTTCAATATTTTATTAAGTGAACTTAAGCTGTTGCAGTGGCAAATTAGATTAGTGCCTCACAAATTTTAATCATTCTTGCATCTTCTTTACAATTTGGGAAACATAGTGTTGAATAAAATAAAGATATTTTGATGTAATTCCTCAGGATTGTACTGCATCTTCTACAGCCAGGCAAGGCCTATGGTAAGCCACATATGGGCTCATGAAAAGATAACTTTTAAAGTCTGTTTCTGCTTTTATCTAGATTAAATAGGACACTAAAATTTGTAATCTGTTGTAATTTTCATCATGATGAAAATGGAACAAAATACTTTAAGAAACATATTTTACTGTTGTTTCTCTAAACTAAAACCTGATCTTTAAAACAAAAGTAGCCCATTGACCCAACAATCTCCTTCCCCTGACTTCTCTTATCTAACTGGGCTTTTATTTAACTACCCATTCTTCTTCCTTTCTCTGGGTGTTAGGAACAAAGGCTAAACTCGCCCCTTCCTTTTCTTACACCGTTCCCCAGCCTTGGGACTTTGAGGAGAAAGTCATTTTAGCCACAATGAGAAATTGTGTGTAACTTCACAAGGAGATGGAAACTTCTGCATCCTCTCCATCCAACCACCCTGTGGAAGTGCAAACTATTCTTTGTTGGGCCTGTCTTTACATCACCATATTAATAAGCTTTTCTAAATTTCATTGATTTTCGGTTATGTTAGTTTCATTTCACACTACTAAAAAAATTTACTTTCTAATATCCAGGGTCACAGTGGGAGAGATTGGATTTTGTTTGTCAAATCTCTGTAGTCTTGTTTGCAGGATACAGTATCTAGATGAAGATACAGTAAGAGGTCTTTTTAGGAACTTTCTAGTCTTGCAGTGATAGAGCAGGATGAGGTTGGAGGCTGCAAGGGACTAAAGAGAAAGGTCTGTAGAGACACTGATATATTTTCACTGTAGTTTCTATTATTATACATCCAATTTAAAAATTGGGGGTGGGGAATCAGAATGATCTCTTAAATCTTTTATTACAAAACGTACTCTCCTCCATTCACCCCATTCTAAGCTCAATATAAGAAATACTACATTCTATTTATCCTAAAACATTTCATCCTAATAAGCTCTTAAAATTAGTCAATAGTATTCCAATTTGATTCATCTTTCTGGTTTCTTTTCCTACAGAGTAAAGGATGACTTATTATCAATCAGTAGCATTGAATGCCAGCATCATAATAAGATTTTAAAAACTGTTCCTGCCAAAAATATGTGTACAATTACAGATGGAAACTTATATATTAAATAAGTAATCTCAATGTAACATATTACATGCTATAGTTGAGAACATACAAAGAGTGTTATGCCTTAGAAGTGCTAGAATAAATTGCTGATAATCTTTATGATACTTCTTCAACTGAGTGATCTATTATTAATTTATTCAATAATTTATAATCATTCCCTATTCTTCCTCTGAGATTTTTAATCCATTAGAAAACATACTTGCCTTGAATACACCTGTAATAGACTAAATACCACTGCTGGACTGTCTGTTGCTTTAAAACAGTTCTTATGCAGATACATTTGAATATTATTAGATCTCATAGTACTTGCAAACCGAGTATTTTTTGATTCTAGCCCTGCCTAGTTTTCCTGAGCCATTCATGCAATTGCATCGAGTGAAAATCATGAATCACAAAGTAGTGACAAAGAACTGTATTGCAAGACCAACATAATGTCCATTAAATCAGAACATTAATTTCAGAAACAGAGAGGCTTTTGAAAAACCATAAAGGGGTTTGCAAATTGTTTGAGAAGCCACACTCCAAATATTTCCAGAAGGTAGCTACCGTTCCTATTTATGTATTTGTCTGTTGGGAGCCACGTGAGCGCAGCAAATTAGAGTGCCCAGAAATTATTTCCTAGGTCTGCATTATGTTTCTGTTTATTAATAACTGTTGGACTTGATGTGCTTTCTCCTTTGTGCATATGTATCACGATGATACAGCAGCACTCCCTCTGCCACAGGTTATCAGCAGCTTGCAGGGTGACAGGGCTAAGATAGAAGGATAGTTCTCCAGTGAACTGATTTAAAATGAAAAGAAAACCAAGTCCATGTTTTTTGGTCCATCTCCCAGATTATAGAAACTGACTATCTCATTAGTGATTAAAACAGCAGCTGTTAATGTCTTCGAGTCAGTTGACCACCTTAATTATCTTGAAATCTGGCTAGATTCCTCTTCTTTTAGCCAATGTGGGGAATTCATTCTCTCCAAACTAACTCCAAAGCTAAAAAATTTCAAATGGTCCTAAAAAGTGAGTGTTGCTGCCTGCCATGGGTTTAAGGACTTAGTATGCTATTGTTTCAGCAGTAGTAATAAGTGTTATGCAACTAGCTTTGTGGTTAATATTGTAGTGGCATCGTAAATTTACTCACACTACACTCAGATGTGCCAGAAAAACATAATGCCGTTATTCTGTAAAAGAGCTCTTATCTCTTTCACTTGCCTCCATACACTGAATAACAGAAAGTAGAGACATGCGAAAGTTAGTCCAAACATAGCTTGAGCCAATAGTTTACTTTCTCTAGATTAACTGTTTCTTTTGAAAACTTATTGCATTTCCACATTTTCTCTCTTTTGTATTTTGATCCTTTCTAAGATGATGTTTGGGCCAAGAGAGGATTAGGGGATCTAGTACATAGAGGTCCTCCACGCCCTCTAATGATCCTTGGGTTTGTGCTGGCAGAAGACTACAAACAAATGACTCATCCAGGCCCATCTCTGGGCATTCTACAGGGACATGCTGCTGAACTTAGAGAATGGTACATCCATGGTCTAACTTCTCAGGTCTAGATCAAGGGCTAGGGATGACTCAAGGCTAGCTCTGTCTCATATTTATATTGACATATTCTTCAGGGTGGCCCACTGGCTCTCAATCAGCATTCCTGCTATGTGGACACTGAAAGAGCCCGGAGGCTACAGTGTACTCTCTGCCAGGTCATTAACTTACCCTAGTGACTTGCTGTGGCATCTCCCTCTTGGAAGAGTTTACCTTATATCCTTTCCTCAGGGCACCTCTGCTCTCAGTGTTGCCTTAAACTTCTGGAACACGCCTGCAGCTTCAGCCAAAGAAGCAAGGGCTCAGGATCTGACACTCTTCCACCTTT
>NW_011888783.1:21031930-21032361 GCF_000151845.1 Pteropus vampyrus | reverse complement strand
TTTCTAAGATGATGTTTGGGCCAAGAGAGGATTAGGGGATCTAGTACATAGAGGTCCTCCACGCCCTCTAATGATCCTTGGGTTTGTGCTGGCAGGAGACTACAAACAAATGACTCATCCAGGCCCATCTCTGGGCATTCTGCAAGGACATGCTGCTGAACTTAGAGAATGGTACATCCATGGTCTAACTTCTCAGATCTAGATCAAGGGCTAGGGATGACTCAAGGCTAGCTCTGTCTCATATTTATATTGACATATTCTCCAGGGTAGCCCACTGGCTCTCAATCAGCATTCCTGCCATGTGGACACTGAAAGAGCCCGGAGGCTACAGTGTACTCTCTGCCAGGTCATTAACTTACCCTAGTGACTTCGCTGTGGCATCTCCCTCTTGGAAGAGTTTACCTTATATTCTTTCCTCAGGGCACCTCTGC
>NW_011888783.1:21026605-21031838 GCF_000151845.1 Pteropus vampyrus | reverse complement strand
ATTTAAGAAATGCATTCCCTCTCTCTCTCTCTTCCTTCTTTTTCTCCCTCTCCATACTCTCTCTTTCTTGTCAAAGTCTGTTGTTGTTGTTTTTAAAAGCATGGAATACCTGTCTCTTCTCTGGGATGTTAGATGTCTGTGGGAAGGTTTTTTAAAGATAAATTACAATGCACTAGTATATATTTACAAATATTTTTTATATATCTCTGCTTTCAACATCCATCTTAATATGCCCACATCTCAAACTACTGTGCATTTCTTCAGTTAGTGTGAATATCACCTGAGATGTTTAATATTTTAAAACTTGATATCAGTATATTTGAGATATTATATTTGGTATTAGAAGAGAGGAAAAAATATTGCCCTCTACTCGTTTCTCCAACTCAGGCTCTGGAAATAAGACTGATAGAAACAGATTAATAAGAGAAGATAAAGTCTTACTACCAGTGCAGTATGCATACACATGGAAAAAAGAACTCAGCGATGAGTAACTCAAAGGGATGATTAGAACTTGAGGTTTATATAATATCTAAACAAAGAACAATACTTTATTAGAGATATGACAAGACAAAGGAAAAAGGTTTAGGCTGGTAAACTGTGGAAAGATAAATATATAGGAAAACTAATGGAAGATAAGGGTTGTTTTAGTAAGGTTTGTTATGTAGATTCCTCTCCTTTCTGTCTCTGGGGTGATAAGAGTCTACAGTTGTCTTTAGTGATTAATAAACATCCTTCTCTTTCTGGTAGAAAGGGAGATGACAAAAAGGTGTGTGTGTGCGCGTGTGCGTGTGCGTGCGTGCGTGCGTGTGTGTGTGTGTGTGTGTGTGTGTGTGTGTTCTTTTCAGTTGCCTTTAGCTTAAACTAATCCTCATGTCAGGGTGTCATATTTTGGCGTGGCATACTCTGAACCCCGTCACTCCCCCATTTGAAATTTTAAAAAGCATCATAAATTAAAAATCATGTTGGTAGCTGGAGAGAGAGATCTGGGTTAGAAGTTGCGATAATGTAGGGAGGAGGCAAGAGAACTAAAATGTTAAATCAGGCTCTATTCAGAGACTGCAGTAGGCTGACCAGCCCTGCAGCCAGACCACAGGGAAACCTGCAGAGCAAAGGGAGATTTCTGCTCAGATTGCTAACAACCCATTTCCCCACACCCTGAAGGGAAAACAGGAAAATAGAGTCTTTAAGTGGTGCCCTACTCAAAATAAAACCATTCATTCTCTATGGCTAAAACCATAGGGAACCTATAGATCAAAGGCTGGAAATTGCCAGCAGGCCTTTCATGCTATATATTCTTACCTTTTCATGCTACATACACTTATCCTTCCTCACTGTATGTCCGTATCAAAGGGAAATGAGTCAACAAAGTATTTAAACTATAACTCACAGGAACTAAAGAACGATATGTAAACCGAATTCTTGAACACTCTCAGTGCCTTTACTCTGTCTCTCTCACTGTCCTCATCTCTCTCTATTGTCTCTGTTCCTCTGAGTCACTTAGGGTCTCTCATTCTCTGCCTCTGAGAGGAGACCACGCTCTGTCTATGGAGTGTTACCCCTTCTCTAATAAACTTTCCTTTTGACGCTGACATGCATTTGAATTATTTCTTACACTCCACCAAGAACCCTCTTCTCAGTACAGGGCTTGAGTCCCCTGGTCCCCCCACCCTCTCCCCACGCCCCACTTCCCGCCCTCGTGCCTCCCAACTTGGGAGAATTTGTCCTGCCCTGCATCAGTGAGATAAAAGATCTGTAAAGGAGGAGAAAAAACATAAATTGGAAAAAGTATAAAATAACAAATTTAAGCAAATTGCTCTACATCGTACTGAACCAGTCTCTCGGTCCTGTGAATAGGCCAGTCTAGATAAACAGTCTTGTCTCATTTCTGGAGGCAGAAATACGGTTAGGAAAGGGCAGCTGTTTAAGTTAGGCCTCTGTGTGGTGTGAACACTGAGGCAGTTTAATGATGGGAATTTCTGTGGAAAGAAAAGGAAAACAAACTTCAATGGTTAGAACAAACTATAAACCCAGTTTTTGAGCAGTTTAGATTTCTAGATGTTAGACTTCAAACATCTTTTGATAGTAGAATGAGAGCAAGCAGTGGTAACCGAATAAATTTCTTGTTTTGTAGCATGAATGTCTCTGCTGATGGCATACACATCAGTGTCACAGTCATGGTTATTTTTCGGAGTAGGGCATGGGAGCTTCCAGCTTCAGCTTGCAGGGCTTTATCAGATTGTCTTAATAAGGATCCCTATAGTCAAGAGTTTAATTCTCAGTGATGCACATCGAGGGAGAAAGAGTAAAATTAGAGACCTTAATGACTGACAAAATGTATAAAAATACAAGATCCAGTTAACACAGAGATGAAGATAGTGCAAAGATAATGAACATACAAAAGAGTGGGTTATATTTTTTCACTGAAACAGAATTTCTTCCTACAATCGCTCCCATTTCTAGCAAAGATAATCAAAGTAAGGTTGACTTGTTTACAAAATAAGTCTAGTCTCATTAAACTTGGCTGATTATTTACATAAGTGCTGCAAGAATAGTGATTGACCATATAGGCTCTTTTTTTTTTTTTTTTTAAGTCTGCTTTACTGGAACTTTTAATAAAGAATCTCAGGAATAGGAAGTCAAGCCAAGAACTTGCCATTAGACATTTCCTTCAATACCCATAGATTTAGTAACATCTCTCTTCCTGAGGTCTCTAAAATATCTTAAGATTCCTGAGCCTGACAGTAAGTGATCTTTTTTATTTACCTTTAAGTCTGGGAACCCTGTAAGCCATATACCAGATCAAGTTTTTCAAGGAGCTTTATAAACATTGGCTCCATAAAGTCAATTTAATTCCTTAAATCTGTCCGGTCACATCTGATTTTATGCACATCATTCTGAAGTGTGACATTCCCATCAAAGCCTTCGTAATATAACCAATGTTTTCAATTTTGTCCTACTACGAGGAGAACAGATTCTTATTGAACTTATGCAAATAACTATACTACCATGAAAATAAGAATATTCAATAAGGGTTTTCCAAATTTTAGAGGAATCAAGGAGAAAAAAATATTTCATTTTTGTTTATAAAAGCATAATCTACCAGTTTTCTGTAAGCCATAGATAGTTTAAGAAAAAAGAGAAAAAGGGTTTCCTAAATATGGAAAACAAAACATTAAAGAGCCAGTAATGTTTCAAAGGAAACATCATAAAAAGTATAATTCTCATCTGTTCATTCAGATTCATGTAATTAATCTTTGTTCCGCTTCATCTTCGGTTAGTGGTTTTATGACTCCATCAGTTTCTCCACTACAGTTCTGGATATTCTTAGTCCAGTGGCATAATCATAAAAGTTATCAGAAATCTGTATTCCAGAATACTTGTCAGAGTTTTTTTCATCACCCTCTTTGAAGACAGACACTTTTGAACTATAACTGATTGCAAATGCTTTCAGAGAAAAATCAAAGTAAAACAGTAACTATAAGTCACAAAAGACAAAATGGTCATGGTTAAAGATCTGATGAGAGTTCATTATAATGCAGTTGTTGAGGAAATTTAGTTAGTTCTGTGACACAACACTTTAAGGTAATAAGTAACATTGTGACTGATAACCTTATATCAGGAAAAATGGACAGGGACATTGACAAATTTCTAGGAATTTCATATGATTTTGGAAATACTTGTATTAACAACATATATGTATACACATATAACCTAAGGAAGGTTAAACATTATTATTTTTTTTCTGCTTTCAGATGTTGTGTTCAGTATTGCCACTTTATTTAAAAACTTTTTTAAAATTTTCAATTAAATTCGATATATGGTATTATATTAGTTTCAGGCATACAACATAGCAATTAGACATTTATAAAACTTATGAAGTGATCACCCCAATAAATCTAGTACTCATCTGACATCATACATAGTTATTACAATGTTATTGACTATATTCCATATGCTATACTTTACATCCCCATGACTATTTTGTAATTACTAATTTGTACTTCTTAATCCCTTCCTCTTTTTAACTCAGCCCTCTAAATGTTCTCTGGCAACCATCAAAATGTTCTCTGTATCTATGAGTTTGTTTCTGATTTGTTCATTCTTTTATTTTTAAACATCACTTATTTGACAATGCATACCGTATAATTTAATATATCAAATAAACCTAATCAGTTTTAAAACCTCTTTTTTTTACAAAGTGAATGAACAAATCCTCTGAGATTTTCCAAGAACTCTTATGGAAATTTCAGTCAGTTCAAGGTCAAAAAAGACTTCATTTAGAATTTGATTTTGTCAAAATTTAGCATTAGAAGTTTGTCAAAAATCACAGATCACTGTGAGACAATACTTGGTTATCTAACAAAAGTAATAATAAAGAGTTTAGATGCTAATATAGTAAGTCACATACTTGAAAAGAAAAGCAAAAGCTTAGCTCTTTCAATATTGAGCAGACTCGATTTTCTTCAGTAATCAAAGACCTGATAAAGACAACATGAAACGCAGGAAATTATTCTGATAAGACAAATAATTTTTTTTCTAGGCAGATTATTCACCAGGTAAAGAAAAAAAAAAAACAGTTATATTCTGGCAGATGAAACAATTTAGCGGTTTTGTAAGGGCTAAAGCTTTTTACCAATATTTATGGAGAAGACTTTTAAGATTTTCATTTTCCCTAATATGTAATCTTATGAAAACTGTGGACTAAAATTTGGGCTAAGGGCCCTTTAGAAATACCAAGTAGCAGTTTTTCTCCAAAAATCTCTTTTTTCCTTTTTTAAATATTTTTTTCCTTCAGTTTCAGGCAGTTTAAAGTAGTTGCTTTAACCAGGAGTTGTCTCCTTGGATATTTACATTTTAAAGATATGATAAGATTTAAATCCAAAGGGATAAAGAAAGGATCTAGGTTTTTTTTCTAAGAAGGAATTCAGGAGCATGTTTGTTTATTATCAAAAATTTTGAGCAATTGCTATTGATGGTTTTCTTTTCCTTAAGTATAGATAGTCCAGTAAATTATTTGTGGTGGGGGATTCAATATACATTCATAAAGAGTGTGTATGGGAAAGCCTCGAGCTACTGGGGTCTGATTATAAAATAAGGGACAGTAAACACAGGATTACTGTGTGCTCCCAGGATCTTTGCTAAAGCTATTTTCTGGCTATCGGTATTTACTTAAGTCTCACAACTGCTAAGTGCCTTTTACAATTCTTAACTTCCGTTATAAATCCACTTACTA
>NW_011888783.1:21006720-21026555 GCF_000151845.1 Pteropus vampyrus | reverse complement strand
TTTTTTTCTGCTTTCAGATGTTGTGTTCAGTATTGCCACTTTATTTAAAAACTTTTTTAAAATTTTCAATTAAATTCGATATATGGTATTATATTAGTTTCAGGCATACAACATAGCAATTAGACATTTATAAAACTTATGAAGTGATCACCCCAATAAATCTAGTACTCATCTGACATCATACATAGTTATTACAATGTTATTGACTATATTCCATATGCTATACTTTACATCCCCATGACTATTTTGTAATTACTAATTTGTACTTCTTAATCCCTTCCTCTTTTTAACTCAGCCCTCTAAATGTTCTCTGGCAACCATCAAAATGTTCTCTGTATCTATGAGTTTGTTTCTGATTTGTTCATTCTTTTATTTTTAAACATCACTTATTTGACAATGCATACCGTATAATTTAATATATCAAATAAACCTAATCAGTTTTAAAACCTCTTTTTTTTACAAAGTGAATGAACAAATCCTCTGAGATTTTCCAAGAACTCTTATGGAAATTTCAGTCAGTTCAAGGTCAAAAAAGACTTCATTTAGAATTTGATTTTGTCAAAATTTAGCATTAGAAGTTTGTCAAAAATCACAGATCACTGTGAGACAATACTTGGTTATCTAACAAAAGTAATAATAAAGAGTTTAGATGCTAATATAGTAAGTCACATACTTGAAAAGAAAAGCAAAAGCTTAGCTCTTTCAATATTGAGCAGACTCGATTTTCTTCAGTAATCAAAGACCTGATAAAGACAACATGAAACGCAGGAAATTATTCTGATAAGACAAATAATTTTTTTTCTAGGCAGATTATTCACCAGGTAAAGAAAAAAAAAAAACAGTTATATTCTGGCAGATGAAACAATTTAGCGGTTTTGTAAGGGCTAAAGCTTTTTACCAATATTTATGGAGAAGACTTTTAAGATTTTCATTTTCCCTAATATGTAATCTTATGAAAACTGTGGACTAAAATTTGGGCTAAGGGCCCTTTAGAAATACCAAGTAGCAGTTTTTCTCCAAAAATCTCTTTTTTCCTTTTTTAAATATTTTTTTCCTTCAGTTTCAGGCAGTTTAAAGTAGTTGCTTTAACCAGGAGTTGTCTCCTTGGATATTTACATTTTAAAGATATGATAAGATTTAAATCCAAAGGGATAAAGAAAGGATCTAGGTTTTTTTTCTAAGAAAGAATTCAGGAGATGTTTGTTTATTATCAAAAATTTTGAGCAATTGCTATTGATGGTTTTCTTTTCCTTAAGTATAGATAGTCCAGTAAATTATTTGTGGTGGGGGATTCAATATACATTCATAAAGAGTGTGTATGGGAAGGCCTCGAGCTACTGGGGTCTGATTATAAAATAAGGGACAGTAAACACAGGATTACTGTGTGCTCCCAGGATCTTTGCTAAAGCTATTTTCTGGCTATCGGTATTTACTTAAGTCTCACAACTGCTAAGTGCCTTTTACAATTCTTAACTTCCGTTATAAATCTACTTACTAATCTTGTTAAAGATGGGGAAAGAAACTCTCTTTCTTCTTTTAATTTAAATTACCCATAAAAACCAATAGGACATATGTTTAGGATGAGAGCTCTCAAAAAATCATTTTAGATATTTTCCAAGTCAAAAATCCTTTTTCAGAATTTCAGTGGGTAGGATGTCCAAAGGTATCCTCATTCCAAAATGTGGTACAAACCAGAATACCTTCTTGTGGAAAAGCCGAGGCAACTTTTCAGACTTAGAATAAATTTTTACCTTGGACACAAGAGGCATCCCTGGAGTGGATGCAGATGATGTAGCCCTCATGATCCAAAAAGGTTACTACCAAAGTCAGTAAAAGAAAGCAAAGAACTTCATTGTCAGAGGCAGGAAGGAAACTCAGGTTTCCCACAAAAATGAGCTGCCTTCAGACTCTTTATGATACCAGGTAGTTGATACGGGATCAGATTTTCCCAGCACGGACAAGGCAAGGAAGGGATACAATGACAGAGGCTCCTTATGGGCTGAGACCCCTTGTTTGGATGGATTCTCTTGAGAGCTGGCACAATCAGTAGGGATATGTTTTGGGTCCCCAGCCTGACGGATGATCACCTGCAGATTCAGTCCCGACAACCTGTGGCTCCTAGCAAGCAGAAAAATCAGGGAGAGTATGCTCTCACCGGATCTAAGACAACTTCTCAGGGCCCAAAACAAGACAAAAAAGAATCTCTCTCTCTCTCTCTCTCTTTCTCTCTCTCTCTTTTTTTTTTTTTAATATGAAACTGGTGACCCACAGTGAAGTTTATTTAAACAGACTAGTCTGGTGAGAACTATAAACTCACCAGTCTTTGAGGCCAGCTCAAATAACAGGCTAATAGGATTTATGCCTATGTTTTACCCTATGATTTTCACCCTTATGAAACTGGAAGGAAAGACAGAGGCAAAGGGAAATTGTTGCCACAGGAAGAAGAAGCACACCAATAAGAAATAGCCAAGCCATACACCCTTAAAGAAATAGTGCACACAAATGTTTTCTCCTGTTAATCTAAATTTGGAAAGGAGAAATTTTTACCACTCTTTCTTGACCAGACCCTACAGACAGAAATCTGGGAGGCTAATTTTGGTAAGAATTCTTAACTTTTTTTCTAGCTTGGTCAATTGTCCCAAGATTTAGATTGTAGCCTATAGGGATGTGTCAGGTATTTCTCTCATCCGAGTCACCAAAACTATAAAAAAGGAGAAAGTTCTTCTACCTTCTTAGATTCAGTGGCTGGGCCTTCAAAATAAAATGACAAAAGACAGATTAATGGGAGAAAAACAAATGTATTTTATTAAAACATGTGTTACACACACATGTGGGAGAACTCAGTGATGAGTATCTCAAATGGGTGGTTAGAATTTAGGCTTATACAGTATATAAACAAAGAACAATAAATTTTTAGAGAAGTGACAAGACAAAGGAAAAGAGGTTTAGGCTCTTTTGGGTGTGAAAAAAATAATGAAAGCTAAGAGCTAATTAGTAATGTTTGTTATGCAGATTATTCTGGTGCTGTCTTCAGGCTGATATGAATCTACAGTTGTCTCTGATGATTAAGAATCATCTTGCTCTTTCTGATAGAGACAGAGAAGGAAGTTTTTCCTGTATCTGCTTCTTTTCAATTTACTTTAACTCAAAATAATCCTTATGTTAGAGCAGCATATTTTGGAGGAGCACACTCAGAACCCCTTCAGTATTGCTCATGAATATTAGGTTTGTGATATCTTAATGAGTCACTTTAAATATCCACAGCTGTAATTCTTAATTTTTTAAATATCATAGTGTTTTTAAGAATCTGATTTAAAAATTATGGATTTTTATGCCACTCCACCCCCAATATTTTTGCACTCACAAAATTCTGCTAAAATTTCAGAAAGAAAACCCAGATTACAAGTTTTACATCTAGAATTACCTTTCAATTGTGACAGAATAGCTTATATCAAACTAACCATTGTTCAAAAAGAGCCATAATAACAAACTAGCAATACTAACAAAATAACCAGCTGTCCGAAGTCATCGGAGAGCAGCCAAGACAACCAGGGACATGGGTACTAAGATCCCACAGGGAAGGGAAATGAATTCAAGTAAACTTGAAATTTGTTTTTTACTTTTCAACCCAAGATTCTTGTCATTCCTTAAGTGTCATGGGCTAAGAGGCTGAGCAGAATGTGGTAACCTGGGGCTTTCATTTCATAAGGCTAAGGATGTGGAAATTAGGATTAAGAGTCACCATATTGCCAGAATCTTTAGCACCAAGAATTTCTGGGAAAAGGAAAGAGACACAGAGCCCATCTTTACCTGAGGCATTTGCTAAGAACTAAGCTTAAAAGCTAAGTAGCACTCTTAGTAGTACCGTGGTTCTGAGCAAAATGAATTTGGAGTTCAGGGCTTATATTCAGGGTGGACAGTGAATTCATGTCCAAAATGCAGATGTAGGTCCTACAAATCAATTAAACGAAAAATAGAAAACCCTTTTAAACATTGGGTAACTAATTTGACCAGGAACTTCACAAAAGAGGCTGTTTAAATCTTTTTAAAAAATAGGAGAAGATGCTCCTCTCATTACCTCATTGGTCACTGGAAAATTGTAAATTCAGTTCATATTACATACAACTACATACCCACCATAATGGCTAAACGTTTGAAAAATGACAATTGCAAAGATTTGAAACAAGTTGAACACTTATATATTACTAGTAGGATTTAAATTTGTATATCAACTTTAGAAAACTATTTTGCCAAGTCTATCAAAACTGAACATTCATTCTATCTGACACAATATTGTACCCAATAGCAATGAATAGCTCCAAAAGACAGATATAAGAAGCTTGTAACAGCATTATTCGTATTATTTAAGGAATGAAAATACAAACATCTGCCAGTTTGGTAACAAAAAACAAATTATATTACAAGTGGATTCCTTTGGAGTAGGAGAAAGAAGAGTGAGAAAAAAAATTACATACAGTATTGTATGATAAAATTTGGTTTGCTTCAGCTACAAATTTTAGTTAAACATCTTATACTTGTATTTCTACCTTCTTTCTAACAAACTAAATCCTATTTCTATTTCTAGGGCTTAGTCTAACCCTACATTCTCTAAGAAGCCTTAATTACTACTCCTGCCTCTGAACCCCAGTTGCTCAAATATTATTTGTTATCACTTAATTGATTCTCATTATATTTTGTGTTGTCCCAGTTGTTCTATTTTTATGCATGTTGTTTTTCTTTGAGATATTTTATTGTATGCCTGGGAAACTTATCATGTCTAGGAGATATTAAATATTCAATATGTTTTTATTTATAATTTACCATTCTTACATTAACATTTTACTGACTTTTTATTTGTTGAATACTTTTTTGTCAAAACCTTTTTAAACATGGCTTGTTCTTCTTAGAAACTACTTATTAAATATGCTCATTAACTTATTTAGTCTTTGAAAAATCCATATGAACTTGCTATTTTATGAATCAGGTAATTTAGGCACAGAGAGAGGTTACGGGATGGTTACAGAACATCAGATAGTAAGAATGAGAGCTCCAAACTGAAATTCTTAAATCTACCTCATGCTGCCACATAATTGTTTATTGGGCCTAGCATAGTACAGTAGGAAAATAAACCTTCCAAGGTACTTCAGGAATCTAAAGCATTTTCTTTAGAGTGTTGACTTTTTCTTAATTAAAGCAGAATTTTCTTTACTTTAGAATCCATGTGACATAAAGTCTGTTCTCATTGAAACTGAATTTGTATTTTCTTTACAATACTATTTGAATTATATCATTAAAATTTAGACCTAAATTTCTGCAAGTAATATTAAACTGTTCACCACTATTTGCAAATTCTTCAGGGTGGTACTTTAATATATTTCTGTTAGCTTAGAAAAAAAAAATACAACCTTATGAGATTAATGAAGAGAGAATCTTAACTAATTCTTATACTATTCTTTGAAAATAGAATTCAGGTCCCACTGTGGAGTCAGAGAAATAGCTGCCATGTTGTGTCCCAAAGGCTCATTAGATAGAAGGTTAGTGGACCAGAGACGAATGCCTGTTGTTTCTAAATAGGGCTTCTAATCAAAACATTTGGGCACACGGACAGAAAACTAATTTAAATCACTTGAGAACTCAAAAGCCCATAATAATCACTGATAACGTTGTGGTATATATTTCCTATCTCTTTTTTCCTATCCAAATACTAACTGACCTTTGTGTTAAACCAAAAAGAAAAAACAAATACTATCATAGAAAGAAAAAACAAATACTATCATAGATTTCACATATTTGTGTAATTGGCAAAATATTGTGTATATTAAATGCTGAAAGACTTGATAGAAATGGTGAAATCTTAGACTTTTTATACATACTATTAAATTGTTTTCTTGAAATTTTTAACCAATTTACACTCCCCATATAGCATATAAAGGCACCAGTTTTCCATATCCATTCAACAATAGCTATTATTTCTCAATCTTTATCAAATTTAATGGCACCTCAATATTTTACTTTGTTTTTATGTAATTACTGAGGTAGTTGAATATTTCCATGTGTTTATTGACATTTGAATTGCTTTTGAGAAGATTTGTTTCTTTATGACATTTCCCCCCCTATTATGCTTTTCAGGTTTTTAAAAATTAATTTATAAGTTCACTGCTGCTCTCTCATGCTTTCTCTCCCTCTTTCTGTATACACATCATAAAGCAATTATGATTTTATTTTTATTTTAAAAATCTAACCTGACTAAAATTAATTTTGTTACAAGGTGTAAGGTAGGGATCAAAACAAAAAATTTTTTTAAATAACTACTTTGTTTCAAAATAATATGAGGGAGGCAGATTTAATTTGTGGATGGAGCAGTTTAGTCATGGTTGTTGGGCCTGGGTAATAGCTCCTGGTGGGGAGGGGATTACAGTGGTTTGTATACTTTTGCATATTAAAAAATAAAAGTTTAAAATAAAATATCTACTTATTCTGATACCATTTGCTAAATACCCTATACTTTGCCCACAAATTTAATATCTTGATTTTTATTACATATTATTGATATAATTGGGTCTCTTTCTAGACTTTTATTCCATTCCATTAATCTCTCTTTCCTTCTTATCCTGACACTAGTACCACTTGTTAGGAATTTTATTAGATTGCATTAAAATTATATATCATTTTGGAAAAACATTACTGTAATCTACTTAAAATTTCTATTATAGATACAATAAAACACCGGCAGTTTTCTAATAGCATAAAATTAAGAATTTTATTTTTATTTAATTAGTGCTGAAAGGCAGAGTGCTCTGAAGAATAAGCTCAGAAATAAAATTTGGGCTCATCTCCAAGGAGTCCACAGAGCTTTAAGGGACACATTTTGTATATCGGCTCTATCCTTAATTTTATCACTTTCCCCAGCTTTATTTCCTGTCTTCATGGCCTAGTTTGATTACCTTTAAAAGTCTTTTGAATTGTGTTTACATCTGCTAACCACCTTGCCTCCTGTTTTGAAATGACTTGGAAGTATAAATAAAAGCTTTCAATAGATTCTCAAAGGAATTTATGATCATAAATATTAAGAACCACTGTTCTAGACCATTTAAAATGACTCATTATTGGCCAAAATTGAATACAATTTTATAAGTTTCCTGACACCACATTATTTAAAAAGCACATGACTCAAATGGCACTAACATTATTTGAAGAAATATGTGTGAAATTAAAATGTTAATATCTAGAAGGCTGTTGTGAGATAAAGTAACATTGGCAAAGTCCATAGCGTAATGCTGATGTTGCAGATTAACTGCAATAAGAATTCTCAACCAGAAAAACAGAGAACAGAAAACAACAGAGAATGCTAGATATCTGGTCATACTAGATACCATAACCTCATTGACAGAACTTCATTCATTCATTCATTCATAAAACTTGTTGAGCTCTTATGTGTCAAGCACTGTGATAGGCACTGGATTTATGGCAATGAACAGAAGAGACAAAAATCTCTGTCTTCTTGGAGCCTACACTCTCATGTGAGGACAGAAATAATAAAAAAGATAAATGAGTAGAATACGAAACTAGATATTGCTAAATATAATGGAAAATTGGCAAGTGTATATGAAAGTATTTGAATTTTAGAGAGGGTAGCCAGGAAAGTCTCACTGTGAAGGTGATGTTTAAGTTAAAATTTGCTATCTAAAACCCCTTACTTGGGAGCATATCAAACATGTCCAAGAACAGGACAGAGGCGGTAAGTTGAAGTGAAGTAAGGTAGGGAGATAGAGAGTAAAAGTGATGAGATTAGACAGTGAGGGGCATTGAAGACCATTGTAAATCCTCTATCTCTTACAGAAACACTGGAGGATGTATAGTAGGGGAGCGACTTGATCTGACTCATGTTCTAACAGGCTTATTCTAGCTGCTGTTTTGAGAGAAAGTAGAGAGGAACAAGGTCAGAGATAGATGGACCAGTAGGGAGCCTATATCTATCTATATGTATGGATGGATATGTATGTATGTGTCTCTATGAATGAATCTAAAGATATTAGAGTGAAAAAAGAAAATTGCAGAAATACATATATGCAACAATACCATTTATATTAAATGTAGACATTCACTTGTAATATATTTTATGTGGGTACAAGGTTTGTTGGTTTAAAATAATTTTTAAAAGTCTAAAAGTGTACCATAAAATTCATAATAATGCTTACAGGGATTGGGCAAGATTTCAGCTTTTTTGATATACTTGGAATTTTCAAAAAGAACAGTGAATTCATGTGTGCTTTTGTGATTGAAAATTAAAGTAATCAGAAGTAAAATTGTTGATGTAAATTGATGAAAGTAGAAAAGAGATAGGTACAAGAAGCAGTTCAAATCAAAACCCTTTGGCATGAGGTGATGTAGATGAAGAAGGGGATAAATCAAGGGCAGCGCCAAGGTCTCCAGATTGGATGAGGTTTAACCACAGTGAGTTCAGGAGGAACTCGATTTGGCAAAGGAGTTTTCAGGAATGATGAATTTAAAGCACAGTTATAGAGTAAAACTAAAGTAGATTGAAGGCGAGGGAGGTAAGTACCTGAGATATAAATTGAGAAGTTACAATCAAGACATAGGCTGAAACCATGAGAATGGATAAACCATCCAAGGGACGGAGTTGAAAACAAACAAATGAAAAATCAAATTTTTCACTTACTTTGCTTTGACCATATTTGTACATTTGTAAGATGAAAATGAATGCTTATTATATACCAAGCTTTCACACACACTCACACACACACACACACACACACACACACACACACACACAAAACCCATTTAAATACAGGTGTACAACACAACAAGAAGATTGGAAGGAAGGAATGCAATATGTTAATGTGCTTATCTTGGGTGGAGGTAGCTTTTGCTTTGGGAGGTGATATAGTATACATGTCAGAATCATAGACTTTGCTACTTCCTACTTGCGTGGCATTAGACAAATGGATGTAAAGTCAGTCTTTAGCACATAGTGCTCAATAAATTGTAGATTCTTTACTTTTACTGGATATATTGTATATTTCTGTAAGTTTCTTTTCTAATCAGGACAGTATTATTATAAATAATATTCTGGATCAATTGGTTGACTCAACTACTAAGACTATATAGTAAATAATGCATATATTTCCTGGTATGTGACACGACCAAACTATTATTTAATGTATATCATAGAACCTGATTTGTCATCATATCAAGACAATTTTTTCCAGTATTTTTTAAACCTCCTGAAATCAAATAGCCATAGAATCGTTTATGCCTTCATAGACTTACATTATAAATGTGCATGAATAATGAACTAAGGTATAGGCATCTACTTGCTCTGAAATTTAGTGGTGGAACTAGAAGTCAGGCATACAGGAGAGGATGCAGCAGGTTAGGAGTTAGAGGTAAAGAAGGGGAGATAGGGCAGGATGCCCATATTGTGGAGGCAGAGAAAGAGTCAAGATGAAGACAACACTGAAAGATAAACATTAGGAGACTAAAACTGGTTATAAAGCTCTCTGGGAATTATAGGGCAAAAATATACAAAAATAAGTCATTGTGGCTGTCTGCTCTAGACCACCCACCCACATCGTGTGTGTCTCATTAATCTGTTTTGCTATTTTAATTCTTCTTGGAATTAAGAATTTTTAGAGCAAAGCTGGTTCTGTTAAATTATAGGGAAGTAAAGCCTTCAGATTGCCCAAGAATATTTTGAAATATTGTGTCTTTATCTACATGCGTGTATATATACACAGAGGAATTTATAAAAATATTCTACTCTTTATTCTGTTTTACATTTAAAAAATAAACTGGAGTCCCAAACTTAAAACCCCATGGAAACTCCTAGCAATGGCCAGTGTCTTTCACTTATGATTTCATCGTGGGGGAGAGGGAAAAAGGTTAAATTATTCATTTTAGAAATATAATTTCCAACATTAATCCCACAAAAAAATGTAACTAGCACACAATTCAGTACTTACGTGAATTGAAATATAAGCTTATATATTTCAATAGAATAAAAATAAAAAATGTTTCTCTATTTTAAAATATCAAAGACCCATGCTAGAGAGATTAAAGGGCTGTTTTGTCTCTTTCTATGTTGTTATATGCATGAAATGGGTATTTTCTTTTATTTCGGAAGGAGTTAACCTTTTCAATTCTTTTGACTTTATCTTCCTACCTTCTAATTCTGCTGTTTTGTAAGAGAAGAAAATGCTCCTAAGAGCCTTCCTAGAAGAGATAATTTTGGAATTTTAATTATTATGGAGACCCACCTAATTTCTCTGCCCCTTATTTTTTCCCTGTAACATATATTCTCAGAGAATATTGTAGAAAACCGTAACACAATTAAATAATATGTTAAGATAACCTCATTAGTAGCAGTTGAATAATTTTAAAGGAAACTTGGATGACATATTTATCACAAGGTTTTCTTGGGGAAGCCTCACTGTAGATTTTTGTAAAATAGGGATGGCATAAATAAACAGAGTTGTATGAACTAACTGCTATAAGGTTTATAGAAATATTTTGCAGGCTATAAAAGATTATTCAAATGTCCAGTTGATCCTGAAAAACACTTTAGAGTTCAACCAAATCTCTTATTTTAAGGATGATAAAAGTGAGAATTAGAGTACATATGACTTACACAAAGGTGCACAATTAGTGAGTGGCAGAGCAAAACTCTAGATTTAGTGACTACTATTCCAGAACATCATTCACTAATGTTGATAATACATGTCCATTGTCATGTTTTAATGGGCCATTTAAATTTAATAACCTTCTAATTCTCTAATACTCAATTACTATAGCTACTACCCAGGGGAAAAATGTGTAAAATATGTAAAATCGGTATGAAATAATGCTGACAACTGACATTGGAGATCTGTTTCTGTCTTAGAGAAATGTGAGAACTGTGGGATTTCTATGTCTTGTCACATCACTCATCTTCTCTGAATTAGCTCGGTTTGCAAAGTCATTGCCATGTGTTATCTGGTACTGTTTTAAATGAGGTATTTTTGAAGCTAAAGCCCTGGGATTCTATAAGTTTCATTCAGGAGAAATATTTGATTCCAAATCTAGGCAGTCATTTTGTAGATACATGTTGAAGTCACTCTGCTACTGGGGGGAAAAAAACATATAAAAATAAGTCCAATAATGCCATCTTTGACTATTAAGAACAACTTTGCCTCCATAAAAATAGTTAGCACCCCCAAGCTATGTTCAGAAACTTAAATCTCATCAGATTTCTTGACATTTATAGGTGGGAGTAAGTGATAGTGAGAAGGTAGGCTATAAAATAGACCTGCTTACTAAGAGCTGCCTACATGAACTAAACAATTCTAACAGATATCATTCACATTTAGACTGACAGATGGAATTACATACATTTCATTATTGGTGAATTGAAGCAAAACTGAAATAGAGAGTAATCAATCAAAGTAAGCCACTTTTATGTTCAAATGCTCAGTTCTGGTTTTGCATGTGTGTTTCTCTCTCTCTCTCTCTCTCTGATATGTGATATATATATATCAAAATTAGGGAGACATAGCCATGTAACTTGTAAAAAGAATCAATGTAAAATACCTCAGATGTCTGGTGTTATGCAGAATTTAAGTTTTAGCACTAATAAAGAACAATACTCTTAAAATGGAGAGAGAAAACACTACCAAAAAAAAACCCTCAAAAAGCAATATTTGGAAAATTTTTATGTTATACACTCAGATATAGACTCAAGCATAATTAACTTAGTCTACCACGAAGAACTAAAATAAACTGGTTTTCTCTAACACATTCTCAAACAGTGTATCCAGTATTTGTGCTTTGTGGAATAGGGTTTCCTTTATTAGCTTTTAGGTGTTTATTAACACATGTAATAGGCCTCTTTCCAACAATTCCTGAACTGGCTTCAATTATTCTATTTTATTGGCTTAAAATCAGAACTGCTTAAAACTCTTAGCAGATAAACTCTAATATAAAGGTGGCTTAATTAAAATGTGGTAGAAAAGACATACATTCTATAATTTCTGTTAATTTTTTGGACTATCCAATGCCATATCGTAGAATCATAGAGTGTCAAAGTTTTAAAAAACAATGTAGATTGATTGAGGCTATCTGATCCAAATGGCCTTTTCTTTACAAATGGGAAGAATGAGGCTCAGTGAGTGACAGATTGCTAAAGGTGAGCCACACAGCAAGTCTAATTAGGGCTCTTTGGTTTACAATTCTCAGTATTACCCCATGTTTCCTGTATCTGTGTTTGTTTTTGATATGGTTATTAGCTGTAAAATATTCAGTTCTCTCTGATTCAGAAATTACTATAACTAATAATATTTTATGATGAATAGAATTTCATTATTTTTCATTATGTTTTGTATGACTTTTAGAGTCTGGAGTATAACACATTCATAACTGAAGATAAAATAATCAAGGAAGTGAAAAATAATGCGATTCCATTTTATGAAGAGAGCAAATCTAAAAACAAATAGCATTTTTGCTTTTGGTTTTCAATGATATTATCAAAATCTTCATCTATACAGCACACTGAGGAGCCTATTACAAGCTTTGTTATAAATTAGACTTCACATTGCATCTGTGGCAAAAGACGGGCAATTTTTCATGATGCATGTGTTGGAAAAGAGCTGTGATTTTATGGGTGTTATTTTTTCTCCATGTGTCATAAGAATATCCCCAAATTAAATATTTTTGTCATGTGTCACCAAACTATGTGTCAGTTTGTAGCAGAACATTTCATTTTACATCTTATATAGTTCTAACTTTAGATAAACGTAAACTAAAATCAGATTCTTTGTCACTGCTATTCTGCTAAAATTGATGTTGCTACAGAATTGAACAATACTGATGCACTACCAACTGCACATGTGTTTTTTCCCATTTCTGACAGGTTATTTCTGTCAGAAAGTTAGTTGTATCCAGGGTATTAAACACTTGGTTGTTGATCATTAATTATAGATATGGAAAAAGACAGCAATAAGCAAAAATAGGACATTTATCTCATTTTTATCTGTATGTAGCAGAAATGTGTCTCCATATGGATGTATGCCTTTGTAAGCATTTGATGTTATACATTTCCAATCTACTTTTGTGTCACTTGATGCATTATTTATTTCTCTTCTGTATGGAGGCAGCCAATTTAAGATAATGAAAATTCTTAAAGGAAAAAAATTCTCAAGTACGATCAAGAGTGAAATGATCTTTAAAACCAAAGTAAGACAAATTTCAGCTAAAAGCTAAGAAATAACCACGATGGTAACTTCCCAGAATCAGTTGTCACCCCTCTTTTACAACTCCGAGGCCACAATTTTATTGAGAGGCCAGCCCCACTGTTCGTCATCTATTTCCACATCCTAAGAGCAAACTATTTTCTATTCTTAAATGACTCCTTCATAATTAGATATAATTTACTAGAGTCACAAGGAAAAGCCATGCTGTCCCATGCTGAAACACATACCCCTATCAGGGCTAATCAGCTATGCCCTCCATGGAATCTGTATCTTGGAGAGAGAGAAAATAAGGAAAGACTTGGTGTTCCTTCATGTCCTGACCACACTGTTCCACTCAAAAGCCATTTCTGTGGCTTCCTTTCCCTGACACTAAGGCTTTTCGCTTCTTGCTCACTCTCAAGTTTAGGTCTCTCTCCACCTCCCATTGATTCTGTAAGTCCCCAATATCCCTCAAATGCATTTCCTTTTGCCTAAGATAAACAGAATAGATTTCTATTCTTAGTAACTTATATACTTATACATAACCAATTTAACTGAAAACAATAAAAACGACCTCAGCATAAGCCACATTTGCCTTCTGGATAATTAGAATCATGCTGTTTAACAATAATGTTGATAAATAAGTTTTGAATTAAAAAAAGGAGTGAGATAGAGAGAGGCCAGCCCCATAAAGTAATAAGGTTTCATAGCTTTTGTAGCCTTTTTCAATGTTTAGCCACAATTTTTTTCACAACTTTATTGAATTATAATTGACATATCATGTAATTCACCCATTTAAAAGGGACAATTCAATGATTATCATATATTCACAGAGTTGTGCAACCATCACTATAATCAATTTTCGACCGTTTCCATCACCTCAAAAAGATACCTGTACCATTTCACTATTACACCCTAATCCCCCCACCCCCTGTTTTCCTAGCTACAAGAAACCACAAATCTACTTTCTATCTCTACAGATTTGCCTATTCTGGGCATTTTATAAATGGAATCATATAATGTATGGTTTTTTGCGACTGACTTCTTTACTTAACATAATGTTTTCAAAGTCCATTTAGGTTCATCTATAGCATGTATCAGCATTTCATTTCTTTCTTTAGCCAAATAATATTCTGTTATATGGATATACCATATTTTCTTTATCCAATCCATTGTTTATTTATTCAAAAGGTGTTTCCACCATGTGGTTACTATAAATAATGTTGCTGTAAACACATGTACAAGTTTCTCTGTGACCTTATGTTTTCATTTCTCTTGATTATACATATATATAATAAGAAGTGGAATTGCTGGATTGTTTAGCCACTTTTAATTTTTAAATAAAATTTATTTTTATTTCTAACTAGGTTCTCTTTTTGTCAGAGTAGGTTATTTTGACTTCTGTGGAAGACAACTAGATCCTTTTTGTAGTTGACTCCCAGGTCATAGAGAAGATTAACTTATCTCATGGTCTCAATTCCAGTTTAAATAATTCGGATTCCCTAAATATTTCACACTTTTAAAATCTACAGCTCTGGTCACAATTACTTTAACCTGAAACTGTTCTAATATCTTCATAACTTACATTTATACTTTGTATAAACTAGCCTTTTACTGTTAGGATTTTAGTATTCGTTTATTGACCACTTTCTATGTGCAGGTACTATGCTAAGTGTTCTGTGTACATTTTTCTAATCCTTAAAACAACCAGGTGAAATAAATATTATTATCCCAGTATTACAGGTGAGGGAATTAAGGCTCTAAGAAATTAAGTAACTTCCTCTTGACAGTAAACAGGAATTGCACACAGGGATAGTTTTCAGTGTATATGCCATCAATTTAATTAAGTATTTACAAAACATACCTCCTATTAAGATAACCAATTCTAATTCTTCCTTAGGATTGGGCAGTTGTGATTTTTTTATGTGTTTTTTAAACGTTATCTTCCTCTACTCACAACTTTATGTATCTCAAAATTTGAGCCACAGGATGATGCAGTGGAAGGACCTAAAGCCCAGAAGTCAGAAGACACAGATAAATGCCAGCTCTGTCTTTTTGGCCGTGTCTTGGATTACTTCCTAATGAAAATACTATTAGGAAAGTCAGTAGTGTTTTTGGAACCTTGGATTCCTCATAGGTGAAAAAGGGGAAACTACTGTCTGGGCTTCAATCATGAGGTGGTTGTAAAAACTGAAGGAAATAAGGGATGTGGAAGTTCTTTGTCAATTGAACATTACTACACAAATGTGAAGATGAAAGGAAGTCCCTTCTTTTGCACCTGTGATCCCTAAAAGCCAGTCATCTAAATATTTTTACCCACGGTACTAACAAGTTGTTAGAACCGCTTTTTTTGAGTCCTTGTTCAAGTTCATATCTGAGAGCTATTTGCCTCTGATTGTGATCCTTAACTCTTTGCCTCTCTGAGTCTCAGCTTGAATCCCTTTTCCTTGTGGTTTGAAATGTCTTCACTGGAGATGTTCTATTGCGAAATGCAGAAGACTGCTACCATGATTGAGGCGTCCGAGGAATACCTAGCTGAGGAGTAAATGAGTAAAACATTTCTTCAAACTGAAATCTTTAAAGAAAAATATTTCAAATCCACATAGAACAAAACTTGCTGCAATTTTTGATAATTTATAATTTCTATGGCTTAATTGAGTTATCTCAATTAAAACAACACAATAAGAAAATTTCAGTAGAAAAATTGCCAGTGGAGAAATAATTAAAATAATTACTATGTTTAAGAAGAAATTTTCTGAACTGAATGTATTGTTCATACTAAAAATCTTAAATCATTATAATCTACAATAATCATTTTCTTCACATTGTAAATACACAGTAACTACTCTGTTCCATAATTGGTTGTGACCTCTTTTGGTAAAGAAAGGTAGCTCCCCAAAACAAAGCAAGCATGCTATGATAATTGCTCAGCTATCCCTGTATATTATATTTGATTACAAACTCCACCAAAGATGGCAAGAATCAGCTCCCCTGGAAGCAGGAACTTTCAAAGGATTTGGAAGCTTGGCTATATATCAGAAACAGAGTATGATCGGTTACTGAATGTTTGACTGTATATTTTGATACTGTCACCTCTGTTAGGAAATATACCTAGAATCACATAACCATTTTGTTTTGTAGCTTACTATAATTCTCATTCATTTATATCCTGGGAAAAGAAGAAATTGTACATTTATACATTACACCTGCAATTAAGATAATACCATATCTAGTGCCACTCTGGGTATAACAACAGTTATTCAGGGTAGGGCAAGAAAGGCCAAGACTGGAAGTTTAAAACTAGTGTCCATTAGATGTAACAGATCTAGGGAGATAATTAGTCGAGTTCAAGGATGGGGGAAGGAGACCAGTAAGCATAAGGAGAAATATAAAAAATCCTATAAGGAAAATACAGGAAATGTACAAAAGTAGGAAATGGGGGCAGATAGGAAACTTTGGTGCTAGGTCTGTGATGTTTACAAAGAAAGATGGGACGAGGAGCAGGAAGGCAGACAGAATATAAATTTGGGAAGGACATAGGCAAAGAAGAGTGAGTGAGATTTTGAGACCTGTGCCCTCTAAATAGGTTGTGGTATTTGGTTTTAGAGCAAACATATTCTCTGTCCTGCAATTATAGTTATATCAGAATGCACAGGTGTGTGCGACATGATGAGAGGATATGCACTACAGTGAAGATTACTATAAAAAAAGTCTTTCTAGAGGTCTTTTATGTAAGTGAAATTTTCCTTTTTTTTTTTTTGGCAAAGCCCCTACTTTTTATATCCCCAATGTCCCCAATGCTTTGGAATAGAGTGGCAGTACAGAATATATTGACTCTGAAGTCTCTAAGTAGAGCAAAAAGCACCAGTGTATGCTGTTTTCTCTCATCACTGGAGAAAAATATTAATAATCGTTCCATTTATTGAGCACTGTTTTGGCTATATATTGCTGTGCAACAAACTACCCCAAAACTTAAAAACTTAATGACTTAACTTAGAACTTTGTAGCCTAAGAAAACAAAAGTATTATCTCTTGAATCTGTGAGTTGATTATGCACAGCTGGGGGTTTTCCTTTTCCATGTAGTGTTATCTAGAGTTGCAGTTATCTGAAGGTTTGACTGGCCTGGAGTGTCCAAGATGACCCACTTACGTGGCTGGCGCTTGCTCCCGACCATTAACTGAAATGAGGCCGTCAACTCAAGTACCTTGGGTCTCCTCCACATGGCCATAGTATGTGGCTTGGGCTCCTCATGGCTTATTGGCTGGGTTTAATGAAGGAGTATTCCCATCATTAGAGTGAGAGCTGCATATCTCTTAAGGTCCAACCTTGGAAGTTATACAGCAACATTGATGCTGCATTCTGTTGGTTAAGCAAGTCAAGTCTTAGGATGGGCCCAGATTTAAGGTGATGAGAAATAGATGGGGAGGAGTGGCAAAGAATGTGCAACCATCTTTATTTCACCACAATCGCCCACTATGTTCTAGACCCTGTGAAAACTGCTTTATCTATTGTATCTTATACAAACCTCTGAACCACAGAGCAGATTAAATATCGTCAATATCCTCAGTTTGTCAATTAAGAAAATTGATAATGAGAGCTATTAAATTATGGAGTTAATAAGTAGACAAAGTGGAATTTGGATCCAAGTCTATCTATCTCCACAGCCCTAATTAGCCATAGAGAAAGAGTATAGGGATGACAGCTTACGCATTTATTAAGTAAGTTGTATAGTTCTATTAGTGGATCTTAAGTTGTTGGTTTGGTTCCCTCTGCTATTCCTTACAATTATTATTTTAAGATTATTAAGATTTTTTTAAAGCCCATGAGGCTAAATTGATTAAATTGTCTAAAAATTCCCATAGTACAATTTTCTGTGCTAGCTTGCTTTGCTTCTTCCAAGTAAATGGGTATATTGAGTTCTTATCACTTGGGCAGTTACAAAGATAAGATTAGGACAAATATACCTCTGAGTTTTTTTCAGTCTTGTCCATTTCTGGTCTGATCAACTATACTTAATTGATAGAAATGCAGGAGGAAGTGCCTAACTGAATTGAAAGTAACTATTATTACAACTAAATTACATCTTAAAGAATTGTACTGTAAAATATCCATAGACTCCTCACACTTTAAACCGTAAAAATGTATTTCCTTAAAGTCATTTATTATAGTTTTCCTTGAATATTCTGTCTTTTTCTGACTCTGTGCTTTAAGGCTGTAAAAACTATTTGACAAAAAGAAGTATTCAATCAGAAGCAGTGTTGTCTGTATAAACAGCTGGTTGGATGATTTCTTTTCTGCTGCAGTTTACTTTTCCACCAAATAGACCAATTACGTGACTACGGCTTATAAAAGAGAGATATAGAAAAGTTAGAACTGTTTGAAGTTTTGAAATTCATTTGTAAGGAAAGATTAAAAGGCCGGGGTGATTTATTTTAGCTTACAAAAGAGAAAATTGAGAAAAACCTTAAAGTATTCTCAGTGATAGGAAGAACAATACGCTTGAAAGTAAGACAAATGTGAATGTGTTGAAATGACAGTTACGGGGTAGTTAGACTCTTTACAGGTAAATTTCACCAAGAACAATCTTGTAAATGCTGGATTAGACTTTGAAATAAGGACGCAGACTCTTTTGCCATAAGTTCCTTTAATAACACTGAAGATTCTTACATAGTTTATAGCATTGAGGAGACAGATTCTATATGAGGGCATGGAAATGAAAGAGCTTACTTGCAAAGGATCTTGTGGGTTATGATTTTATGAAATGCTTTAGTATGTATTCTTGGGTTGATGCTTAGGAATACGAAGCCAGACAAAGTTTAGTAGCTTAATCAAGGTTATCGACTGAATCAATGATAAGGAAACAGGGTATTAGAAGATAATATTTCCTTTTGTCTTCAGTAAGTAGATTCTACCCTTTGTAGAAAGATAAAAGAAAAAAGGAAGGAAGGAAAGAAAAAATGAAGAAAGAAGAGAAAGTCAGGATGATCTCGCTACATTGCAATCAGTCCTATATTCTCAGAAATTTAACACTATAATTTTCCCTTTTTTGCTCACTAAGAATTTAGTATGGACATTCAGCAAGCATCAGGCCTTGGAGTCCTCTTCTAAGTCTTCGGTTTCTTGCAAAGATAATAGAAGAGAACATATAGAATTGTGGAGCAGGTTTTTATGGGTCATGACTTTTGCCCATGTTCATTAGTCATATGACCCTACCTTACTGCAAAGGAGGCTAATACATATAAGTTAGCTGTTTGCCCAGGTGAGAGGGGGATGGGGGGAGGAGTGGGGGGAGAGAGAGAGAGAGAGAGAGAGAGAGAGAGAGAGAGAGAGAGAGAGACTAAGAACAGATCCAGACTTTTTTTAAAAGCACTTCTTAAGCATGAACTATGGCACTGCCAGTGTAACACTAGAATGCATTAATGATTCCAGCACAAGACCATTTTTAATTCTTTTAAAAATATACGTTACGAACAAATGTTGAACTTTATGTATGGACTTCTATTATAATTTCACTCAATATCAAACTTGCTGTGAACTCTACAAGAAATTCTTAGAGCTGAGCAATGAAATAGTGTAATTTCTAGCAAGTGCCAACAATTTCCATGTGAATG
>NW_011888783.1:21001070-21006080 GCF_000151845.1 Pteropus vampyrus | reverse complement strand
GGTCATGACTTTTGCCCATGTTCATTAGTCATATGACCCTACCTTACTGCAAAGGAGGCTAATACATATAAGTTAGCTGTTTGCCCAGGCGAGAGAGAGAGAGAGAGAGAGAGAGAGAGACTAAGAACAGATCCAGACTTTTTTTTAAAAGCACTTCTTAAGCATGAACTATGGCACTGCTAGTATAACACTAGAATGCATTAATGATTCTAGCACAAGACCATTTTTAATTCTTTTAAAAATATACGTTACGAACAAATGTTGAACTTTATGTATGGACTTCTATTATAATTTCACTCGATATCAAACTTGCTGTGAACTCTACAAGAAATTCTTAGAGCTGAGCAATGAAATAGTGTAATTTCTAGCAAGTGCCAACAATTTCCATGTGAATGGGGCCTTTATTAAACATATTTTACCACTCCTGTGGATTAATAATGTGTTAGCAGAAAAAGACATGTTGAGCTTAGTGCAATTATCCTTCCATCCCAATTATACTATGACATTAAATCCTGTGACATTTAATAAGAAAGGCCATTTCACCCATGGCTACCTCTAATGCAGACGATTTATGCAACAGTGTTCCCATAGAAAAAATTATGAAAAGAAGGCATTCCAACATGCTGATCTGTCTAACTGCCCGTGTAAATTAAATAAGGTGTAGCAAAATATATAAATTGTTAATACTATGATTACCTGGTACCTGAGACAAAGAAAGTAAAATTAAAACACTGGCTTTTAATTCATCAAAATTAAACAAATGTAAATGGATAACTAATAGGGGAGAAATGTGCTTAGTAAATAGGAATTCAAGAAGTTATTTTTTTCCATGGAAGGCATTTAAAGCTTTTTTTAATAATGTATATCTGGCATATTTGGCCTATAACATAGCTTAATATTTGTTGAGACAAATTAATTTCACATTACAGTCATAAAATGTCTTAATTACCTTAGAGTTGAAACTCATATTTGAGGTTGAATTCTTTATTTTTTAATTTAAGGCATTTTGATATCTTAAATGTTCAATTTCATTTTTGTGTGTGTATGCTTAATCTGCCAAAGATTGTATAACATATTCCCTTCCAAAGATTTATGTCTAACATTGATTCTGAATTTACTATGAGTTTTACTATTGAACTATGGGATTAATTCATATGAGATCAAGTACTAAGGAAGAGAGAAGTATAAGAACTGCTGAAAAATATTCGTTAAGGTACTCATTTACCTTTGTTTCTGATCTTTACACTATTGACATGATGAAAAACATCAAATGCAATAGAAAAGAAACCATCAAATCAGACACTTATATGGCTACACTAGATGTGAAATGACCAGAATGAATTTTTTATTTACATAAATAAATTTCTCAGTTGTTTTGGTTTTAAATATAGAAACATAAAGTTTTCAAGAGAAACTGCCATATTTACGAAGAGCCACTTTTTTGGTAGCTGAGAGATGTAGGGGAGGAAGATTTTTTTCCTCTGCCCTCTTAGACTCTATGACTAGAACTAAGAATTAAACTGACAAAAAAAAAAAAAAAAAAAGATTACCAGGAGAAAATCATACACATTTTATACATGTTAATATTTGAATGTGTTTGCAGAAGACTTCATATATAAAAAAATAAAAGCCCAAAGAAGCAGGTACGCCTGAGAGCTGACATATTTTAACAAGGAATGATATATTGTGGAGATACAGCAAGACAATGGAAAAAGGGGTTTGGGCTAAAGGCCATAAGTTGTGGGGAAGTGACTGGGAAATTAATGGAAAATAATGGTTATGTAGTAGGATTGTTTGTACAGACTCATCTCAGTGTTAGCTCTCTGTCCCCAGTGATAAAATGTTCTCTTCTGAGTACAGGGAAGGAAACTTTCTTGTGGGAAATTTGTGTCCTGCTTTTAGGTAGAAAAGGAGAGATCAGAGAGCCCTTCCTGCATCTGCTGTTTCTCAGTCACCCTCATTTCAAAATAGTCAATATGCCAAAGTGGCATATTTTGGGATGGCATGTTCCGATCTCCTTCAGAGTTTTGTATTATTTAGTATTTGTATGTATGTAATTATACATACATGTAAGTAGATAATCAGGAAAAATAACTAGCTGAATAAAAGTACGCTTTAATCAAATGGTCTGAAAAATTATGACTTTTTTAAATTCAGGGCCTTTAAGAATTTTAATGCTCAGATCCATATTCAAGAATCACAGAATACTGGAATGAGAATAGCTCTGATAACCCCAAGGATGTTCACTATTCTGAAGACAGCCCATATCTATGACAGAAGTAAATTTAAAGGACCATAATCTTTAGATTAAGAACTGCCCCCCAATATCAATAATATTAACTCAGAATCCCTCTTTCTCATAAATGTAAGTATTACTGTGTCCTCTAGATCAGGGGTCCCAATCCCTGGGCCATGGACCAGTACTGGTCCGTGGCCTGTTAGGAACCCAGCCACATAGCAGGAGGTGAGTGGCGGGCTAGCGAGCAAAGCTTCATCTGTGTTTGCAGCCTCTCCCCAACGCTAGCATCACTGCCTCAGCTCAACCTCAGATCAACAGGCATTAGATTCTCATAGGAGCACCGGTCCCTGATGCCAAAAAGGTTGGGGACTACTGCTCTAGATGGATGTGGTTTCATCTGGCAGGTGAAAGGCCCTCATTAACTCAGTGATAGGATTGACTCCTAAGGATCCTAGAGTAGTTTATCATTAGAGGAACGACATTATATGTATTATCTCTTGCCCATTTTCATCCTAAATGTTGCTTCTTAAGAGTAGGACCCATGGCTTATTTATCTTTATAACCTCATGGCTACTGTGTGGTTTATTATTGTTGACCTAACTGGAGGCTAACCAGTTGTTATGATCATATAAATATTTTTGGATATTCAAGCTGTTTAGTCATAGAGACCATAGAGGCCAATACTAATCTATTCTCTTCTGTGTTTTCATGACTTAGATTTAAAGGGAAACTACAAAGAAGTAAAATCCTAGCTCTCACTGGAGACTGTCTTTACCAATGGAATAGTTTTTACTCTTTCAACTAATAATATATGGAGTAAAGTGTGCCAGTTTTTGATCCTTTGGACTCCAAGTAACAGAAAAGCCATCTCAAGCTGATTTAAGCAATAAGGGAGCAGAGCATAAGATTAGATGGATCCAGTAGATCAGTAATGTCCTCAGGTCCTAGAGTTTTTCTCTCTCTGGTCTACCATGAGAATGTTTTCATCCCGAGGCTGTTTTCTCTTTGATTTAGAATGACTTCCAGTGGCCGCTACATACTACCTTGCTCAAGTCAAGAGGGAAATAGAAAGCTCAGCATTAACTATTCTCTAGAAAGAGATGGGAGAACATTCTCAGAGGTCATCACCATATATCTTCGTATATCCCATTATTCATCATTGTGTCTCGTACTATTCTTGAACTAATCACTGGCGAAGAAGATGGAATGTCCAAAGGCTGATTCCCCCAATCACTCTTTCCCTTCTCTATGGAAAAGGAATAGAGTGAATGGTGAAGGCCAATCATACACAGTGTTGCCACAATGGAGTAAGTGCAAGGAAGATGATCAGGGAGATAACTGAGAAGTAGATATGGAAAGAAGGCACTGGAGGCCAAATGGGACCACTCTTTTGCCAGAGAGAATTAGAAACAGTACAAGCCAGGCAAATCAGTGAAGTTAAAAGAGGAAGAGAAATGACAAATCATAAATAGATAGAAACTATTTTATTAAAAAAAAAAAGTAGAGTGCTAAACATTTGCAAAAAATAATAGAGATATTTTTCTGAGAGGAAGATGAGGATATACTTAAAGAAGATAAGAGAAAAATAGATCGACAGACTTTCTTTTAGTTAATGTTAACTCATGATTTGGGATAAGGGTTACATATGAGAAAGACTAACCTATTGATCCTGTTTGCATGGATATGTTTTGTTGGTATGGAAAGATTTAACCACCCAAGTGTTGACATATTGGATGGTTTGTTACACGTAGGCAGAGTACAGACAATGAGAAATTTAACTGTCCTTAAAATCAATGGTCTTATCTTTGCGATGGACCATAATGGGCCTTCTCTGTGCACATTAGAAAAATGCAAGTTCTTTATAGAAAGCCCATCTCCACATCCTCACTGGAATTTCTGTTTCCAGGGAGAGATTTACCATGTTATAGTCAAAATTATGTGCAATTGCCAGCTTCAAAACTTACACTATTACTATCCAAACATGTCAATATGTAGCCCTAGGAGACTGACAAATTCCCCTGATCCAAGGAGGAGCTGTCACTAAGGCAAGCTATCATTAAATATAGATAACCATAAGGTGTCCTCTAATAGCATTTCAAGTGGAAAATAAGAATCACTCCCGGTAGTGATTCCAAAATGTCTGCCTCTTTAACAGGTTTCATCTTGACCAACTCAGATCTCAAAATCTAGGAGTGGGGCAGATCTCTGTGTTCTGTGTTCACAGAACAAGTGTCTGTGGCTGATGATGGGATCAGAGAGAAAACTACATCTGCATCTAGACAGAATCTAGGGACTAAAATTGGTGTTACATGCCAAGCAAAATATAAGATGTTGGAGTCATAGAACCAATCTTAGTTCAAAAGTTGTTTTAAGGAATTCTTTTTTTGGTTTATTTAGACAAAAAAGAAAAACCTACTATCGAGACCTCAGTCATCTGATTAATTTTTATGTTGAGTTTGCGACACAAGTGCTTTACTTATATTTCCTAGGCAATAGATAGAACAATCCTAGGCATATGTACAGTTTCTCAAAATATGTTTGTTTTTAAGAACTGGGTCTTTTATGATATAACATCCTATACCTGTTCAAGTATAGCAAACTGTCCTTTTAGGAGTTTATCTGAAGTCCTTCATTATTTTCTTTCATTTTTCTCAAAATTCTCCTTCCGGCCAAATCCAGGCTGCATGTTGGAGTTTCACTTAAGATAAGTGTTGAAAAGTCACATAAAGTCATTTTTGCATTAAGGCCCTGGCAAGATAGCTGCTTTCTGA
>NW_011888783.1:20950361-20999835 GCF_000151845.1 Pteropus vampyrus | reverse complement strand
ATGCTTCCGACTACAGCTTGATCACTATGCTTTTGCATTCTGAATCATCATAGAATTGCATAATGCAAACTAACCAGTTCTCTGATCGTCCTCTATTTTGTAATTTACCTTAAAACATTGACTCCACTGGACTCTATACTGTTTTGCATACAGAAGGTGATCCAGGTTTCTTCATGTCTTGAAGTCTAATATTTAAAATCCCTATATCCTTTTCATAGTTTTTCAAAAATATTAAATTATTATTGCTATTTCTCATACGTGAGTTTTACAATGGAAGATTTTATAAAAATCTTCTTTGCCTTGAAGAGTAAAGTTATTGATAATAATGCCAGACTCTAACACTGGATTATGGAAGAATTTATGAAGATTTAACAACTTGAGCAATTCTAGGCCTTTTTGCACTTTTGACGATAACTTCTATCTTTCATCCTATTGAGAAAGCAGGATATGAAAGATATAGTTCTGTTTAAAATGTATTTTGTATATATATATTAGAAAGAGGAAAGAAAATATAGATAAAACAAATACCAAATATTGACTAGTAATTATCTCTTATTTATGAACATATGGGTTTTTGTTTTTCTTTTGTCTTGTTTACATTTCTAATTTTTAAAATAATATATGTTACTTCTACAGGTGGAAATGTTTTAAAAATAATCTTAAGCAATTTTTTTCTGAGGATGTCTATTTAGATATTTTGGAAGGGAAGCCCAGATTTGACAAACCTGGTAATTGGCAATTAACTGATGTGTTTCAGTGGTTTATCTTTTGGGAGGCAAAATAAAAAATAGGTTAAAATATTGCAGAACTTCTCAATTTTTTTTTTTTATTTTTAGGAATATCTACTATATAAAAAAGATCTAAGAATTTAAAAATAATTAATCACCAAGGATATTTTTTATTATAAAAGCATCGTTTCCAATAATTCTTAATAAAGAATTTTTTTGAAAGTATAATTTACCAGAAACAAGAAACAGGGAAATATCGAAGCCACGTTCACTAAAGGTAAGAGGAAGACCAAATTCCCACTAACAGTTTTATTCAGTATTTTTCTGGTAGTTCTAGCAAATGAAATAAAATAATATTAAAGGATAAATGAATAAATATTGGAAAAGAAGAGGCAAAATTATCAAACATATATTTGATACAAATGTCTACTGATGAAAACCTAACTAAATCAGCAAATAAATGCTTTATAAAATAACTTAGTAGGTTGACTATACTTGATTACACCAAAATCAAGTATATGCCTCCCTATGTATGTCATTCATAATATCAATATTAAAGAGAAGGAAAAATGAAAGCTCTCCCTTGTAAAATAACTACTAGACGTATGAGAAATATACCAAGAGACTTTAAAAAGAGGCAAAGCCTCTGTGAAAAAAATTACAAAATATTGAAGACAGACATTAAAAAACAAACTGGATGGAAAATCTAAATATTTAAAAGTTAGCAATTTTCCTTGAATCCATTTGTAAATCTAATGAAATCTTCATGAACATTTAATAGGATTGTGAGGAAGTGTAGATTCTTAGAAAAAGAAAAATGAGTCTAAAATTCATCCAGCAAAATAAATATTAAAATAAGTAAACATTCTAAAAATAAGATTAATTTATATGGGCTTATTAAAATGGAGTCTAGAGTTCTCATAATTAAAACTGTGTGGAACTGTTAGACATTCAAGAAATTCATATTGTTCAGGGGGACATAATGCAATGTCCAAAAGCTGATTGAAGTTTAAACACATATTTTAAATATATTAGAAAAGGATAAAATATTTAGTGTATCAGACAATTGGCTAACAGTGGAGAGAGAGACAGAGACAGAGAGAGAGAGCGAGAGAGAGGAATTATAGACATAGTTGTACCCACAGGTTACTCCTAAATAAGCTCCCGTGGATTTGAATGTGAAAAATAACATATAAATACTAAAAGAAAACATAGGAGTTTAAAAATAAATATCGGACTGCGAATAAACTTCGTAAGCATAGTACTAAAGCCAGAGATGATAAATGAAAAGATTATTGATTTACCCACATGAAAATGTAAAATTTTGTGTGTCATGTATGTCACCATTTAAAGAGTTGAAAAACAAACAATAAATATTAACAAAATTTAGGACAGAATACTAAAATCTTTAATAAGAGTAATGATAATAATACCTAGCCCTTACATGTGTCAGGCCTTATTCTGAGTGCTTCAAGTGTATTAACTTAATCCTTCTAAGAGCTCCATATGAAGGTGCTATATTATCTTCATTTTACATGCAAGGAAATCTAAATATGAAAGGTTTTTAGTTGCCCAAAGTTAGACAGTTAGTGTATCTTGAATTAGAACCCATGTTGATTGGATATTGAGACTGTGTTCTTCCCACTCTGATGTAGGCCACTCAACACTTAAAGAGTTATTAACCAGCAGTAGGATAAAGGTTAACATTCAAATAGAACAACAGACAGAAAAGGATGTTTACAAAAGAAATACTACAGTCAATAAGCACTCAGAAAATGTTAAATAATGTAATCAAAGAATGAAAAATAGAAGGGGATTGAATATTTAATTTTTCATACCAATAATGATTAAAACATTGATTAAATCTCCTGAGGAGTTAGGTTTGGGGGAACAGGAACTCTTATGAGTGTTGATAGATGACATTTCTAGAGGGCAATTTTGCAAACTGTATAAAAAAGTTTTTAATCACATACTTTGACCCAGTAATTATCACCCTTAGGAAACTATTAAGTGTTTGCTTATATGTATATGTATACATCATTAAAATGAGTTTGAATTGTATCGACTGAATTATATTTACTGATATAAGCAACAGAAGTTTATTTCTCATAGTGTTGGAGACTGGAAAGTACAAGAGCAAGGCACTAGCAGGTATGGTGTCTGATGAGAGCTTGCTTCCTGCTTCTTAGATGGCTTTCTTCTCGCTGCATCCTTACATGTCAGAAGGGGCAAGGTTGCTCTCTGGGGTTCCTTTAAGAAGGGCAAGAATTTCATTCATGAGGGTTCCACCCTCATAACCAAATCACCTCCTGATGCCATCACACTGGGGGTTAGGATTTCAATATGTGAAACTTGTAGGGACACAAACATTCAATACATAACACCAGGCATTTTCTGTTTTTCTATCTCCCACTGTCGGCATGTTAGCTTTTCTACTTTAAACTTAAAGCCTCATGGTCTTAAAATGGTTGCCCCAGCTCTAACAATCACATTCTTCATACATTCACATGAGAAGCAGGAGAAATAATGAGGAGGAGGGACAAATGTTTCCACCTTATATATTTCCCTCTTTATATCCGAAAAGAAATTTTTTGGATTCTCAACATTGCAATATTGTTTAAATCCTTTATCATAGGGCTAGTGAACTGTAGCTTTAAAAATGTGATTCTTTTGTAATACTCTTTATTAAAACCTCAATTTCATAACATTTGATGACATGTTGTCAGCTTTAATTCAGCCTATGAGTATGTGCATGTGCACACACACACCCACACCCACATACACCTTAATAAGAAAATGGCAGAAAATCTCAGTTTTCAGGTGATTAATGATTTATTTCAATTACTGAAGATTGTGAGTTGTACTCTCAGCAGTCATTGATCTTAAGACAGCATAGTACAGAACTGGAAAGGAAACTGCAACTAAACACATGTAGTAATTATAATTAAAACAAAAACCAGAACAACAATTCTCTTATGTGCCAGAACTGTGCTGAGCATTTTACAGTTTTTTTTTTTTTAATTTAATGTTCAAAACCACCTTGTGACATAGATATGACCTTCATTTTATTTATGAGAAAATTGAGTTTAAGTACCTGGCCCAAGGTCAAATAGCTATTATTAAATAAGAGCTGGAATTTGCTCCAGATCTGACTAACCCTAAAATTTTAATTTTCATTCACTATATCCTTATATTAGACTGCCTTTCAATCTCATTTTAAGCATGGCTTAAACTATGCGGAATTAGTTCTTTGGTTTGCCAAGTTGGAAAAGAGATTTGAAAGAATTTTTCGCTTTTTGATTAGGGGTTTGGAGGTATTTTTTTTTCTCTTAGTTTATTTCTTTTTCTTGCAAAGTCCTGTTTGCTTTAGTGTGTTATTTGCATTAAACCATATTAAGAATATTCATGAGGAACATCTAGTATTTATTACTATGTAGTAGCCTGTAATTACCTGTTTTGTTAAAAAAATTACTGAATAACTGTCTAAAGACTGGTCAATCCCAACTGATAAACCAACTAGTGATTTTCTATCAACTTAAAGTATTTACTGTTCCCTTGGGCCAAATTTCATTCCATAAGGAACAGAGGGCCAAGCCAAATTGGAGAATAAATCTAAGGCATGCATCATGAGGAATATAGATTTTAGTTTATTTTCTATAAATAACGTGTTGTGAAGATGCCTTGAACTTCAGAAAAGTTTTGGAATTCCGTAGACAGAAGAGCAAGTAAAATGGAAAAGTATAAACCCTTCCTTCCATATCTTTCTTTCAAACAATTTAAAATCCAAGTCGTGTACCTTTTTCCTTCCCTTCCCTTCCCTTCCCTTCCCTTCCCTTTTCTTTCTCTTCTCTTCTCTTCTTTTCTCTTTTCTTCTCTTCTCTTCTCTTCTCTTCTCTTCTCTTCTCTTCTCTTCTCTTCTCTTCTCTTCTCTTCTCTTCTCTTTCTCTTTCTCTTTCTCTTTCTCTTCTCTTCTCTTTCCTTCTTTTTAGTGTAGACCAGTCTGCAACTTTAAAGGCCACAAAATGCTATAGAAATAAAAATTGATGGCTAACATTTGAGGCAATGCCAACTTGACCACAATTATACCTTCACCTTAATAATAACTTTGTTATTCTTTTATTTAAAGTACTTTTAAATGTTATATAATAGGCTAAAAACATTTGTTTTAAACAAACATCTGTATTTAATGGAACAGTACAAAGCAGATATCTGTGCTCATATTATATCATTTGAGCAATAAAATAAAACTAAAAAAAGGCTAAATATCAGAGGAAGAAATTGGATATTAAACGTTAAACCAAACCAACCTACACACTAATTTGTATTTTCACATTCGGAAGTAAAAATCCACTAACACTCTATTTTCCATGTCAAAGGAGAGCTTTAGATTAGTGTTACAATTAACTCTGTGGCATGATTCATTCCAAACTATAGTTTCTCTGCACTTTGCTTGTAATTAATTTTCTTCCATTTAATCTTTGGAAACAGGCTTTGTTTTCTTTTCCCATTTAATTTCTCCATCTTATACAATGACTACCTTTTGACTTCAGAATTATCTGTAGGTGTGACAAATTAAGGTGAGGCTGTAGAAATTAAGGAGTATAGAGATTTTCGTAATGTTTGCTTTCTGCTTGAATCCAGGTCGTAAAAATTAGAAACCACACAGATGACAGAAAAATCAACATGTAGGCTCTTGTATACTTCTTTTTTCTTCAGGAATTTCAAAATCTAAGGCATGGCAATGGTTGCTGAAAACTCTAAAACAATTTTACTTTGAAAGGAACAATTTTCAGCTCAACTGAAACTATAGCAATAGGGTTAAGAAAAAGAAAAAGAAAAGATGATTTGAAAAGAAACATAAAGTTGGTCATGAGTAGAATAAAAATATTTTAGTAAATACCATATTTTTCCTTATTTTTTAAATTGACAATGATCCCTAGCCATATTAAGAAATTTTAAAAATTATAAATTCATAAAATTGCTCTACATGGTCTTCTCTGCCTTCCCCCATTAGGGAGATATATGTATCTTCTTTATCCCAAAGTAAGAACCTTTGCATTGAACAATCCCAATATATTAAAAATAACTTATTTGCTCCCTATAAGAGACTCACTTGAGATTAAAAGACACAGACTAAAAGGAAGGGGATGGAAAAAGATACTGTCTTGTTGGACCTAGAGGGTATTGTGCTGAATGAAATAGGTCGGATAGAGAAAGACAAATATTGCATGATTTCACATACATGTGAAATCTAAAGAACAAAATCAACAACAAAAGTGGAAATAAACTCATAGATACAGAGAATATTTAGAGGGATGCTAGATGGGAGGAGAGTTGGGGGAGAAAAAAAGCAAAGGGATTAAGAGGTACAAATGGATAGTTGCAGAATAGACATGGAGATATAGAGTGTACTATGGGGAAGATGGTTAATAATGTTGTAATAAATATGTAAGGGAGAAAAAGGGTACTAGATTTAATGGAGTGATCACTTTGTGAGTTATGTGGATCTCTGATCAATACGCTATACAACTGAAACTGGTATATTATTATATACCAACTATAATTGAAAAAAACCTCACTGAATTGTACAATGTAAATACAAGCAATTTATTATCTATTATATTTCAATAAAGATGAAAAAAAGCTTATTTGTTCCATCCTGCAGATTTCTTTCTGGTTCTATGTCAAGAGGTTTAATGTCTGGCTATTTTATTTGGAAGCTGAAAATGTTTCCAAACAGGTAGCTTTCATCAGAAATAGATCTGGAGAAAGCACACAGTTCTTTTTTACTTCCTGGTTCACTTTATTAAAAGACCAAAAACCAGAGAAATATTTAACAAAGCTATATTTTTAGTAAGAACTTTGTCTATTGTTTCTTGTCATTTTATCTCCAGTGTCATTTAATCACAAGTGCAGGACACATGATGACTTCATGATACAGCTTTGTAATACCCATCTCCACACCACTGGCTCTCCCTACCCCTCTCTCTGCTTTTCCAGCTTCCTCCATTGCAGTTAAGACCATCTAACATATATTATTCAAATATATATTATCTAGCTCATTGTTTATTTTGTGTTCTCTAACTGTGCCCATGAAAGTAGAGATTTTTGTCAGCTATGTTCATTCTGCCAATTAGCATTAAAACAGAGCCTGGCACGTAGTAAGTCCTCAATAATATTTGTTTAATTAACACTATGTCCTCTGTTTTCATCCATTTGGCCTGAAAAAAAACCTTATATATTAGTAATATTCTTCTAGTTCCTTTTGTAACATTGAACAATAGTTCCCCCATTGATCAGAGAACATTCCAGTCTTAGGCAAATAATGACATTAATGTTTTTGGCCTAGTTTTGGTTTGTGGTCAACAAGGTTCTAATCACAATAATGCAAGTATATCCATCTGTGATATGTGTGTCTGTGTTTGTCAGGTATTTTAGGTATAATTTATATATAATACTGTTACTGACACTTAGGTTTCTATGGTTTATAAGAGTTAGGGGCTTGGTCCTTGGATCCCCACAAAAGCTTTGCATAGAGGTCCAACGCTCAGAGAAGAAAGAGTAGATGAAAAGTAGCAAACAGGAGCGACTATATTAAGTAATGCAAGTGAAGTAAAGTACACTGGAAGAAAGTCCAAGTGGGCGGCTTGACACAAATTGAGTGCTCTAAGAAATTGAGGTTCAGAGTTTATGGGCCATAGTGTTTCTTTGTCCTCCCTTTGTCCCTCCTACCTCAAATGGCAGAAATTCCCAGCTCCTCCTTAAGACCCTCCTACTTTTGGCCCAGGCATACACAGTGTGTGCCCCTAGATGAGAAGTCACATTCTGTACCTTGGGGACTTTGAGGATAGGTGCATGCTCAGTTAACTAATTTCACTCATCCAGTTGAGCACCCCCAGAGGAAGGTCATATAGTGGACATCTGCAGTTAAATGGCTGTAGTTGGGCTAGGGGAATCCAGGGGAACCACGGAGAAGCAAGGAAGGCACGAGGCACCACCAGGTACCGCCAGGTACCCTGTTGTGTACATTCTCCTGCTGAGGCGATCTTGGGGACTTATTAACCCTTCTTTGTCTTTCTCCCTGTGGCTCATATCTCTCTATTTACTTACCCTATCAATACTGTTTGCCCTTTTTTAAAAATTTATTTATTTAAATTAGTTTCAAGTATACAGTACATTGGTTAGACATCTATATAGTTCATAAAACAATCCCCCAAATGCTCCCTCCCTCCCATGGCCCTCCACCTAGCCATCATATTAATACTAACTGCATTTCCTCTGCCATGCTCCCCATCCCTGTGACCAACTATCAACTACTAATTTGTACTTCTTTAACCCTTCACCCCATTCTCCCAACCCCCCGACCCCCCTCTTCTCTGTCTGTCACCAAATTGTCCACTATATTTGTGAGTCTATTTTTGATTAGTTTGTTCTTTTCGTTCCTTAGCTACCACATATAAGTGAAATCATATGGTATTTATCTTTGTCTGACTTATTTCACTCAGCATAATAACCTCTAGGTCCATCCATGTTGTTGCAAATGGTAGGGTTTCATTTTTTTGATGGCTGAGTAATATTCCATTGTATATATGAACCATAATTTCTTTATCTAATCATCCATTGGCGAGCATTTAGGTTGTTTCCATATCTTGGCCATTGTAAATTGTGCTGCCGTGAACATTAGAGTGCATAGATCTTTACGAATTATTGTTTTGGTTTTCTTTGGATAAATACCCAGAAGTGCAATTACTGAGTCAAAAGCTATATGCATTTTTAATTTTTTGAGAAGCCTCCATACGGTTTTCCATAGCAGCTGTACCAATTTGCAATCCCACCAACAATGTATGAGGGTTCCCTTTTCTCCGCATCCTTGCCAACACTTGCTGTTTTTTTGATTTATTGATGATAGCCATTCTGACAGGTGTGAGGTGATATCTCACTGCGGTTTTAATTTGCATTTCTCTGATGATTACTGACCTTGAGCACCTTTTCATATGTCTGTTAGCCATCTGTATTTCCTCTTTGGAGAAGTATCTGTTCAAGTCTTCTGCCCATTTTTTAATTGGATTGTTTGTTTTTTGTTGTTGAATTGTTGCCCTTTTTTAATTAATGCATATTTCTGTAAGTTTTGACTGACCTATATAGTTATGTAGTCATCCCCACAATCAAGATCTAGAATGTATTTCCAAATACATTCACTCCCCCAAATTCCCTCATGCTTATCGCTCCTCCCCACCCCGGACAGATACTACCAAACAGATGCTGCTAATCGATTTGTGTCCCTATTTTTCCTTTTCTAGAGTGACCATATAAATAGGATCATACAATGTGTATCCTTTTGAGTTTGGCTTCTTTCTTCTAGCATAATGCACTTGAGATTTATCCATGTTGCTCTATGTATCAGCAGTTTATCCTTTTTATTGCAAAGTAGTATACCATGTATGAATGTACAAGTTTGTTGATGCCTTCACCAGTTAACGACATTCAAATTGTTTCCTGTTTTTGGCAATTAAGAATAAAACTACTATAAACATTTGTAGATAGGTTTTGTGTGGATGTATATCTTCATTTCTCCTGCATAATACTTGGCAGTAGAATGGCTAGGTCATATGATAACTGTATTCTTAACTTTTAAAATAAACTGTCAAAACACTTTCTAGTGTGTCTGTACTACTTTGTATTCCCATCACTAGCAATGCATGAAAGTTCCAGTTGCTCTGCATCCTTGTCAGCATTTGATATTGTCAGAATTTTTATTTTGAGACATTCTAATAGATATATGGTAGTATCTTGTGATTTGAATTTACATTCCTCTAGTGAATGATAATTTTGAATAACTTTTGATGTGCTTATTTTCCATTTGCATCTATTCTTTGGTGAAGTTTGTTTATTTGCCCATTTTGTAAAAATTGAGATTTTTTTTGTTATTATTGAGATTTGAGAGTTCTTTATGTATTCTAGTGAGCAATCCTTTATCATATATGTGATTTTAAAATATTTTCTCCTAGTCTATGACTTGTCTGTTCATTCTCTTAACAGTATTCATTGAGTATTTGACTCCAATTGCTTTTTCTAACATGGTATCCTATTGTGAATTGGCGATAATAACATAAAACTCTTTTAGTGGAAGTGGCCCTTTGTACATCAATACATATATTGATTCTACTTTAACTCCATTGAAGTCTATGAAAGTAACCTTTTGGGGAACAGAGTTATTTGCTTTTACAATCATTCCTCATATTTAGAAATGTGGCTTCCTGTACCATTCGATCAAAAACTCAGATTGTATCTCTAACTCCTACCCTAAACATAGGTGAATATGTGACCAATCTTTGAAAATGTAAACTTTGAAGATGGACATACCTGGCCTCTCGATTTCATCTGAATCCATGGTTACCAACATGACTTAACTAGAATGGTACAAATAAAAGGCAAACTAGCTAGTGGATTTTAAAATCCTCATTTTTAGATCCAGTGCATGAGTATAAATAGTAAGGATTCACTCGAAATCTTGTGTCATTAATATCGCTGAAGTAGGTGAATGCAACAAAAACATGAAGGGAGGGAGGTTAGCTGGGAACAAATTATTTAAACTTTGTGGGACTTTGGTAGCAAGTTACCATGCTTCCATCTTTATTGTTTTGTTGTTTGTTTGTGTGTTTGTTTGTTTGTTTGTTTTTAATGCCTACAGCACCTGGACCATCTTTATTGTTTTAACTATAAGCAGTAGGGGCCTATATTTTGCTTTCATACATTTTGCTTATTATAAAGGTATTCAGAAAAGTAAAGAGGTAATCAGTCATATCAGGGATTTTATAGGTTTCAGATCCCTTAGCATGGGAAATATTATTTGTTCTGAGATAATTATGTGGATAGTGCTAAGTAATATACAAGAAAATGTACAGGGTGAAGGAAAAAAAAGTTGACAATCTATGCTATGATCAGTAGCAATAATCAGTGTTTGGAAACTTCCATGAATTAAACATAAAAAGAAGTAAAAATAATCTCTCTGAGTTACATTGTATATCTAGCAGATGATAGATTGGAGCAGAAATATGTTATGATTCCTTAAAAAGACAGTCTTCCCAGACATGACTTCTAAGTAACCATACTGGATGTGAGTATATGTCATCAACCTGAAGAGAGAATTGGCCATCTTGTAATGTCTAAGAGATAGGAAATTTTGGACAATGGAACTTCAACGCAAAGGTCCTATTGGCAAGGCCGTCAGTGTTCTGAAGATGGATGCAATGGACATATATTACTTGAAGTTATTAAGCCTAAGAACCATTTAAATAATTTTGTTTTAATTTTAAGGTCTGTATATAGCTGGCGATTTACTTGTCACACAGATGAGAGTTCCAATGCACACAACTGTTTTATTTCTCATTATGAATTAATAAATAGACATTCTGGTTCTATATATGAGTTAGGATAATATGAGTTTACCCTGAAAGACAGAGCTCTTCTATGGAGTCATTCCCTCTCCACCATCATGATGTATTTGTCCTAACTTAAGCCCTCTATGCCATTATTTTATCAACATTTTTTTTAAAGTTGATTTTAAAGTAACTCACTTTTGTTTTTAACTGAGCCTCGGGCTAAAGATGATTCCTGAAGTTAGTGTACTAGTTATATTATTTCCCTAATATGCACTAAAATAAATAACTACAGAAATGAAAACTGTTTGTGCAGGGACCTAAAATTACCTTGCACATCACACTGTAAACACTGCTTTGTACCTTGGCAGATTTACAAATATAATGCCACCCTGTGAGAAGCCAGCTGACCTTCCCCAGTGACACAAGCTCATTAAGTGATTTTTACATTTGAAAATTATGTACTTAATAATTACATGACTCGGCATATCACACAACTGGTCTCTCTGGGCCTCTTTTTCTTCTATGTAAAATTAAGTCTTTTCCAACTCTAAGTGTTACAGTGCTAGACAAAACTATGTGAGACACATATGAAGAACAGGGAAGAAAATACAGACAATTTGTGAATTTAGAGAATTGGGTTAACCTCTCTAACCTCCATTTTCTTACCAGTGAAATAGATGTACTAGTATTACTAATGCCTTAGGGTTGTTATAAGGATTAAATGAGTTTAAATGCATAAAATGCACTTATAGATTTCATGAAATGTAGACATATTGGTTAGTTATAAAGAAGACGAGTGAGTAGGGGAATATGTTAAACAATATCCTGAGGAAACAACCAATTGGATCGCTTCATAAAGTCAGTGTAGAATAGTCCCCACTTATCGGAGGTTTTATTTTCTGTGGTTTCAGTTACCCACAGTCAACTGTGGTCTGAAAATATTAAATGAAAAATTCCAGAAATAAACAATTTGTAAGTTTTAAATTGCACGCCTTTCTAAGCACCGTGATGAAATCTCGCATGACCCACTTCATACTGTGGGACATAAATCATCCCTTTGTCCAGCATATTCATGCTATATGTATTACTTGTCCATTAGTCACTTAGTAGCCATCTTGGTTATCAGATCAACTATTGTAGTATCACAGTGCTTGTATTCAAGTAACCCTTATTTTATTTAATAATGACCCAAAAGTACAAGAGTAGGGATGCTGGCAATTCAGATATGCCAAAGAGAAGTCATAAAGTGCATCCTTCAAGTGAAAAGGTTAAAGAAGGATAGAAAAAAACATCATATGCGGAGGTTGCTAAGATCTCCAGTAAGAACAAATCCTCCATCTGTGAAATTGTGAAGAAGGAAAAAAAAATTCATGCTAGTTTTGACCTCCTTCTGACGTATCGTTGGAAGGTCAGTAGTATCCTAATGCTACGTCATAATGCCCGCATCATTTACTTCCTTCATCCCCTCACATAGGTGTTGTATCATCTTATATCATCACAAGAAGGGTGAATGCAGTATAATAAGGTATTTTGAGAGAGAGACAGAGAGAGAGAGAGGTCATATTCACATAACTTTTTTTACAGTATATTGTTAAAATTGTTCTATTTTATTATTAGTCGTTGTTAATTTACTGAACCCAATTTATAAATTAAACTTTATCATAGGTATGTATGTTTAGGAAAAACACAATACTGGATGGTTTAGTACTATTTGTGACTTCAGGCATCCACTGAGAGTCTTGAAACATATTCCTTGTGGATAAGGGAGGACTACTATGATATTTTTGAAAAAGTGTAGAGGAGAGCATTGTTTTAGATTATAAGAGACTTTACATCCAAATTCAAGGAGTGATTCTTAATTAAATACAAGTTTCCTCCAAAAAAATCTATTCATGACATTCGGAAAATAATTTGACACATTTTAGTTACTGAATATCATATTATATTTGAGAATTGTTGATTTTGTTAAGTATGAAAATGGCTGTGAAGTATAATGTTCTTGTCCAGTAAGTATCCAGGGACGAAGTGTCATGATAATCAGTTTACTTTGAAATGATTCAGCATAAAAAATAGGTAATTGAAAGATAGAATAAGCAAATTGGGCAAAATGTTAACCATCTTAATTAAAATGGGGCTACGTGGTGCTTATTGTACCAAAAAATTGTATTCCTTTTTGTGTATTTGAAAATTCTCATAACAAAAACTTTAAAAAATGTCTAAATATGGAAAGAGTTCTAAGATATGCTATAGAGTAAATAAAGCCAATGCTAACGATTACACAGAATAATCCCAATGTACACTTCTTTCTTTTCTTCTTTTCACTTTATTTTTCTTTATTCTGGAAGACAGAACAAGAAACTTTAAATCATGATACATTTTTTAGAAAAGAATTAGAATTGGGGAAAGGAGATTTTACTTTTTGTTTTATTTTTTTCAATATTGTTTGAATTTTTACCATATTTACATATTGATTACCTTTATTTTTAATATTTAAATAAAATAGTCACAGCCAAAAAAAACATTTAAGTTAATTGTCATTAGCTATTTATCCAAAATTATTGGTGTTTCTCTGAACTAGAATCTGTTTAAGAGACTAAAATATTATGGGGATTCTTCTATCACCAATATCCTGATTGCCTCAGCCACCACTAACACCAGACTGATGCCCAGAGCAATGAGATGCCCCCATCTTTGATTCATTCCTGGTTTGCATGCCTCTCCACCCTCTCTAAAATCTCCACCCATATTCACTGAGCCAATAATGAAAGTAAATTTAGATCATTGGATAAAAGTGGCAATGATGATGATGGCAGAAAGTCAACATCAAACAAGCTACTTTCTTTATCAACCTGTGACAAGTATTTGTTATGTGCAGGTTATTATATAATACTTTTTTGAATACAGAATAAGAGCAATAAATGGTATATCTGTAAATTCTAGACCTACAGATGTGCTGTTGAAGTGGGTCTATGGATAGAGCAACCCGTAGGACCATATGTAATCAATTTCAAAATTAAGTTTGAGATCTATAATTTCAAAAATATTTCAACAAAATGTAAATAAAATGTAAAAAAAAATGTAAAAAAAAATATTTCAACAAAATGTAAATAAAATGTGTTTTCTGCTATTGTATTATAAAGATACATTCTTATAACTTCGCTGATAAAACAGTCATATTTCATAAATGAAGACAATTTAATGAAAGGACATTTTATGAACTTAAAGCAAATTGCTTTTTAAATTATCTTATTTAAAGCAAGCTGTCCAGCTCTTTGGTTTTCCATAGTCAACTGCTGTCTTCTTTTATGTCTTGCCATACAGTGCAATGGGATTTGTATTTGAAGCTTCATAAGTCGAAGACAGAGGAAAAGAAAAGAGGGTACACATATTTGAATGACTCAAACGCATGATATGGTTGTTAGGGCTCAGCGTAGAATAAACTTGCCATCTGCCAAGATAATTTGATGTAAGATCCTAAACTTTTGTTTTTTTGATCTATAGTTTTGAAATTAACACTGAATCCATTAACTTATGATTTTTGTTGTGCAAATTTGTGCCTTCATTAACAAAACAGTTTAGGCTAATATCTCTAGCAAATAAAAAATTAAATTAGGATCTTATTTATAGTTTTCAGGTCTTACTTGAATGACATGCTTTTAATTATAAAAAAGTGTCAATTATACATTAAAAGTAACACCAATTTACAACTCTGCCATTGATTAGCTTTAGAAACAGGCAAGTTACTTTCTGGACCTTGGTTTCTTGGTCTAATAATTCTGTTCTAACATTCTATGATAACATTTTTAATCCCATAGACCTGCCTATGGTGAGAGCAAGAAACTATGCTTAGTTAATATTCTTACAAGTTTAAACTTCTAATTAAGACATAAATTTTATATATGCTTAAAAATGATTAGAGGTAAGAAATGTTTACAGGAACCCAAATAAGAAGTTTGTATGTATTCTCTTTTTCTAAGACATATATTATCTCTGGGAGAGATACAGATAGAGAGCTACATATTGTAAACTTAGACAAGGTCATTTTATATAATATTAGACCTAAGAAATGTCATGTTGCAAATTTGACTATCACAGTATTATACAAAGTATCTAATTCCTGGTTTATCTATGATTTAAGAATTAATTTACATTTTACGAATCAGTTTGCCTTCTTAATTTGAACTTTGAGGCTTATTGAAATTATTCTTAAATTTCAAGTAACAAATTTATTAAAGAAAGAAAGCTCATTCTTTTGGATAGCTTCATAACTTCTTCACTCATAATAAATTTATGAGTAAATTGAAATTCCATGTTTATTTGTTCATGTACTGTTATTGGTTCAGTTTAAACCAGGAACTATATATAAAGCAGCTACTGTAGGCTTAGACAGAAGGATAGATAGACAATATTATAGTTAATCAGCTTCCCACTAACTTATTCTCATGCAAATAAAGTAAATTTGCAGCACCAATATACTTGAAAAAGTATATGTAATCTTTCTTTGGTCTATCTGTGTGTAAATGATATATCATTCTGTGGATCCAGACAACAAAGCACTTTGCTGCCTCATTGATTAAAAGAAATAATTTAGTTGACATACAGGTCATTGAAGAATTAGCTGGTTTCTGCATATAATACTCCAGTTCTACACTCCCTTGATGTCAAACCCCAAAGACCCTACCAGGAGTAATGGTGTGATGTGTGAAAGTGAATGAAAATTTCTTTCGAGGTTACCTGGGAGACAATGTAATCTGAGATGCTAAAATAATTTATTTTAAGAATATATGATGGATTAGAATATTATTTGTCAGCGTTGTAACAGGCAATAGTTTTATATAATATGGTGTTCCAGATAACATCTCTGTAGACATATTCTTTTGATCTAAACAGTATATTATGAAATATGCCAAGCAGTTATAAAATATTTACCTAACTATAGAAGATATTTTTTTCCCCTAGAAAAAATTGACCTCATACCCTCCACTGCTATGAATGCTGCCAAAGGCTGTCACCTCAGCTGGAAGAGAGGTATACTACATTGTCCACCATACAGGGGTCCTTAGAGCCTTCCCCATGCATTAAGTTTGCCTTGAATTACAGTTTTTCAGGCACATCTGCTTTAAAAACTAATTACGACTAGTTATCTATGTTTTTCTTTTCTATTCTTATTGAGGGACTTGAAATATTCACTTTTTTCCTATGGCTTTATTTTTAAACTGTCAGCTGTCCTACTATTAACATTCTGATACACTCTGTAAAAAATTTTTTTAATTCATTTGTTTTAATATAAATTTGACTTATTTCCCCCCGGAATTAACTCTCATTAGCTGAGTTGGCATTGTGCAGATCAGAAGTCATAAGTTAGTGCCCCTTGGACTCGGTGTGTTCCACAGATGTGTTCCCTTTACACTGAACAGTATTATCAAAAAAATAAAAAATTAGATGCCAGAATTAAAAAATGGGAGAGATTTCATATAAAAATTTTCAATTTCCAGCTTATCTCCAGTATGCCCCAGTCTTCTTATTACAAAGCTTACGACTGGTATGTTTTACTCATTTCCGTTGCAGCCTGGTCTCTGTAAGCTTATGAGCACTGGACCTCTGATCTAGACAGACAGACCTATCATCCCATATATAAACATTTTGAACAAATTACTGACTTAACATTTCATAAAATGTTCTATATTAAGCTCAGCAATGGTCTGAGCATCTTTGGTGATATTATGCTTAACCTTTCTATCCATTAAAACTCTACCTATCTATAGAGCCATTTTAAAATGAATTTCTTTCATTAATCTCTTTTTTATCTTAACCGTAATTAACACTAATTGAACACTTAACAGATGAGAGAAATTGGAGTAAGGGCTGAAGTACAGATATTGAAAAATACAACATGTACCCTCAGAGTGCTCATAGTTCAGCAGGAAAGTCAGTTATCTGAAAGAATAATTGCAGTAAAATATCATCAGTACTATTTAAATATAGCCATCAATTATTGAATATTCTAAGTGCTAGGCATAGTAATGGTGTGCACGTCTGTATCCACTATTTTTAATTTCTCATTTCCCATTAGCTCGTCAAACCACTCTAGTCAGTCCAGGTTCTACACTACTGTACTGAAACTGTTCTGTTTAAGGCCATTAACTATCTCCATCTTCCTAAATCCAGCAGCCAGACTGCACGACCAAGGGCAAGTTATTAATATTCTGTTTCACAGCCTCATCCTCTGTAAAATTATGACAATTTCAGTACTCACCATGTATGTTGTATAGGATAATTCATGTGAGGAAGTATTCTATGGGATAGTAGTGATAATCTATGTAAACCTTTAAAACAATATTTGGCAGATAATAAGGGCACAATTTATCTTAGCTGTTATTATTATTTATTATTATTATACTACTGCTACTATTACTAGTTATTTTCACAGCAGTAATTGACAAAAATAGACATTTCCTTCTTTTTGGAACACTTTCTGCCCTAGTTTGCCTTTCCTCACATCGCACTCTCTTGGTTTCCCTGTAATGTGACTGGCCTTGGTTTTCTTTGCTGGCTCCTTCTCCTTGTGAGATCTACAAATACTGGAGTGCTCCAGAATTTGGTACTGGGTCTTCTTCTTTTTTCTGTCTACTGTCTTTCCATGGTAATCAGATCTAGTCTGTGGCTTTAGATGCCATCTGTGCTCTTATGACTATACAATTTATATATCCATCTCTTACTTGTTCCCTAAACCCCAGGCTTGCATAGCCAAGTGCCTTCTTAACCTATCTATTAGGCATCTGCAACTTGAATTCTTGATTCCCTTCATACATCTGTTTCTCCTATTCTGACTCTCTTCTGACTCTCTTCAATTCTCCACAAATTAGCGAATTGTTATTATATTTTTAGTTTCAAATCACTCATTGCATCTCCATTGGTTGACTGATTTCTGTAAGCGCAATCTAGTTTGTTGATATCCCTTCTGTTGCATGACAGTTACTTACTCTCACTGCATACTTGGAGAGACAGAGTTCAACGGCAATCTGTTTCCAACTACTCTTTGGGTCTATAACTTACTTCTAGAATTCTAGAATAAAAAGGAATAATCATCATCAAAGATGATTAACCATCATCCAGCAAGAGATTTTATTTTTCCCTGAGAGTCAGTGAATCTAAGGCTGTATCTTACTTTGTATTCATGTACCATAAAATCAGCTGGTATAAGGAGTGAAAAATTTAGACTACCGTTTATTAGACCAAATAGTTGATTTAATTTTATTTTCTGATTGCCTTGTTAGTGTTGTGTAAATATAAACTATCAGAAGGTAAACCTTCTTTCAGTGATTCTCAAACTTGTTCTTCCTGAGGCCTTTCAAGACTGCTCCAGCGCCACTCTATTAGGAAAGCCATCCCTGATGACCGGATCTAAAATAGCACCCATCACTCTGTGTTGACCCTCCCTGTTTTGTCTTCAAATATATATATTTTTGTTGAGTTGTTCATCACTACAGTTGTGGTTATTGTTGTTTTCTGTCTCCTTCCTCAAGAATAGAAGGTCCATAAGGAGAGAGGCATCATATTCTGTGCTTCTTTTATATCCCAGCACCTAAAACATTGGCTCATATTAAGCATTCAGTAAATAAGTATGGATATTTATAAATGAATATAATTAATGTTTAAAATTAGTGCTCCTAGAGGGCTCATCCTGCATCATTTCTCTACATAAGAATCTAAGGCTGTATTATGTAAGAATATAAGGAAACTATCCATTATAGAGTTTACTTCACAGTATTTTTTAAATATACCTTATAACCATGGAATGAATTACATAATATGAAAATAATTCTTCATATAGTAAGCTTTGTGCACATACCATTCCTAAAATTCTCACTTATGAAGAAAATATGAAACTAATGTACATTAAATGTGTCTTTGAGATTACGGGGAAATGATTTACCTGCATTAAGAATGAAAATTCAAAGCCTATTCTTTACCTTTTGTTGATGACTCAAATATTATTGGTATACAATCTCTTTTTATCACTGCTGTCACTAATCACACTTATAGGTGGTATGCAATAAAGGGTAGGATTGGATCAAAATCCATGACATCCATGGTTTACAACTTTGCCCATCTATTGGCATTGCTGAAGATGGAGATGCACTGACATGACTTGTAATTTCATGCCCCTTTCTCTTGTGAAGTGGTAGAGGCAAGGAAAGAAAAAGCATAAAATTAAAGCATAAAATTATCTGTGGAGAATTAGAATGATCACACTGAAACCTGAAATTGGAATGTGGACCCAGGTGACTGATGAGAAAAAGAGAGGTAAAAAAAAGGGCAATAATGCCAAATTACTCAAGACTTACACAAACATGTTATAACTCCATTCCCCAAAGTCATCATTATAAATGGAAGAGCTCCCCATGCATACCTAACTCTTCCAAATATAACACATTTTTTTTATGAGGTTCATCCAAATTGAACCTTATCTGCTTACAAATGTATAAACTATGGATAACTGGCAATATGATTTATAGATCTGAGAACCTCAGGTGACATGTGCAGACTGGTCTGTATTGTAAAAATTATTTATGGTTATAATTCTTTGTGCAAAGTGAACTAGAGGACTGAAGCAATTGTTTTGAATGGTCTTGTCATTATCTCCATCTATCTTTCATACATAGACACTGTTAGTGTCTGTAAATCGGGTGAAATTATCTATACAGGAAGAAAAGAGAGCAAAATACAACCTAAAACCAAAGTTTAAAGTAAAAGAGCTCAAAATAACCACTAGAGTCCAAGCGCTATTTAGAATCGATAGTAATAATTATTTTTATCATTGATTATTTGTTTTAATATTGGCAGAAGTGGACAGTCATTGGAATCTCAATTTTGGAGTGAGTGGTCAAAAGTTGAAAAGTTGGATCCAAAGTGAGAATGTGTACGAATGAGTTTATGAGATGTTTCAAATGGGAGAGAACAAGTTCTTACTGGTAGAAAACAACCAACCAACCAGACAGACAAACAAAAACCCTTATTATCTGGTTAGAAAAAGGAAGAGACTATTTTCCAGATGGCTTGAAAGGAGTGTCATTATTGATTTGACTTCATCATTTTCCAATGAAAGCTGTGAAGACCCTATACACAAGGTAACTAAAATAAATATCTTTCAAGATCACCTATTAAACTGATCTTAAAAAACATTTTATCAGCTTTTATTCTGACTAATATATTGCTAAGAGATTTTCTTTTACACTTCCAAACAGGAGACTTCTTTCCATAATTTACCATATTGACTTTGTTATCTAAGCTTCAGCACCACTCAGACTCAGAGCATGCTTATCTAAAGTGCTTAATTGCAACTGGATATTTACTGGAGAAAGTTTGAAATTTCACTTTCAGAATATCTTCCAATATGTTTTCCATTCATTCTGAGTACAATGCTACAAAGAGTACTAGGCCAAGAGTTTTCTTTATCTCTCACGATAATCCACTCCTCTTGTTATCTTTAAGCAAAACTTCTATTGAAGCAGGCAAGGCTTAAGGGGCTGCCTTGAATTAGCCTCAGCCGTCCATCACTGTTTAGGAAAAGCTGCCTACAGATTTGACCACCATATGCACATTACCTGATTTATTTTTTATAGCTCTTCTGGATCTTTTCTAGAAATATTTAAAAAAAAAAAAAGGAATTACTATAATGAAACATAACATTTAAAATTCTTAGCAATATTTTGCATACATTCTCCTCTAAAATGTTACTAACTGCTTTTTGGAGAAGCAGAGTAATGCACACAGGATATAATATTTATTTAACTATCAAATTATGAACTCAGAAGGGGAAATCTGTGGACATTATCAAAAATAACAAGCACTGCTATACAACCTAAGTCGTCTACAAGTTTCATAATGCTTCAGTGGTTTTAAAGTGTTCGCGCTTATTCTACTTTCGACCACTACTGATAAAAATTAATAATTGGGGGTCTTGTAGCAGTTATGACATCGTAGCCATACTCAATATCTCTAATGGAGCCCATCTGCATGTAAGATACTGTCCACACTCTTCATATCAGCCTTAAGGACTGCATTTGTCAGGACCTAAGTTTCATATCTGATTTTAATTCTTTCCTGTACAACATAAACCATTACATTTAACAAAGATCTCAGTGTCTCATCTATTCTCCCTGCCATGTCCATTTTATCTGCTCCTTGCTTCCAATATAATGTCTCTACTCATCCCATCTGTGACCTACCTATTCCTTAGGAAACAATATAAATCCTATTAACCATACAAAATATTCTCAACTATCTATTACCCCACACTAATGTATGCTTTCCTCTTGCATTCACCTTTGAAGACATCTGGCCCCGGGCTTTTCTTTGTTGGAAAGTTTTTGATTACTAATTCAATCTCTTGTGGGTCTGTTCAGATTTTCTATATCTCTTAAGCTCATTTGGTAGTTTCCATGTTTCTTGGATCTCTTATTTAATCACATTTTATTTCTCCTTCAATTTTCAGAAGCTAAATGAGCTGAAATTCAGGGGAAAGATATTCATTCTTCAAAAGTAAATCTAAATGGAAATAAATGACTAGAGTTAAGCTACTTTCTTCATCAAAACTGAGTCAAGAAAATATCTCTACCTTCCATATAACAAGTGACCCTTCGTTGTGTTTCCCATGTTTTGAAACAAAATTCCTATTGAAAACAGGTGTTGGTTTTGACTTCCTAAAGCCTTTTCTAAATCTTTTTTTTTTTTCCAGAAAGGTAAATTGTCTTGAGATTCAAAGTAAGAAAAGTACTCTTAGTATTTTACATAGTGAACTTTTGCTAGGGAACTCAAAATACAGTTGTTGCAATCCTTATTTTATGTTCCTTCTCTTAGAAATAGTGTATTTCTGGAAGAGCAGACAGTGTGTGTGTGTGTGTGTGTGTGTGTGTGTGTGTGTGTGTGTGTGTGTGTGTGAGAGAGAGAGAGAGAGAGAGAGAGAGAGAGAGAGAAAGAGAGAGAGAAATAGCCACTTTATTTGTGATTATTAGTTGCTCTGAAAGAAGGTAGAGCTTAGTAAGGATAAAATTACCCACAACCTAAAATGTCATCTAATCTAACCTGCATCTTCATTACTTTTCCTATATATCTATTACCTCTTATTATCTGAGTACCCTAAATTATCTTTTAGTCTGTGCAGTCAGCCTAGATAATTATGCTTTTCCATTTAGAGGAAAAAAGAACTATCTGCTGAAACACACACACATACACATATACACACACACTCTCACACACACACACACGCACACACACACCCCAGCTGCTTCTCCAAGTTCATTTATTCAATAAACGTTTATTGAACACCTACTATGTGTAACATATGTATTAAATTGGACTTTTAAGTACACGATATGAACAAAGTAGACATGGTTTATCAAAAATTCAGGTCATGATTCCTTTTGTCAAAGACCCAGTTTACAAGAATCCTACTTTTATCACATGAAGAGTTCAGTAGTGTAATTGTACAAAGCAATTGAAGGCTCACATACCAGTGGAAGTTTAATGATAATTCAGCAATGACCCAGAGCTTCTGCTGCCTGGGAAACATTTAATGATGTTACCCAGGAAATATCATGACACCGTACAAAGGGGCATCTGTTTGCAAGTCTAACCTTGACAAAGAAGCAATTGTTCTTGCCAGAGGGAGTAGAATAAATCCCTTCACTTTGCCCCAGCATGCCCCACACCGCTGATCCGGCAGAGAATGCTGAACACTCACAATAGACAGAAGGCTGCAGGGTCAACCAAACCAACAAGAGCCACACCAGGGGTTAACAAGGAAAGCAGGAAGCCAACACTTTGCTGAGCATATTGGGGAGAAGCAAAACTTTGACGCCATTCATGGAGGCAATACCCAGCACAGTCTCAATAGCCACGAGTGAGATGATCTACCAATACAGAGTGCATAAACGAAAAAGCAGCCAGTCTCACTCAGAACAGACAGCCTGGGAAAAGAGTGGCCCTGGCTACAGAAAAGAGGATCAGCAGAGCAAAGCAAGACAAGCTTGTTCTCACTTTAGCCTTTTGGAATTGTGGTTAGACCTAAGATTGAATTCCTGCTCTCTCTATCCTGCTGTGACATTGTGTAAATCACTAAATCTCTCTGAAACTTAGATATTTTTGCATGTAAAATAAGCTTACAAAATTGTGAGAATTAGAGAAAATGAATGTAAAGTAGGCATTCAATAAGTGGCAGCTACTTTTAATTTGAAGTGTGTATTCAATCATCATAAATGACTCCCTTGATAGTCTTCTTAAAAAGTTCTAACATGTCTTTTGCTGTTAAGAGTCTGGTGTCAGATGAGGATGCTTGCTTTGCAAATGCTTCTTAAATGGCTTATTTGTGCCTAAATGTGGTACACTTGATGATACCCTTATTACGTGTTACAGTTGACCCTTGAACAACACCAGTTTGAATTGCACAGATCCACATATACACGGATTTTTTTAAATAAATACATACAGTACTGTAAATGTATTTTCTCTTCCTTATAATTTTCTTAGTAAAATTTTCTTTTTTCTAGCTTACTTTACTGTAAGAATACAGTATATATTACATAGAACATACATAATATATGTTAATTAATCATTTATATTATTAGTAAGACTTCCAGTCAACAGTAGGCTATTAGTAGTTAAATCTGGGAGAGTCAAAAGTTATACATAGATTTTTGACTCCACCATGTCTTGGCACACGCTAACCATCGCATTGCTCAAGAGTCAACTGTAGTTATAGATTTTTTTGTCTCTTTCATATCTCTTCCCTCTGCTCCCTCTATACCAGAAGCTTTTTGGGGACACACCCATGCCTTATTCATCTTTGTCCCCCAGTGACTGTCATAGTTTTTACACAGAGTAGGAACTCAATAAAATTTAATACTGTGTTTGCCTTTGTTTCATCACTTTCTGCCATATCATCATACATATTTGACTTGGAAGGTCAGATTATAAGAAAAGTGAAGTATTTATGTGTGTATGTGTATATGGACACATGTACGTATGTATGTATGTAAGTACACATGTACGTATCTGTGTGTAGAAAATGGGAAACCACCTCATCTTTGTTAATTAGCTGGGTGTCTACATGTGCTAAGGATTTGTGAGGAATACCTTTCTACTTATTGAAGGGAATACCTACAAATGAGACTTTTTAAAATGTTTATATATATTAAATGCTAAAATAGTAAAAGTATATGAAGAAGACTGCCCTGCTGTGCTTCAAAAATAAAATGCAGTCTTTTAATCTGTGTGACAATTTGTGTATTTATGTCCTGAAAGCATTTAATACAAGAAGATTGTAAAAGATTAGGATTCAAAAGCAGGTAGATACCCAATTGTGGCCAATGTGGTTATTAACCACTGTGTCTTATTTTCTGTTCATTGGTGCTTATTTTAGTCTTCATGTTCACATATAGCAGTTTTGAAGTGCTGAAAATTCCGTAAGCTCTTTTGTTAAAACCCAGCCTCATCTGTGATGATCTCACTGTTAATTATTTTTATTAAGTACCTTCATTCCAGCATCCAAGAACCTGTTTGACCTGCCAAAATTAAAAAATGGAAACTGTAGAAAGAGCAGGAATATCTCCCTGGAATCACAGAATTATCAAGCATCTGAAATCCAAGAGATTTAGAAGGCTCAGCTTCCCATCCTCCGCTCCAATATCCTCTTCTAGGTTATTTACAGGAGATGTGGCAGACTCAGCCTCCTAAAAGGCATTCCCATTTGCTGAGCAGTACCCAGTGTTGAGAACCTATGCTTCAGTCTCCTTGAAACCATGAAAATCAAAGTATCAAAACTATTTTAGTAGCCAAAAGTGTGTGCTACTACTGCCATTGACCTGGTAGGAGTTTATCAGTTTTCTTTCTCTTTGCCCAGTTCATCACCACTCCCAGCTATCCAAAGTCTCACTCTGTTGTATTTTGGGGGCTTATAAGTGATTGTCACAGGCTGTAATGGGAGCTTTCTACACACAGTAGACAACATGTGGCCTTGGGTATTGCTTCTACTGGACGATAATTAGGTGACACACAGGCTGGTTACCTGAATGGACCATCCTGAAAGAGCAGTAGAGTGGCGTTTGTATGGCCTTTGGAGTCAGACTGGCTGGTTGACATCCTAGCTTCAGCATTTATTAGTTGTGTGATCTTGGATGTGTCACTTTTTGTGCCTCTGTTCCCCCTTCCATAAAATGGAAATAATAGTAACAATACTTGGTATAGGATTCTTGTGAGGATTAAATGAATTAATAGTCATTACATACTTAGACCGCATGATGTTTAAGATATGCTTAATAACAGTATTAGCTATATTAACCTCATCAAATCGAACCGAGAACAACCATATAGCTCCTTATTAACAATTTCTGCTCTGTTGGCAAGCTGTGATGGTGGCTATTTAGGCTGAACTCTGAGGTCTGACACTGTGAAGTTCTTTCTAGTCTTCTTCCCACCTCTTCCAGCCCAGGAATGAGTTAGAAGTGCAAGCTTAAAAACTTACTTTGCAAGTCTGCATCAGAATTTTCTTTCTTGACAAACTCCTTTTTTTTTTTTTAACTTAAAACTTAGTCATTTTTGACTCTCAGGTTTTGTAATGACACCTTTCATATTCATCCTACCCCAAGTAATCAATCAGTAGCTCTGTCTGATTGTCTGGAGAAGATGGAGAGAAGGCCTCTGTTGTAGAATTAATGAACAAATTCCATGAGTAAAGGGAGGCAAAAGGAATTAATATTCTTGGAAATAGTATTATGTTATATAAATCTGGAACTATACTTCTTATCTAGAGATTTATACTAATATCTTATTCGTACCTAAAAACTTTTTTTTACCATACTCAGATACACAAATTCTATTCGAATGCTGGCAAAACGATTGACTATACATGTTTTTAAGATGGAGCTTAAAACAAGCAAGAAGATTAACAAGACTACTTAGCTCTGTAATCTAGAATCTCAATTTGAACAGTATTCACACCTAAGGCAGGCTGGCATGTATTGTGATACCATAATATAACTCAGGAGAGGAGAAATTATAAACTGACTAGAAGAAGGTAAACATTCAAGAATTCAGAAAAGTAAAACAAGAAATATTCCATTGACCTAAGCTTTTGTTTCTCAACTACAAACAGCACTGACTAATTGTATTATGCAGTCATAAAAAAAATTTTGGTCCTGAAAATCAACATTTTTTTGCTATATATATAGTAATTATGGAATCACTTAGAAATAAAGTACCTAGTAAGGGAGTTCAGTAAAATATTTTTGGCATTGGAAATTTTATTTTGGGATTAGAATACATTTAAAATTGTTTGTGGACAGTTGGTTAATTTTTTTCCCCATTTTTCTCTGCATAGTACAGATGGGAGGCTAACATCTTCCAAATTCATTTCTCAGTTATACATATGTGTAAATTAGCCTGTGCAAATTGCAAGTTTTCTTTGTGTGCTTTATTAAATCCTATCAAAGCTGTTAATAGTACTGATTTTATATTGTCTAGTAGTCATGAAAAATGACTGTAGTTTTGTGAGTTAGTCACTCCAAAAGATTTTTAAATATCTAATCAAATGGCACCAAACTGATGAAAATGCCTAAGTGTATAAATATCCATATTCACACACCACTAACATCTTCAATCATATAAATACAGTGCTCAATTTAGAAAGAGTCAAAGTATTCTCCTACATTGGACCAGCCACTCTGGAGCTCCTCTCCCCCTGATAACACAGTGAGTCCCACTGCTAGCTTAAATATTAGACAGTCTAGTAGACTCAAATAACCCTGCTGTTGTCTTCTGTTCTCATCTCATACATATTTTCTAGATTTAGATGCAGGAAGAATGTTAGACTTCCTAAGACAGTAGAGGTCTTCAAATAGAAGACCACTCATCACTCTTCCTCCTGCCCATAATTTCTCTATTCAGATGGTGTTCTCCTACTCACCCCAGGTTATAGAGCCCATTTTCAGTTTAAGAAATTAATCATTCTTAGGTCTCTCCCGTGGTTCAACAATTGTGTCTAATCACACAATGGCTAAATGGAAACTTTATGACAACACAAAAACAAGGAAAGTAATCCCAACAAGATTAAGCATAGAGCTCATTGTTGAATAGATAAATTTTTAGGGTCTGACATTTTTCTTTTAGAATTGCACTTAGCAGAGTTGAATTTTCATGTAAAGTATTAACTTTTTCAGTCCTCTCTTATATGCATTTCCCTTAAAATTCTAAGGAATCTAAATTTAAACCATTATGATATTAAGGAAAAAGAATTGTACTTCAACGCGTTGTACTTCAAGCATGTAATTGGAAAGAAAAAAGCATCAAAAATGAGAATAATGACAAGGCATTCAGACATTGAATTGGCATATTTGAAAGTTGTGACTTATACTGGATTAGGCATCTTAAAGCTTATTATTAGTGCAGCAAAGGGAAAACTGATTACATTGTATAATCTATACAGAATTTGGCCACATCCACTTAATAAATACTCAATTTTGGCACTTCTCTAATAGATGTAGTGTCTGGATTTTGGAGAAGTATGGAAGCCTAAAAGGATCCATAGATCTTTTTCTAATACCTTAAAGAAAAACAGTTTCAATAAATACTTACTGAGAGCCTGTATTTGTTAAGTACAGTGGTGGGTACTAGAGATAGCACAATGAAGAAGACAGAGTTCACCCTGTAGTGAAGGAGATAAAAAGGAAAGGGGCAACTCAAGAGTGTTGTAAGGTCTATGATAGGGGAGAAAATGTTTTTTTTCAGTTGGATGGAAGGTGGTTCTATTTTCTGAGATAGGCAAAGTTGGTAGATAGAAGTGTGCTTAGTGGAAAGTCGAGGGAGATATGTTCATTTTGGTACCAGTTCCTTTGAGATACCCACAGATTATTCAAATGAAGATGTCTGCTGGACAGTTGAATTTGCAAATTTTGAAGCTCAAGAGAAATACTCATTCTGGAGACTAAGTTATCAGCTTTTGATCATTGAAACCTCAGGACTGACTGAAATTAACAGAGGAGAGTATGCAGAGAAAAAACAGCAGAGTCCAGGGAAGAAACCTTAAGATTTAGGGGGTGGGCTCAAGCAGGGACACTTGTATAACAACATCCTGAGCGGGGCGATATCAATTATGAAAAATAAAAGCCAGCGTGTGTCCTCAGCAAGAAGGGAGCAGGGTTCATCTTGATGAGTTATGTGTCATCAATCACTAAAATGTTCAAGAAAGATCATCTGCTGTGAATTTATATAAAATTTATCAGTTAAATTTAGTTTCTAATGTGAAAATAGATCACATTAAATTTGGACAAATATTTTGTAGTTCATTTAGCAAGGATTATAACCAAGAAGTAAGTAGTAAGGTTTTTTAGAGAACCCTTCATTAACAGTTATGGTCAGGACATTTACCAATAAACAACAATTAATGTGTATATTTTATAAGGCTTATAATATAAAAATAACTAAGCATGTATTTATTACTTTCAAACCAATATGTTTCCCTCGAGTTAAAGTATTTTGATGATCTATGCATACATTAGCCTTTCCCTACTCTTTAGAGAACCAGCACACAAACTCTGTTAATTTGTCTTAATAATCAGGGCATAAATGAGACCAGCAGGTAGAATTAGGAGAAGGCTCATCTCCATCAGTGTAAAGAAGAAATTTCTAACTTGCTATCAGAAACAAAAGGATGCCCTATGAAGTTTCCTGTTGTTTCCATAAATCATTAACTATTTGGTGAGTATGTACTATGTGCCTAGAACTATTGTAGGTTCTGGAGATAAGCTGTGAGCAAGACAAAGAAAGCCTCTGTAATTGCAAGGCTTCCATTCTAATTGAAGGAGACAGAATATAAATACAATTGAAAATTTAAAGATACAAGAAAAAATATCAAGTAGTAATGGATGCTATTGAAAGAGTAAATAATGTGCTGTGATCATATATATCATGATAGACGCTGATAGAAAATTCCTCCAGAAATGAATAAATTGATGACTTAGGAGAGAGGAAGTGTAACTGTGAGTGAAATTTTGAGAAAATAAGAGGAGATTGGATCTAGAACTAAAGTTGAGAGTGGCTTTTGATAGAGCGGCTTTTGATAGTGGCTTTCGTTACTTTTCATCAAAGTGACAAAAGGGAGGGAGTATTTGCTCATGAAAACAGGTTGTGTATGTGTCTTACCAACTTTGCTATCAGAGTACCTGACTATCAGTGTTTACACCAGGGGAAATGTCAAATGATACAAATCAAAGCTTTTTTTTTTCCCCCACGGACTACTGTTTGGCAAATATTTACCAGCACATCACTGACAAGGTATATGAATAGGTTGGTATATTTAATCTTAGGAAAATACAGTATTCCTGCTTGATATCTATTTGCATCTATCAAGTATGAAGCAAAGTCATCCACAGAATGGTATATAGGAGATTTGAGACACTTAAATAAAATCTGAGTGGCTGTTCTCATTGGATGCTGTGTAGGTTCATGTATCTGGTTGAGCTAGATGATCCCAAAATTCCTATCCAACTCTAAGAGTATATAATAATAATATAAAAGTGCTAAGGAGCAACAAATTCTAATTCACATTTCTCATTTTATTTTCTCCAAGAGTTGTAGATATAAATATAAGAATTTCTTGTCATTTTTCTTATTTTAGTTATTTTTTATCACTACTATTCAATTGCTCATTAAGTTTCATTTTGAAAAGTCTATAATTCTATGATTTAGAACTTGATTGCAATTTGGAAAGGCAAAGGAACCAAATCAGAGATGGAGACAGGAAGTATATCTGAATGGTTAAAATTGTGGAACTAGTAAAAAAGCTTTAATTGGAAAAGCATCCTGAGTTAGTTCCATATACGTTTTGTTTGTAATTTAATTTTTTTTACATTTTAATTTTTGGCCTTTGTCAGCAGTTGTTCTGTTATGCTTCTTTGGCTCAAAGTTGCAATGCATGTACTATAGGGTAGTTCAACATATATAACTAGACGGAAGCCTTTTAGCAAGTGACCAGTCAGATGAAAACTTCAATACTGAAATCTTACTAGATAAAAGAATTGAAATTTTTATCAAAATAAACCATAAGGGAAACTTTCAAAATTAACACTATGCATATTAGAATTTTTCTTCATATTATGGAATGTTTATTTAACTTATTATTTCTTCAACACTGTCTAGATGACTTTTGTTCCTCAGATATTTGCAAAAATTGTAGAGGTATTAGCAAAAATTCTAAAGCCAAATAATGTTCTCAGTGGACTGCAGAGGTGAGGCAAATACTAAAAAGTCGACCTGTGCTGGGTTCTCTCTTCTTACTCCATTACCAGCCAGTAGTAAACCCAGGAAATAATTTAACCACTCCAGTTGTAAAATATTTCTGTAATCTGATGTGGATTTCTTATGTAAGGGCTCTTTTGCAGGGAGACAGTAAGGAGTTACTATATCTACCAGATCACTGGTAAGTGAGTCTTAGGGTGTTTCAGAGAGAGAATTTCCTCCCTTCTTTCTACAGTCGGGGGGAAAAAAAATTCACTCATACCCCGAAGGCAGAGCCTCGGCTGCCCCTGAGGGCAGTTAGTGAATGATGACTAGTAATGATGGTTCCCCAGTTCCAGAAGGGAATGGTACTCAATTCCAATTTTCTTCCCAGTTTCAAGAAGTCTGTTTGTATTGCTCTGTGATGGTCTTCCCCAGGAAAGTTATTTCCTAGAAAGAGCCCTTGACTCTTTCAAAATACCAGTCTTCTCTATATCATTGTCCCAACTCCAAATAGATCTTATTTGTAAACTATTTCATAAACATAGCAATGCTCTTTGGCAGGAAAATTTAAAGTTTACAAAGCATATTTGGTAAGTGGGTTTTGTCACTCGAGCCTCCAGAGCTCTCTCTTCTTACAGCTGTTCCTAAGTCATAACAAATATGCAAACCCTGAAAACTGCCTCTGGTTATTCTGTAAAAGGAACAATCTTGCTGTTCTCTACAATCCAAAGGTATCTTGAGAGAACTTTCTATTACTGTGACTTGGCTGTTCGGGTCTCAGAGGTCTGAGTACTTTCCATATTCTAATTGCTTGCTTACTATTTCTAGAATAATTCATGAAGGAATTGTGTGAATTAATACCTGTGAAGAATCTTCCAAAATACAGTTTGTGAGGATGTGAATCCTCCTTTCATTATGCATGTGTGTCTCATTGTGGCTAGAAGGTGTTGGCTATGCCTCTGTTACCAGACTTCTAGGGAACCACTCTTACTTTATCAAATGAAGGATACACTGATGGTGACATTTTCTTTATCTTATCAGGTTTTCACATAACTGAAGCATAACTGCTACCTGGCTGACGGTGATTGCACAGTGCATTGCAATGTAAGATAAACCTTATTTCAGAAAGGTTAAAAAGTGAATATATGTGCAGCTGAGAATCGATGAAATAAGGTAATAAGGAAGAATTTCCAGAACTGTCCCATCACATTTACACATTTGATAAATAGCCTTTGGAAAATTGTTCCTGATAGTTTGTCTTTGTTAATGCAATTTGTAGTCTTCAGATATGTGTTTGATTAACTGGAAGAAAAATAAAAGGATAGGCTATAATCTCTGGTTTTTCTTCATTGCGCAATGGAGTTAAATCCTCAGTGCAGGATGGACATTTACCATCTTCACTCGGCTACAAAAGAAGTTAATTGAATAAGTGAGAAAAATATTCCTTTAAACCTGGAGAACAATGCTGTCACCTTCTCATCTCTCAATTACAATGTGCAAAATCTTGTTAGTATTTTATTGAAGATGGTTTTATAGCTCTTTGTGTTTCATTAAACTCCAAAGCAATTTCCATAATATACTATGGCAGGTGCTGAACTGCTGCTTGAGTTACTCTATGGAAAAGCCCATTGTAGATGAGCATTAACTTGCTCTAGCCCCAGGAGGACCAATCTGTACAGTTTTATTTCTTCAATCTGATGAAAGGTTCTGTCTGCTTAGAATGTTATCTACCCCATTCAAGTGCTTCTAAGCTATTCTACAGCAGTGTTTGACAGTCTCACTACTGTCGACATTTGGGACTGGATAATTCCATGTAGAAGGATAATTCCAGTACCCTACAGGATGTTTGGCAGAATTCCTAGCCCCAGGTGCCAGAGGTACCGTATCCCTAAAAGTACAATGTCCCTTGGGCATAAAATTGCCTTAGTTGAGAACCATTGTTCTAGAATGTTCTTTTTTGAGCTAGAGATGCCCTGGAAGGACAAGGATTAGATGCTTTGAGAATTCGTTCTCAACCATGTTATTATGATGATCAGATGTGAAGCCAAATGATGAATTAGCCAGGGGTTATATAGCAGCCATAAAAGCAGTAAAACAGATACTTTCAGCTTATAGACTCAATATTGTAACATGAAGCTACACTTTGAGATAATTTAGTGTCAGGGGTTTGAAGATAGGAAGGATGACATATACTTCTCTCCCTCTCACACAATTTCTGTAAAGGAAAAGCTAAAACTATTAGAAGTGGGAGAAAACTATCAAAAACACATAAAATCAGGTTATTCATTGTAGACTATGTCTTGGCTCTATTTTTTAAAGAGACAGTAAAAACTATTAATTTTTCATAAAGATAAAAAATGAAAACAAAGAAAAATAACAAATTCTATGGTATAATTCAAATGAAAAGGTTAATATAATAACACTACTCTCACCCCATTTGTGCTTTGCCTGTACTCATGAAAATATTTGTCACTTAGATGCTTGCCCAGAAGTACATTTTTTGTATGTAAATGGCCTATTCTTTAGTATTCTTTAGTAATTCAGTAGCTTACTATTACATCCATGATTAGTTGTGGTTTCTTTTTAAAGCAACTATTTTAAAAATATGTCCAAACAAAAAACTACAGTCTCATTTTCACATAGGAAGAAAAATCTCCAAGAGTTTACGTAAGAAGAGTACTGTCTGTAATGCCGTCATACGAAAAACCAAGTGTGTCATCATCTGTAACAGTCATGCTCACTTGGCACCAATATGGAAGTCAGTCACCCTATATCACAAATTACTGCAATAGCCCATTCACTTGTGTCCTTGCTTCTACCTTGCCCTTTAAAGTCTATTCACTCTCCTGTAACAGACAGTGATCCTATTGAGCATCACAGAGATCATATAAATCCTCTTCTCAAAGCCCTTTAATGGTTCCCAATTTGCATGAAAGCTAAAGACCACAGAATGGCCTGTAAAGCCCCACCACTCAGGTTTTATCTTCTGTTCCTCTATTCCCTCCTCAGTCTGTCAACTACATTGGCCTGCTGGATGTTCTGAAAAATTTCCAGCCCTTTCTCAGGAATTTTGTACCTGCTGTTTCTTTTGACTGGAACACTCTTCCGAGGATGTGTATCTGCATCATTCATCACCTTCAAGTCGGCTGCAGTGTTACCTTTTCTTTTCTTTTCTTTTTGTTTAAGGTGAGGCAACCCTTGGTTAACCTCATAGATTGCAAGGACCTTGTTGGTTTACAATCCCTTATTTATTTACTTACTTACTTACTTACTTACTTAACTTATTTATGCATTTATTTATTTGTTTGTTTGTTTATTTTTTATGCCTACAGCATCTGGTCTTCCCAGGTTGTCTCCCATCCAAGTACTAACCAGGCCTGACCCTGCTTAGCTTCTGAGATCAGACCAATGTTACCTTTTCAATGAAGCCTCCTCTGATTGTTTAAAGTTGCTCTTTCACAGCCCTCCCCACTCCATTCCCCTTTCCTTCTCTTTATTTTTCACCAAACATGCATTTTCTAATATATTCTTTTTTCTTTTAGTCTCTATTCTCCACTCCTCTGAAGAAAAAAATTCAATGAAGATAAGATTTTTTTACTGTTCGATTTTCTATTATATCACAAAGAACTAATAAGGACCATTGATATTTATATTTATTGAATGGATCTATGATCATGAAAATAAGTAATAGATATTATAATCAAAATTTATTTTTAAAGTATAAGTTCGAAGATCATGAAGATATCTTGATACTCAGTTTTCTTAAAGAATGAAGTTTCAAAGTATATTGTATATGGTCTGTTTTTATCCCTGTTTTCTTAAGAAACAAAGCAATCAGTTGTGCAGAGGACTAATTTACAATTCAAAGAATTTCTCATTATGAAATATGAAGTTTATTTACTGTTTTTTAAGTCATCATGATTTTAAAGTGGATGTAAATTTTATGGAGAAATGCAATGATTAGATTATTATAATTTGGCTTGAATCGAGTTGAAGAAAAAGTGATGGATCTATAATTTATTGTTTTAAATATTTAGTTAAAAATACATTATGAGGCGATGACCAATTTATTTATATAGGCATAATATATTTAATATACATAATAAAATCACTTTAAACATCAAATTAGTTAATGACTCAAAGGATTTTCTGTCAATGATACCAAATTTTAATTTATATTGTATTAGTCAAAATTCCTCAGAGAAACAGAACCAACAAGGTATATATAATCCCCATAGTGTTATTTTTATCTATAAATAGATTTATTATAAGGAATTGGTTCATGCAATTATAGAGGCTGAGAAATCTCAAGATGTGCAGTCAGCAAACTGGAAACTCAGGAGAGCCAGTGGTGTAAGTTCTAGTTGGAAATCCAATAGGTTTGATCCCTCCCCCTACTATCCCCCAAAAATGGTGTTTCAATTCAAATCTGAAGGCAGGAAAAAAAGAAAAGATCAATATCCTAGCTCAAGACCTTAGGCAGGAGGGATCCCATCTTACTTGAGGAAGGGCTGCCTTTTCGTCCCATTCAGGCCATCAACTTATTGAGTGAGGGCCACCCACATTAGGGAGGGTGATCTGCTTTACTCAGTTTACATTTTAAATGTTATTCTCATCCTCACTGACACATCCAATATGTTTGACCAAATATCTGGGCACCCTGTGGCCTAGTCAATTTGAAACATAAAATGTACCATCACATTGTGTTCCAAATTTCTTTACAATTTCTTTTGTAAAGATTTTTTATAATAATGACTTTAGCATAAAACTAAATATATCCTCTTTGTCTGTTAAAGTAAAAGCAATATGTTGCTTATTGTGTAAGAGAACAATGAATATTTTAAAAACCTATTTGAAATAATGTCAAAATTTCTATTTTTAAAAATCTCAAGTTTTTTTTTTTTAATTGAAAATCTTCCATTTAAAGAAAAAGGAAAATTCTGAGGGGAAGGATTATAGCAACTTTGAGTGAATTTCTATTTCATTTTTAACATAGTATGACTGTAACATTTTATCAAACCAGTGGCTTCTATAGAATTAAATTTTATTTTAATGTTTTATACAATGATTGAATGGAAATGAAATATTTCAGAACTACTTTTTTAAAGCAGTGACAGTCAAATATATGAAAGGATGTAATGGCCTCAAAACAAATATATTCCTACAACTTTGATTTTATCAGAATTACACAAAGCTCGCCTTCATCTATGAGTATATTATCTTCAGTACTCTTTCTCTTTGTTCAGTTGATACAGTTTCTTCATAAAGTCTCATGGCCTTAGAGTAACTATAAGCTGTTTTGGCTGAGTTAATCCTACAAAGAGAATCGAGTGCTTATTTTCTTCTCTGTATTACCCAGTAATATACCCAATGTCGCAGTGAGAAAAGAGATGCTGTGACTCGACACTGAAGCAAGAGTTGATCTATGAGGGACAGTATTCAAACTACTTAACAACTGGTAAGCCGCTGATACCAACCAAGCAGAACACATGCCATCAGTGTCATAACTAAATGGATGTGTCCAAAGTTCTCAGTGAAATTGTTGAGGCAACTGTCACATAATAAACCAATGGTATTTACTAAGTTAACCCCGCCTGTAAAATCTTACACTCTGGTGTGTCATCACATTTTGCACTTCGAACTCTAAAGGTACTAAAGCTTTCAGATGTAATAGCTTGAGTATTGATGTTGACATTGTTGCCGAATTTGTCATGGAAATTGATATTTTATAAAAATATTTTATACTAAGTAATACATGTAAAAAATTTTAACCTGAAATTTCTCAGAAAGCTTTAGTAAAGCACCAGTAGAGTTTAAAGAGAATGGAATAGCTGTATGTGTGTGTGTGTGTGTGTGTGTGTGTGCGTGTGTGTGTGTGTGTGTGGTTGGGAGTGTTACACAACAAAAAAAGCTCAGACCTCGGAAACGTAACAGAGTTAGGAGTTGGGAAATACATATACATAAAGAGTTAGAAAACTAGATTAGATGTGGTATTGCCTATGAAGACACATAGAATGTTATGGAACATTGAAGGGGAGAGATCCCTCTCTACTAGAAGACCTCAGAAAAGGCTTCACAGAGAAGGTGATGACATGGAGCAGGAAAGGAAAAGAGGAAAGCGAATGAAAAAGCAAGTGTAGGCAAGGAAAACTTTTCCCTTCTTCCCTTCACATTTTTTGTTCATCGGATATTAAATTGATACGATAGGTTAACAGGAGAAAAATAAATGTAATTTTATACATATAGAAGTCTAAAAGATATGAGGCTCAGAGAATTGACCAGAACAGGCAGCTATATACCTTTTAGACAGAGAAATAGGAAAGTTATAAAAAATTGACAAGACAAAAGATTTTGGACTAAGGGTAGAAAATTAGTGAGGAAGTAACCAGGTTTATTTATACAGACTTCTTAGCCCTAAATTTCCTACCCCTAGCAATAAAGATAACTTTACCCTTCCGGTATAGGGAGGATACCTTCATGTGGGAGATTCAATTCCTCTTTCAGGGGGACAAAGGAGGATTAGAATGTCCTTTTTATTACAATTATTGGGGCGACATTGGTTAATAAAATCAAATAGGTTTCAATTGTACAATTCAATAATACGTCATATGTATATATATTGCTTTGTGTCTTCACCACCCAAAGTTAAATATCCTTCTGTCACCAAATATTTGACCTCCTTTTCCCCTAACTACCTAACCTTTCCCCGCTTCCCTCTGGTAACCACTAATCACCTGTATGTGTCCATGAGTCTCTGTTTGTTTGTCATGTTTGTTGCTTTCAGTTTTATATCCCACATATGAGTGAAATCATATGGTTCTCAACTTTTTCTGACTTACTTTGCTCAGCATGATAATCTCAAGATCCATTCATGTTGTTGCAAATGGCAATATTTCATCTTTTTTTATGGCTGAGTAGTATTCCATTCCATATACGTACTACATCTTCTTTATCCAGTCATCTATCAAAGGACCCTTTGGTTGCTTCCATGCCTTTGCCACCGTGAATAATGCTGCTATGAACATCGGGATGCATATATGTTTACGGATAAATATTTTTGGGTTGTTTGGGTAAATACCCATAAGAGGGATTGCTGGGTCATATGGCAAAATTCTATTTTTATTTTTTGAGAAACTGCCATACTGTTTTCCATAGTGGTTGTACCAATTTGTAGTCCCACCAGCTGCGTATGAGGGTTCCTTTTTTTCCTACAACTTCTCCAACACTTGTTATTACTTGTCTTGTTGATGATAGCCATTCTAACAAGTGTGAGGTGGTATTTCATTGTGGTTTTGATTTGCATTTCCCTAATAGCTAGTGAAGTTGAGTATCTTTTCATATGTCCATTGGCCATTTGTATGTTTTCTTGGGAGGAGTGTCTCTTCAGGTCCTCTGCCCTTTTTGCACCTGCTGTTTCTTAAGTAATTTTGATTCAAAATAATTAATATGCCAAAGTGGCTTATTTTGGGATGGCATATTTTACTCTCCTTCACAGGTTTTGGAACATCTTGTTGTGAGCTCTAAATGGTAAATGAAGGCACAGTACTTGTTAATGTGAAATACAAAAAAAATTGAAGGATAGAAAAAGTGTTATCTTAGAAGAAAGTAATTAGGTCCTGTAACAAGAAAAAACAATACTAACTCTTATGAGGAATCAGGATGATACTTAGACACTATGATCCTTGGAAAAAGTAATTGCTGTTTATCGGATTAAGTTCCATAGTTTTCCTTATTTACTCCCAATGAGCCAAGCACTTAGGGATATACTTGAACAAGATTAGCATCTTGCACACTATCTTGTTCGTAGTGAAAAATACTTTGAAAATACACGTTTATAGAATTAACAAAATATTTATATTGAGAGCCCAAAACATGTCTAGCAAATATTTTTTCAAGATATCAAATTATCTAATTAGAATTCTTAAAAGTCACAAGAAATATCTACTTCAGAATTATCTAGTTAGATATTTAGAATATAATTACAATATAGATATTATTATTTAGTTATTTTAGGGAAGCCTTTGGGGTGATCTGTTTTTAAGGATCTCTGAATAATCAGAAAATTTGTCCCCCTCATTGCATTGCTGAACAAAAATTAAAAAGTAATTACTGATTATTGTAACATTTCCTTTGCATGATTAATCCAAATAGATAAATTGGAAGATAGATATTAATCAGTTCTGAATTAAGCTTTGCTATTCTATTTATCCAAGGAAATTTTTGTTTTAGCTAAAGACTCAACCACAGTAGAGCCAATAAGTGGCCTCAAGATCTATACAAACTATCTATTACCAGGATTTAGTAAATATTAGATACAACTTATGTTGATATTAAAAGAGGAAGAAAATTTACATTCATATTTAGGAGCTCTAGGACTGTGAATCAAATATTTTTACTTGTTGTTAAGATGGTGTCTGCCAACAGGCTGTTCAGAAATACCCGTTAGAGTTATAAAGCAAGAATTTATCTTAGTTTATTAATGGAAAGTTAATAAGTAGAAAGCATGGTCTCATTCTCTCCCTCTCCCTGCTTACTATCTCATTATAGATACGCATTTCTTTTTTCATTTTCTTTGAAAAAATTTAATACATATTCCAATATGTATTAATTTATTCTATGCATGCAAAAGATTAACACTCAGAAATGTATTTGTAACAAAAAATGACCAGTCATCGAACACGCCTAGACTGAAAAACGTTTGGATGCAGCCTCCAGAGAAGCTTTTGTCAAAGAATAACAAGCATATGAAGAACCAAATAGTCCATGCTGAGTTCAATTTTTTCAGAGATGTATAGACTCAGGTTGACTCAAAAGATTTGACAAAATCTTGCTTCAAACATGTGTAAATGATATGCTGACAAATGCATTACTGATAATACAATTTGATGAAATATTGGACCAAAGAGATGAAAGACTATGTAATAAAATCAAGATTTGTCCGGTTTTTAAGAAATAGTAATTTTAAAAAGAATTTATATTTGACCATTTTTTTTTCTTTTTTTTATTGAGGTAACAACATTCGATAATAACACTCCATAACTTTCAGGTGTACAATATTACTTTAGTATCTGTATACACTATAGCATGCTCACCACCAAAAGTCTCGTTTCTGTCCATCACTGTACATTTGACCCCCTTTATCCATTTCATCCTCTCCACACTCCCTTTCTCTTCTGGTAACTACCAATCTGTTGTCTGCATCTATGAGTCTGTTTTTGTTTTGTTTGTTCATTTGTTTCTTTTTTGTTTTATATTCCACATATGAGTAATATTGTACGGTTTTTAACCTTTTCCATCTAACTCATTTCACTTAGTATAATATCTTCAAGGTCCATCCATTTTGTTGCAAATGGCAAGATTTCATCTTTTTATGGCTGAGTAATATTCCATTGTATATATGTACCACATCTTCTTTATCCACTCATTTGTCAATAGACGCTTAGGTTGTTTCCATATCTCAGCTATTGCAAATAATACTGCAATGAACATAGGGGTGCATATATTTTTTCAAATTAGTGTTTTCATGTTCTTTGAATAAATACTCAGACGTGGAATTGCTGGATCATATGGTAGTTCTATTTTTAATTTTTGAGGCACCACCATACTGTTTTCCATAGTGGGTGTGTCAATTGACAATCCCACCAGCAGTGCACGAGTATTCCCTTTTCTCTAAATCCTTTCCAACACCTGTTATTTTTTTATCTTTTTGATAATAGCCATTCTAGCTGTGATATCTCATTGCGGTTTTGATTTACATTTCTCTAATAATTAGTGATGCAGAATATCTTTTCAAGTGCCTTTTGGCCATCTGTATGTCTTCCTTGGAAAAATGTTTATTCAGATCCTCTGCCCATTTTTTTAATCTGGTTGTTTGGTCTATTGTTATTGATGTTTATGAGTTCTTTATATATTTTTGGATATTAATCTTTTATTGGAAATATCATTTTCAAATACCTTCTCCTATTTCATTGGTTGCCTTTTTGTTTTGCTGATGGTTTCCTTTGCTGTGCAGAAGCTTTTTGGTTTGATGTAGTCCAATTTATTTATTTTGGTTTTTGTTTTCCTTGTCATGGGAGTCAAATCCACAAAAGCATCACTAAGACCAATGTCTAGAAGCTTAGCATTTATGTTTTCTTGTATATATTTAATTGTTTCCGGTCTTACATTCAAGCCTTTAATCCATTTTGAGTTAACTTTAATGTATGACATAACATAGTGGTCTGGTTTTATTCTTTTACGTGGGGCTGTCCAGTTTCCCCAGTTCCATTTATTGAAGAGACTTTCTTTTCATCTTTGTTTGATCTTGGCTCTTTTGTCATAAATTATTGTCCACGCATATGTGGGTTTATTTCTGGGCTCTTGGTTCTGTTCCATTGGTCTGTGTGTGTAGTTTGATCATTTTTAAATGCTGGTCAGTTTGACATTAAATGCGATGAATAGTTGCCCCACAAACCCTTCTTTACTGTAGACATTCTCAGACTATAGCATACAACCATACCTTGCTAGGGGCAGTTCACTAAATACCTTCAAATGTTTCCTGCCTTTGTGTCTTTGATTTTACTTCTCCTTTTCTCCTGGAGCCCTCTTATCACCAATCACCCAGGTAGATGCCTACCCATATTCTATTAGCTGTCATCTCTCTGGGATATTTTCCTTAAATCTAGATAATCAGTCTCTTCATCCTTTGTGTTCCCATCCCACTCTATTCTGCCATCTATCATAGGTTTAATAATGAAAGGTGACATTGATTGATTGCTTGCAATGTACCAGGAGCTTTTCTAACATTTTTCCTGTTTTAACACAATTCTTTCTCATAATAACCCTATTATATAGGTACTAATAGTGTCTCCTCTTTATAGATGAGGAAACTGAGGCCTAGAAAAGCTGAACAACTTTCCTACTGTTGTTCATGAGTAGGAAGTAGAGGCACCACAATCTGAATTTAGGTGGTCTGCTTGATCAATTTATCATGCCTTTTTTTTTTCTACATTAGCTATCTTTTTCTACACAGAAAACTCCTTGAAGCACAAGTCACATCTTATTCTTCTTCCTATACCCAGTGCTCAATAAGCATTAAAAAGTTCAGTCGAAAGAATCAAAATGAATGATTTCCTCATGGGTTCAACCTAGTGAGAGACTTTAACTCAAACGTTCATAAAATGTTTATTGGCCTTCCTATAATGATATCTCCTTTTTTCCTCCTTCCTTTACTTTCTTTTAAGCTGATAAAACTAACAATATTAGATTACAGTACAACAGCATGCAGCTCAAATGGTGATGGAAATTGAAAATATTTAACAATAAATTCAATTAATAGATTTATACCTTTTCTGAACAAACTTTATGTTAATGTAATAAACATGTTTATTCAGTAGGGAATTGTCATGTCACTAGATTAAATGGGCTTTTTTCTATAAGATATTGTAAAATAAGGAGTGGATATATTTCTATTTCTATTTCTACAAATATTCTTTATCTTTATGCATGTAATATCAACCTTTTGAACCTTTTATACCTGCTCTTTTACTTATGACAATTATATTCCTTTTTCCCCAGCATATCTTAATTCAGGTCTTTGTAGAGATCTCTAAGAATTTTTTCAGATCTTGAGATTTCAGAACTTTCAATAGTTAAGACTGTGTGTTCAGAATCTGTCAGCCTCTGACTCTGCCTTTTACTAGTGGATGACACATAAAAGTTACCCATCATCTTGGAGCATCAGTTTTTCTCATCTGTAAAACTGGATTATAATCGTATCTACCGTAATGTTTTTAAAATGCTCAACTCATACTGTAGTGGCTCATACTATATATATGTTCAGTAAATGTTAGTTATTTTTAACTTTCATATTTATCTGGGGTGGGGAAACTCTGCTTTTTAAAAATAAGTGTCTCAACCTTCTATTAGACTGTTTAAGTATCCCTTTTCACTTCTTTATGGCAAATAGCATATATTTCTTTCCTATTTTTCTTTTATTGACAGAATATGTTATTTGATATTAGTCTTGCTAACTCATAAACATATGAGTTCTTTCTACTTGATAAACCATATCGATGTCTAAATAACTTTTTTTTTCCTTTTTTTTTTTTTTACTGCTCTTTGGCGAAACCTAGCCTGGCATTTTCTAAATGCTAATTTCTTTCTTTTCTCACTCTGTTAATTCATTCCAAATACATACTTTGATGAAGAATTAGTTCTAAATAAATATTTTGTGAATGAAAAATACCATGTAAAAAGTTAAACCTTTGCTTTGGTTGTATGGAACAGATTTATAAATATGCATCAATGATTTAGAGTCACCTTATTATCAAAAGCCCAGGAAGGGGACATTTGTTTCTTCAATTCAGAAAGCTGAGATGTAAAAAGTTATTTAAAACAAGTCAATCTGTTAAGATGTTTTGTGTTAAAATCCAGAAATAAAATAAAAATTCCAATACACATACACACAGGATAGTGCTTTACAGACCCTCATAAGCAGACATCAAAGTCTGCTGGTGGTATGCATGATGCATGGGAGTGGGTGAGAAAGCAGGCTTTCTTATGACTAAATAACAGAATAACGAGGTCTCCAAAGCATTCAGGTCATTGGAAGAGGGTTTTTTTTGTTTTGTTTTGTTTTTTTTAAAAAAAAAGGGACGGAGTAATTTAAAGCCTATTCTTTCCATTTTTATCTTATATTTTTATGTAGTCAAAATGGCTTTTCAATATTCCCTAAGTTCACAGATTTCAAAGAGCTAAGTATTTATGATTCATGTGGTTTTTAGTGTGTGAAGTAGGTGTCTCAAGAGGTTAAGGAATTTGTCTAAGCCAAGGCCACAGAAAATGTCAGGGACAGTGTTAGAATTCAGACTTGGAGACATTTCTCGTATCTTCTCAGATTATTGGTGCAGAATTCACTTTTTTCAAAGAACTGAAAGCATTAAGAAAGTTTTCTCATTATACTTCTGGTAAAATAAAATATATAATAAAATTAAATATAGTACAAATAAGTTGCACTTATTTACATAACTCTGATGTAATATACAGAATAAAGTATTTTTAATTTTTTTATGTTTTCAGTCATTTAAAAAATTTTAAAGCTAAATATTTTTAAAATTTTATAATTGCAAGATTGTTGCCGTTCTTTAACCTAAAGGCTAAAGGCATAAAACTTGACCAAAAAAAGGCTATGACGAGGAGCCCTTCATAACTAGAAATGAGATTAGTCAGGGAATGGTTTGCAAATGAGGACAGGAGATTCAGTGGACTGCATTGTGACAAGCGCACAGCTTGGGAGATGGCCAGATGTTGTGGAAATAGTAACCCAATCATATCATTTTGCTTTCAAATAGTGAAGTTGCAGCCACCAGATAAAATATTTTTCCATCTATCCTAAAAATCTGTTTTACATTGGCATTTTCTACTGGATAAAGCAGAGAATTTGAGTCAAATTATTTTTCTCTATCTCTGTTTTAATGATCCATACAGTCTGTGAAACCACTTTCATTGTGAAACACCTCGCTCTCTCACTTGCCATAAACATTGTTGACCCTCTGAGAGAAGATTCTCATGGTAGCCCTTGAACCTCACAGGAGTTTCCATAAAGGGGCTATGGCTCCAGACCATCAGCCAAGCTCTGTGACTTTTTAGTGGTATGACCTTGGCAATCATAAGTGGTATTTCTTAGCATCAGTTTATTAATATATGTAGAGAGTATAATCTTACTTACCTCATATAGTCACCACAAAGATTAAATACAAAAATATGTGTGAAAGCTCTAGCGCTGTACTAACATTTAGACAAATGGTAGCTACAAATGCTTTTCACTAAATCAAGATCAGTCTCATTGAATAGTATTTTCGTTGAACCATAGAAGTTTCTTTCTCAGTTTTACTGTATACCATGGAAATAATTGATTTACATAGAAGTGGACTTACTATTCACCAAATAACCAATAATAATATTTGCTGGTTTATATTAGAGTCACTTCATTTGACTGAATTTTATCAATCGCAAATCATGGAGAAAATAGAGATAAGCACCAAAGAAATAGAAAGAATTTAAGAAGAAATGTACAGTAGATATAAATGAGTGAGTAAAATAAGCACTTAACCAAAATAAACCTAGAGCAGAATTCTTATACATTGGACAACCTACCCCAAGAACTGAATTCTAAACCTCTGCACCAGCCACAGACCTTACACATCTCACCCAGCTTGGACGGATCATAGTTTTCTGATTTGTAAGACAGGCACTGGACTAAATTATCATGCAGTTCTCATTCAGCTGTAACATTTTAGCATTGTCTTGGATTGGAGAATGTTAGCAACTGAAATTTCAAAAGCAAATCTAAAGTTTAAAAAAATTCCTATTAATTAAAAAAAAAATTCTGTTAAGCAACTACAACCGTAATCTTTATATTTATAAAATAGCAGTACTTTCACTCTTTTATGCAAAAGCTTTACAGAATTCAAGCTCAAAGACCATGGGTAAACTCAGGTCATTTCTCCAAAGTCAAACTGATGGCAGCTGTTAACCAGGAAAAACATCTGGAAAGCCATCTGCTACAGTTCACACAGGGGCTCTCAGACTCAAGCTATTCCCCAATAAGACATAGAACATCCTTTCATTTGAATTTTCCAGTGTGAGAATATGGCCAGGGGACAGTGTGTTTAGGGTTGGCCTTGTTGGAAAGAGGAGGCATGCACTAAGGGTTCTCTGGAAGTTATTTTAAGCCAGAAAGTGCTACTTCCAATCAGCTCCGCAATTAATTAATTAATTCGTACACTCTAAAACCAACTTTGTGGGAGTCATTGTAGCAGAATAAAAGAAGACCATGTATCCTACCACCAAGGTGCTCATAGCCCAGTGCAAGAGGCACACAAGCATACTGTTGCAGCATAGTGTGATAAGACTCAAAGCAGGGGAGCGAGACTTAAATACAAAGATGATACACAGTCTCTTTATTATCAGTGCAATTTGTTTCAGAACAGTGAAAGATGATGCTGAGCTGTACTTTCTTTTGGCCTGCTTTCCATTGAATGAAATTCATAAAGTGATCTCGTTAAGGTAAATCATATTAAATCAGTTCCACATTCCCATGGTTTTGAAATAATGAATTTTATTTTTAACAAGTCACAGCTATTTTTGCTTCTTGTCTCCTTCATCCAGTTGGAGACCACGTCTGCTTATTTCTTCCTTGTTGTTAAATGACTCTCTTCCCCACATCCTTTTCCTATTGCCATAGTTTTCATCCTCTTCATCTCTAATTTTGACTGTTGTGCCTTGCCTGTCTCTGTGCTTCCTGACTCCAGTTCATTGTTGCCTTTGTTACCTGATATTTTAACAAGTATTATTATTAATAAAAGCATTTTTATCCAATGGAATATGCTTTTATAAAAAGCTAAAATAAATATTAAACTTTCAACTAATTAAAATTATCAAGTAAAGTATGAAATGAATTCTTCATCCAAGTCCTCTGTGCATCACCCCAACTTTCATCCCATAATTGATGCCATATTATCAAAATGGTCCAGTTTGAATTGCAAAATTAAAATGCACCCCCTTCCCTCTACACTAAAACACTAACTCCTTATCCTTCTCTTTTGTTTAAACCTCTTCAGTGACCGCCTAGTACCAAAGCAAAGGTTCTCAAATTTGAGCTTGAATTCTGTAAAGCTTTTGCATGTATGGGAATAACCTGAAGAGTTTTTTAAAAATGCAAATTCTCAAGACCAAACCCTCCTGAGGTTCTGATTTAGTAGTTCTGGGGTAGAGAGTCTACCAGATTCAGCCCACCATGGCAGGGGGCCTTCTTTCTTCTATTCTACCCTCCCCTATTCTCTCCTTCTTGCTATAAATTCCTTGCAGATTGAAATCTATGTTCCTAGTACCAGCAGAGTACTTAGGAAATTGATGGCTCTCTATAATACTTTTAAGTGAAGGGTAGTAGCATTATGTATTATGTAATTCAGCATTATGTAATTCAGAATTATTTAGCCTGATTTGATACAACTAGAAATGTGAGATTTTGACAATTATCTGAAATGAATGCACCAATTGGTCAAAGAACACTCAGCTTTGATTTTGATTAACATCTATTTCTGATTACCCTTAGAGAACAAAATTCTAATTTATGTCTATAACAATTATAGTGAAGATGATTTATAAGCATGCAGATTTTTAGAAAAACAATTCACTTGCTTTTACTTTTCAGGTTTGTTAATTTACAAAGGCACAGATTCCCTAAATGCTTTAAGGCAGTTAGAACAAGAATAAAATTATGTTGCTCATTTGTGACAAAGTATTAATATTGTCAGACATGGTGCTTTCTTAATGTGTTTATTTTAAATTACAAAGTGATAGTAGGCACCAAAGACTTTCTGAGGAAAGAGTGGGGTGATCTAGATGAACCTTCAAAGTTCATAAAAGCCCTGTCCCTCTGCAATTCCAGCCAGTGAAATCTCACTAAAACCCACTTTGCCAGGGTGTTGAATATGTTATATGGTGATAATCCAGATAAAAACACACCCAAGGTGATCCAGGTATTGAAGTGCCCGTGTGTGATTCCTCACAAGGAACTGTAGTTCAAAAAAATCATAGAAGAATAACTGTTATTTTGTTTTCGTGTTTTGGCCATGGTAGATAAGATACACTAATGCATTCACATTGACATACGTGGTCTTTTCTCTACCTGAAATGATTTCCGTCTTCATACAACTATTTCTTGCTCATCTTTCACATCTCAGCTTGGAAGCAGTATGCTGAAGGGACCTTCTTGGCTGCCAACACCTGGGTGAGATGCCTGTGTTCCCCAGTTCTTGTCTTTATCACAGCAACCAACACAGTCCATTGAACTTATACCTTTACTGGTTGATCTCTCATTTGACCATGAGAGAGAAATGCTATCATATTTTCCATTTTACCTCCAGGGCCTAGAATAGAGCCTACAATGAAATAGGCACAGGATAAACATTTGTCAAGTGATTCGGTGATTTATGTGTATTTATTTAATATGAATCTGAGTATCATCACAGTTTACAAATTACTGAAATTTTTGTCTTGTTCTCCTTGTTTTCATACCTCAGAGTTCTGAAATTACCTGGTGTCTGATTCAATTTCAACAGTCATGAAATATATAGACCAGAAGGACTAGAAGGGCAACAAGGTGTTTAATCCTATCTCTACCACTAACTAGCTAAACGATCCTTTACAGATCTCTGTGCCTTTCTGTTCCTTATTTTTTTCACCAAGAAGAGCTCATGTCCAGCCCAAACATTCCAAGAGTCCAAAAAGAAAATCTTTATATTTTAGGCAAAATAGCTTCTCCAATAAATATAACCCTCCATTGTTCTTCTAAGGTGCGATAGAAGGTTTTTTGATGATATTTTGTAACACTAATACATATCCAATGACTATAAGTACATATTGTTTTTTTCTTCATTCTAAGCTGAATTAGTGTAAAAGAAGGTAAAGATGACTTTGTGCCGAGTGATGATAGCAACAGCTTGGTGGTCAGATCAGGTCACACTGGTGCCAAATGTAGGTGAATTGGTGAACAGAGTCCACACAGACATCTGCAGTCCATGTATTGCTGTCCCATCAGTTAATCAGCCATCTGGGGCTCCTAAAAAGTAAACGAATGACAGTGAAGGGCATGAAATCAACATCAACCACAGCACTTAATCCGAATATGAGTCATAGCATGACCATTCCATGCTCTAAACTGTAGAAATTAAAATAACATCACTTTACCTTAATTTCCTCTCAGATTGTATAAAGGTCTAAAAATATAAGAAGATACTATACATGGAAATCTTGGTAAGTTGTAAAATATTGATATAAATATTAATTCTTCAACATATTTAGACTGTCGCAGAACCTATGTTTGATATAACCTGAGGGTTAGTCAATCTATAAATATTTATTCAGCACATAATATGTGTCAGACACAATTCTGGGTATGATTCTAAAAGAAGCTTATTCATTATTCTAATTAGAATAACAGAAAACAAACAGAGAAAAATAAATAAGTTATGAAAATAATAGTTAGGGCACCTGAGATGATTACTTTAGTGATGAAGCTCAGGAGAGACCTGAAAGGTATTTGGCCTGAGGCTTGTGAAGAGCTGTGGAAGAGCATCCTGGGCAGATACAAAGGCCCTGAGGCAGGAAGGAGCTTGATGTGTTTAAGGGACGGAAGTAGGCTGCTGAGATGAGAAAACAGAGAATGATGCACAGGAGGTGGAATATGAGTCAGAGAGAGGAAAGTGTTTGAGCTTTATTCTGGTGGAACACCACCAGAAAATTCTAAGGCAGTGTAGTCATATGTTCAGTGGTCTCAAACTATTGTTCATTAAGTCACTCTCTCCCTTCAGAGGAAAGTACTAAGCAGACAAGTAGTCTTTCAGGCAAATTTAAACCAACAAAGACACACAGTGTTTTGTTTGCTTTCTTAAATCTGCTAAATATTTTACGGTGCCTGCTTCACTTAAATGAAAAGGTCGCTTTTAATTTATTTATTATTGGTTTGCTTTACTGAAAACCAAAATGAGATGAGGAGTCATTTGCAAGAAGTAGTGACTGTCAGTCTGTGATCCTGAAATTCAAAGTGAAGGATTATTAGAATTCTTTCCCTGGTTTGACTTGTTAATTACTTTTAGTAGTCTGTTTTAAGAGAAACTGGAGGTAGGAAGAATAGATAGTACATTAGAATTTATGAACAGCTCATTTAAATAAAAATTTGTAATATTTTATGCAAATATAATAATATGTGAAATTAGGTTTACTAATAAAAACATATGCTGCAGGTCATCCCAATATTTCCATACGTTTATCCACAATTGTTTACTGGGCTTACAATTTTATAGTTATTTAGAATTTGATCTTTTAGTTTTCACCTAGGTGAAAACCTCATCTATTTAAATAGTCAATGAAAGAAACATGATATTAACAAATTGAGCAATTCTTATTAGTTCATATTCATTTCTATCTGAATAGCCATTTGAAGAATTTAGATATATTCGTTGCATTTTAGTGTCATAAAATTTAAAGAAGCATTATTTTAAAAATCAATTCTAAAGAGTTATCAGGATCAAGCCAATTTTTTCT
>NW_011888783.1:20949237-20950311 GCF_000151845.1 Pteropus vampyrus | reverse complement strand
GATATATTCGTTGCATTTTAGTGTCATAAAATTTAAAGAAGCATTATTTTAAAAATCAATTCTAAAGAGTTATCAGGATCAAGCCAATTTTTTCTTTTTTATATTGTTTTTAAGGATTTTGTTTTTGTTTTCAATTGGAAAGAACAATATTAAAACGAGATTAAACTCCTCCTTAAAGTCAGTCAGATTTTTAAAAATTAGTATTTAACATCTGGAGTGTGCAAAATCACACGTTGGCCCTATACCATACTCATTCCAAAATGCCTGCACATGCACACACACAAACACACGCATATACACACACAGTAAATTCATATCTTCACTCTCTAATATATGAGGCTCTCAGAAAAGATGTAGGCAAGTGTAAACTTTTGGGTGCTGACTGCTTTTTATTTAGGGCCACTGCTTTCGCTCTCTGCAAAACTCACCCCTGAGTCAGTGTAGGATTGTGGCAATTGCAACAGTCACACCTTCACATGGGGTGAAGGGGGGCTGTGTCTAGACAGACATTTCTAAATCAACCAGGAAGAGACTTTTGTTGTCACTTCAGAGTTTTTTAAATATTCTGGTATGGGTATGTGGATGCGTTTAAGAAGTCTCAATACCAACCCTTAGAATTTAAGAAAAGCTTTCTGATTTATTTTATGACATTCATAAATTTAGCTCCGTACCTGAATGACAAATTTCTATACAGAACTTGAAAAGCTCTCTTAGACAAGTGTTGGCCTTTTGTTAAAACTGCTTTTGGAGAAATTATGAAACAGAATAGTTCTTCTGTAGCCAACAACTCTCTGACACTGTTCTCATTTTTCAAAGAGTGAACTTGAGACATCAGAAAACCAATGTTTTAAACAAAAATTATAGAGTATCCCAAATTGTTTAAGCTGCATTTCTAATTTAACACTGAGAATATTTAAATGCGCTAAAGGGTTTAGTAGTCATGGCAACGGGATGTGAAAATATACCATGTCATTCAAGTCTATTAGAAAAAATATATTATCATTCCAAAGGTTTTTGTTGCTACTTTAAAAACTGACTGGAGAGGAGGAAAGAAGAGTATGGAGAGTAGAGGGG
>NW_011888783.1:20946969-20949187 GCF_000151845.1 Pteropus vampyrus | reverse complement strand
CATGGGATATATTTCATTCTTTTCATTACAAAAATGTTGGTTTGAAAATAATGTGATTTAAATTTTAAATAAATGTAACTGCAGACACAATTGATATTAAAAATAAAAAACATGAGAAAATAAAAATCAAATTCGCTGCCTTACGAAAATGTAGTAAATCTATTTCCTGCAAATAAGAGTCTAGGAGAGAAATGTTATATTTTTTAACATTTAAGTGAGTTGCTTTTAGAACACATATTTGTGACTATTCATGTGAGCAACAAAACCTCAAAAACACAACTTTAAATGTGTTTAAACAAACATGCAAGATATTTAGAGCTTTATTCAAAATCATAAGATAGGTGACTAAATTGAGATTATTGTGGATAATTTAAGGCACAGAGAGACAAAAATGGAAATCATCCAAATATTATAGTCATTAAAACTCCCAGGTAACATTTTGAGATCTGTTCTTAAATGTTTTTCTATGCTGGAAATCCACATCTAGTTGTGCATTTTCTTCTTGTAAAAAGAGAATCATACTATACATATTTACCTATCATTTGAGAGCTTAAGAGCCTGGCTTTGGTGTCAGGCACACTTAGATTCTAGTTTCAGCTCTCAGCCACATTTCCAAAGGTGTGGCTTGGAGCCCATCTGAGCCTCTTTTCCCTTTTGTGAAAAACAGACATAATAAAAGCACCTCTAGCAATGGGCCATTGGCAGACCAAGAGATATCAAACTGAATGGAAAAAAACACAATCAATAGATGGCAACGCAGATCATGTTAGGATTTTCTGCCGAAGATTTTAACACAGCTATCATAAAAATGCTTCAACAAGCAATTATGAGTACACATAAAACAAGTGAAAAAAAAAGTCTCAGCAAAGAAAGAAAATATAAAGAAGAACCAAGTGGAAATTTTAGAACCAAAGATTGCAATAATTGAAATTTAAAAGACTCAGTAGGTGGACTCAACAATAGAATGGAGGGGGCAGAGAAGAAAAAAAAATAAGTGAACCGAAAGAATAGAAATTACTAATTCTGAACAATAGAGAGGAAGTTGACTTAAAAAAATAAACAGAGCCTCAAAGACCATAGAATTAATATGTAACATCTAACACCCATATGATCACAGTCCTGGAAGGAGAGGAGAAAGAAAGCAGTAGTGAAAAAGAATTAGAAGAAGCAATGGCTGAAATTTTCTCAAATTTGACAAAAAAAAAAAGGAGGAAGGAAGGAAAAGGAAACCCCCTTAACTTTTTGGCTTGAGGAATTTGGTTAATTCCCAATTGGATTAGCCTTTAAAAATTCCCCCCCGGAACCTTCGGGTTCAACTTTTTCAAAATTAAGGCCCAAAAAAAAAAAAAAATCTTAAAAGCAGCAACAGAGAATCACTTTACTTTTACGGGTGTTTTGAATGAGAGTGGACTTATCAGAAACCATGATGGCTAGGAGTAAATACATTTTTAAAGCACTGAAAGAATTATCAACCCAGAATCCTATATTAAGCAAAAAAATATTCTTCAGGAATAAGGGAAAATCAAGACATTCCCAGATGAAGGAAAACCAAGGAAACTTATCACCAGCAGACCTACCTTAAAAGAATGGCTACTGGAAATTCTCTAAACAGAAAGGAAATAATAAATGGAGAAATCTTGGGCCATCGGGAAGGGTGAAAGAATATGATAAGCAAACATATGGGTAAATACAATAGACTTATTTTTTCCTCTTGAGTCTTCAGCAAGGAGTAAGAGCTAATCTCCTTGAAAGATACAGGGAGCTATTGGAAGGTCTGGCACTGAGGACTGATGTGATGTGATCTGACATTTAAGAAGATCTTCCTGGCTTCTGTAGGGACACCAGATTTGAAAGCAGGGAGTCTGGGATGTGGTAATCCAGAAAGAGAGGATGGAGACCTAGAGCAGGGCATCTGCAGAAAAGGTGATGAAAAGTGGTCTATTTCTGGATATGTTTTGAAGGTACAGTTAACAGGATTTGCTATTGATGATTGTATAGTAAGAGGGAAAGAGCAATTTTATCAAGGACAGTGAGTGCCAGGATTTCTGTTCTCAACAACTGGAAGCAGAAGGTTGCTATCAACTGATGGAAATGGATACTGGTAGAGCAGATATGGGGGAAGATCATGAGTTTAATTATAAGCCAATGAAAATTAAAATTTGAGAACAATTAAATTCTCTGATTATCTTCTCATACAAACATCCAAAAACATTTATCT
>NW_011888783.1:20940987-20944499 GCF_000151845.1 Pteropus vampyrus | reverse complement strand
TTTAAATTAGTGTTTTTGTTTTCTTGGGATAAATATCCAGAAATGAAATAGCTGGGTCTTATGGCAGCTCTATTTTTAATTTTTTGAGGAATTTCTATCTTGTTTTCCTTAGTGGCTGCACCAATTTACAATCCCACCAACAGTACACAAGGGTTTCCTTTTCTCCACATCCTCACCAGCACTTGTTATTTGTTAATTTTTTTTATGATAATCATTCTGACTGGTGTGAGGTGATATCTCATTGTGATTTCAATTTACATTTCCCTGTTTAGTGATATTGAGCATCTTTTTATATGTCTGTTGGCCATCTATATGCCCTCTTTGGAGAAATGTCTATTAAGGTCTCTGTACATTTTTAAATTGGTTTGTTAGTGATTTTTTGGCATTAAGTTGTATGAGTTCTTTATATATTTTTAGATATTAATTCCTTGTCAAATGTATTACTTGTGAATATCTTCTCCCATTCAGTAGGTTATCTTTCTGTTTTGTTGATGGTTTCCTTTACTGTGCAAAAACTTTTAGATTTTACATAGTCCCATTTTTTAATTTTTTTATTTTGTTGCTCTTGCCTGAGAAGACATATCCAAAGATATTGCTAAGACAGATGTCAGAGTTTAATATCTATGTTTTTTTCTAGAAGTTTTATGGAATCAGGTGTTACATTTAAGTCTTTAATCCATTTTGAATTTATTTTTGTATATGGTGTAAGAAAGTGGTCCAGTTTTATTTTTTTACATGTATCTGTTCAATTTTCCCAACAACGTGTATTAAGGAGACTGTCTTTACCCCATTGTATATATCCTTGCCTCCTTTGTCATATACTAATTGACCATATAGGCAAGAATTTTTTTGTCGACTCTATTCTATTCCATTGGTCTGTCTGTCTGTCTGTCTATCTATCTATCTATCTATCTATCTATCTATCTATCTATCTATATATATATATATGTTTTTATGTCACTACCACTGTTTCATTATTGAAGCTTTGTAGTATAGTTTGAAATCGGGGAGCATGATACTGCTCACTTTGTTCTTTCTCAATTTTTCTGTGGCTACCTGGGGGTCTTAGTTTTAGGATTAGTTGTTCTAGTTCTGAGAAGGGTGCCATTGGTATTTTAAGAGGAATTGTATTGAATCTGAAAAACAATTTTTAAAAAATATATTGGAGCATTACCATGAATAAAAAGTTTGACCACTCAAAATTCATTAACTGTTTTTTCTCTTGTTCTCTGCTGAACAAGCAGATTTTTTTTTGTCTATTTTGTTCTCTGCTGTATCACCAGCACTTGACTTTTGCCTACTACATAGTAGATGTTCAGAACACGTCTGCTAAATAAATGTGTAGTGAGCATTTGCTGTATTTGAGAATATTTTATTCGGCTATGGAAAACAAAATTGAATGGCTATATTAAGTGGAGATAATGAATAACTTAATATCTTATACGCCATAAGCAATATTCATAGGCTGTGTTAGGTAAAGATAATGAATACGCAAGTAGCTTGTGAATAGTAGGCAGACTTATAGATGTATAGATACAGATATAGACATAGATATAGATATCAGTTACCTATGAGACATATTAGTTATGGATAAAGTAAAGCACGTGTGTACTAAGTACCTAATATGCCTCATCTCCTATATATACGTGAGACATATTGGGTACTCAACATTCAGGTGTATTAAGTCTGCCACCTTTTAATGACATACAGTCTGACAAATAAAACCTATTGCTGCTCATCAGGCTAATTGGTAACCTTTAACTGAAGCCAGGTGTGATTGCTTCTGTTATAAAGTATGTGTGTTTGTCTAGGCACTTTCCATCTGCCAAGCCTTTATGCTCAAACATCACTCTTGGTCCTCATAACCACAGCAGCAGCCCAAAAGAGAGATAGGATTCATAACTTTGCATAATCCAGAGTTCAAGTAGAAAACTCCTGCATTTTCACTTTTCCTATCATATTTTTTATCTCTTTTTTTCTTTTACTATATGTTTAAATCGATTTAATGAACCAAGTAATTCAAGCATCTTAATTTGGTCTGTGAGCTTTTCTATTCCATAGCCTTTGGGTAATTTACTTAATCATGTACTTAGAGTCTGCCTTGCATCATACCCGTATGGCATAATTTTCATAATATTAGTATATGCGGGAATATGTATTACTTTATAATAAAAGAAGCATGCATACTCATTTTTAAAAATTTAGAGCTCAGTAAAATTCTCTCTTCTTCCCAGTGAGCTGGTTTTGAGATCCAAAATGTGTTAATTGTTAATGTAGTTGGTGCAAGCTTCTTAAGTTCCCCATAATTTAAATTTTATATATTTCTTTTCACTTAAACAGTTATTTTTACTTTAATGGGTTTGGACATATTTCTGATCAATAATAATTTTAAAAAATTTTTTAAGTTTTAAAATTATTCCAAATCATAAAAATCAAATGTCAAGTGGCATCTGTTTGATAATGTAACTATAAATAAATGATTCTAAAACAAAATAATATCTTTTTTTTAATCGTAACTATAAATAAATGATTCTAAAACAAAATAATATTTTTTTTTAATCATTGGGCTCTGCTATTTTAACTCAGTAAAAACATCATAGCCTGGGAGTAATCTAGGAAAAAAACTGATGAGATGTGCTCTTCTTTCAAGTTCCCTAGATATGCAATTCAGGCCAATTTTCAACAAGTTTGATGAGCCAAAGAAAGGAGGAAGGTCCGCAAGAGCACAGACTGACAACATGATAAGTAATATTATAGCTATTAAGGAAGCAAGAACAACATAAAGGGTTGCTGAACTTGTGATTGAATTGGCTGGGGCTCTCAGTGGGAACAATGAGATGTTGGTAAGCCAAGTGAGAATTCACAACACAGGAGTTCCCAAGGTTCTAGTACAAAACCCTCTACAGAATATGGGTAATCTAAGTAATTTCAAAAGGCCTTTTTCTTTTAAGAGCCACACTTGCAATTGAATACCGACTTGAAAATCAGCGGGAGATAGAAAAAAGAGAGATTAGTAGCTGTAGTACCAGATGCTAATGAGTATAGTAGGCTCTCTAACCACAGGAAGCAGAATCCTGATATGTAAAAGGCACAGACCCTTAGTTGGAAGACTATGAGTAAACTTGAGCAACCTTGAATAGACAAGAAAATTAATAGAACTTTAGGTTTCATCCAGCTTTATGAAGAGTGGCAAATAAATAAAAGGACAATCTCCTTTAGGATGCTCTATCTACAAATATTCTCTTTTGAAAAGAGTACCGTAATTTGGAGGAAAGGAATTCTTACAGTGTTGATTTATTCAGTATGTGAAAAGTGCCCCTTTATAAGATGAATACACTAATCACCAGCTCAGATATTTCACTTTGCCTTTTGGCACTACAAATATTACCGACACTTTTTAAATTTAAGATGCTACCTGATTTCTTCACAATTGGTACTGTGGATTGTTCCCTATTTGAAATGGTCTCTTTCCTCTGCTTCCATAATGCTACAAGATTCTAATATTTCTCCAG
>NW_011888783.1:20938068-20940937 GCF_000151845.1 Pteropus vampyrus | reverse complement strand
TAGAAAACTCCTGCATTTTCACTTTTCCTATCATATTTTTTATCTCTTTTTTTCTTTTACTATATGTTTAAATCGATTTAATGAACCAAGTAATTCAAGCATCTTAATTTGGTCTGTGAGCTTTTCTATTCCATAGCCTTTGGGTAATTTACTTAATCATGTACTTAGAGTCTGCCTTGCATCATACCCGTATGGCATAATTTTCATAATATTAGTATATGCGGGAATATGTATTACTTTATAATAAAAGAAGCATGCATACTCATTTTTAAAAATTTAGAGCTCAGTAAAATTCTCTCTTCTTCCCAGTGAGCTGGTTTTGAGATCCAAAATGTGTTAATTGTTAATGTAGTTGGTGCAAGCTTCTTAAGTTCCCCATAATTTAAATTTTATATATTTCTTTTCACTTAAACAGTTATTTTTACTTTAATGGGTTTGGACATATTTCTGATCAATAATAATTTTAAAAAATTTTTTAAGTTTTAAAATTATTCCAAATCATAAAAATCAAATGTCAAGTGGCATCTGTTTGATAATGTAACTATAAATAAATGATTCTAAAACAAAATAATATCTTTTTTTTAATCGTAACTATAAATAAATGATTCTAAAACAAAATAATATTTTTTTTTAATCATTGGGCTCTGCTATTTTAACTCAGTAAAAACATCATAGCCTGGGAGTAATCTAGGAAAAAAACTGATGAGATGTGCTCTTCTTTCAAGTTCCCTAGATATGCAATTCAGGCCAATTTTCAACAAGTTTGATGAGCCAAAGAAAGGAGGAAGGTCCGCAAGAGCACAGACTGACAACATGATAAGTAATATTATAGCTATTAAGGAAGCAAGAACAACATAAAGGGTTGCTGAACTTGTGATTGAATTGGCTGGGGCTCTCAGTGGGAACAATGAGATGTTGGTAAGCCAAGTGAGAATTCACAACACAGGAGTTCCCAAGGTTCTAGTACAAAACCCTCTACAGAATATGGGTAATCTAAGTAATTTCAAAAGGCCTTTTTCTTTTAAGAGCCACACTTGCAATTGAATACCGACTTGAAAATCAGCGGGAGATAGAAAAAAGAGAGATTAGTAGCTGTAGTACCAGATGCTAATGAGTATAGTAGGCTCTCTAACCACAGGAAGCAGAATCCTGATATGTAAAAGGCACAGACCCTTAGTTGGAAGACTATGAGTAAACTTGAGCAACCTTGAATAGACAAGAAAATTAATAGAACTTTAGGTTTCATCCAGCTTTATGAAGAGTGGCAAATAAATAAAAGGACAATCTCCTTTAGGATGCTCTATCTACAAATATTCTCTTTTGAAAAGAGTACCGTAATTTGGAGGAAAGGAATTCTTACAGTGTTGATTTATTCAGTATGTGAAAAGTGCCCCTTTATAAGATGAATACACTAATCACCAGCTCAGATATTTCACTTTGCCTTTTGGCACTACAAATATTACCGACACTTTTTAAATTTAAGATGCTACCTGATTTCTTCACAATTGGTACTGTGGATTGTTCCCTATTTGAAATGGTCTCTTTCCTCTGCTTCCATAATGCTACAAGATTCTAATATTTCTCCAGTCCTCCTAGATTTTTGTTTCTTCTTTTGTATTACTTAGCTATTATTGCATAACAAACTACCCCAAAACATAGAGGCTTAAAACAATTTTTTCTTTCTTACAAAACTATTGGTTAGCTGGTCTAAGCTATGTGGTTCTTCTTTTTCATGTGATATTGATTGGACTTCTCTATGCAGCTATATTTATTAGAAGTTCAGCTGGAACTAGGACATCCAAGTTGGCCTCACACATCTTTGGAACCTTATCTATGGGGACTGGAACGTTCCTGGCCAGTCAGGGTATCAAGCATAATGATGCAGGCCTCTAAGATGTCAAAAATGAAAGCTGTAAGAGCTTCCAAGGTCTAGGTCTGAAAATCCTCCAGTGTTATTTCTATCATATTCTCTTGGTAAAAGCAAGTGACCAATTTCAAGAGACAGCTAAGTTTCAAGGTAAGGAGTCATAAACTATATATTTTAATGAGAAGAATGGCAAAGAATCTGTAGCTCTCTTCAATACAGGACATTCATTCCTCCATATCTTCCTAACCAATAAATATTTCTATTGCTGAAGAGTTGGACCTTAGCTTTCTACTTCTCTCTTTAAAATTCTTCATTTAGAGAACTTCATCTGAAGGCTCTTCAAGTACCCCGACCCCTTCAACATTTTCTATATTCTGACCCTTCTGAATTGCTCCCCTGCCCCCGAATGAGCAATGCTCTCTCATGTGACCTCTGCTCAAAACATGCTCTACCATAAAACTCCTCTCTGAATCTGATTTACTCCAAATTGCTCTATAGGTCTCAAATTAAGCCTCTTCTAGAATGTGTTCTCTGATCATCCAAGTTAGAGTTAAGTTTTATCCTATGCACTCCAATAACATCCCTTTTCAACTCACTCTGTGGTGAAAGTCTAATTTGTATATCAGCACTCCCTAGTAAATATCATTTGTCTCTGGATTATTAATCACCCAACTTTCATTCCTATTTCCTGGCTATTGAAGTATTTTGATCAACTGTTTGTATATGTATATTTATTAATTTATTAACTCCCTTCTTTATATATATTTATATATATTTGAGAACGGGTTTTATTATAGCACACAGAATAGATCATCAGCATATTTTTGCTGAATGAGAGAGTAAATGGACTAATAAACATATAAACACTTGCTCAAAACACTTCAATTGCTCTCGTTTACTAAAATGTACATCCACAGCCTGACCTAGGAAATTCCTTTACAACCTGATCCCCATATATATCTAAGAATATTTACTGCTGTTTATCAAATGCAACCTTGGCAT
>NW_011888783.1:20936479-20937322 GCF_000151845.1 Pteropus vampyrus | reverse complement strand
TGCTGCTGATGGCAGTGTTCATGCATTGCCCTTATGATGGATATTGCCTTCGTTGAGTGATTCAGATGCTATAGACTAAAAAAAAAAAAAAAAAAACCTGGAGAATTGCCATGGATCAAATCAAATTGAACTTAGTACATGGAAATGAGTATATTATGAAATTAAATAATTGTAACAATTACACACCCATTTGTAAAGTTTAAATATGATCATTGGAGTCACTCTTGATCGAAGAATTCATAGAGATGAGTAAGCAAGGAGTCAGTCGGCTAGGAGAAGCAAACAGTGCCTTGAATGGCCATGCAATTGTGAAGGACCAACTGTTTTATCCTAGCACCAGAGCTCCACACTTGGGCTGTAATGGTTGTTTGCACTCCAATACAGTGGTTTCACTGGGCAATTTATGGTCCTGCTCAGTAGGGAACCCACTGTCCCTTTATTTTTTGATTTTTTTATTTGAGAAATGTTCTGAGTCCCCTGTGCTGACAGATTCTTCCAAAGAACACAACTTGCTATTTCTTATAGTGGTTTCTCAGTGTCTCCTATTTGATCTGCTTGTTTGGGTAACAAGTGTTCTATTTGTCATTAAAGTTAAGACTTAATAGAGCTTCCAAAGAACTTATAGTGAGAGAGTAACTAGATGTGAGTGTTATGATACACTGATGTAAGTGTTATCATAAAGGTAGGTGTTTGTTGTTTGGGAAGGAAAATGAATGTCAGAGGTAAAGTGCCCCATTTTTCCCAGGAGAGTCTATCTAGTTCAAGAAGGAAATAGATGAAGGAATTGATTAGACTGACACTGAAAAACAAATAAACAAATCTACCTCACCCCACCCAAAAAAT
>NW_011888783.1:20933698-20936429 GCF_000151845.1 Pteropus vampyrus | reverse complement strand
ATTAGACTGACACTGAAAAACAAATAAACAAATCTACCTCACCCCACCCAAAAAATTAGAAACTAGCTTGGAAATCATTAGAAGACACAGTTTTACCATTTGAATTTATATTTCATCTACCAATATCAATCCATTTGCTTTAGAAACACTTAAGTTGTGCAATATCTGTCTGCTGTATCTTCTAGGGGAAAGCATTAAAATTTTAATATTATATAGTGTTGAAAATATATTTATTTGCTGGGTGTTATAATGATTGCATTTCATAACTGAATTTTTAAAAGACCGTGTTTATTTATGCCTGCTCTGAGGTTCCTGGGCCGGTCTTAAAAAGCTTCACAGTTTTATAGGGAATTAGTTATATTACTTAACCATGTGGCTTTGTAAATTTGTAGTTTTTATGGAACTAGGAAAGACTTTAAACTATCTTGATCATTGTGGATCATTTGTTTATAAGCAACTCAAAGTTCTGTGGTTCAAATTTTATTTATGCTCATCTAGCCATACTTTCAGGTTCAAGAATGCTCTGAAAAATAAACTTAATGTGAAAAAAAATAGAAAATAATTTTTAAAGCACTTATTTTAAGGTCATCTGCTTTCTATTCTGTAACTTATTAGTGTGTAAATGGATTTAGATTTTAAAAAGTTATTAAAAATGGGGCAGTAGAGATTATGTTCCTCTAAATCCCTCATTTTACAAATTATCTCAGCAATTCAAAGTCAAGGGACCCATCCAATCCAGGCAGAGACAGGAGTTAAAAAGCAAGATCACCACCTTCCAGTCTCTGCTGGGCTTTTCCCAACACCAAATCATCAGTCCTGATTAAGGAAGAAAGAAAAGTAAAATGAACTCAGTGGCTTTTATTTTAGAGCTTTTTAAAGTTATAAAAAGGACAGGACTTTGACAAGTTTATTCAAGGGTAAACCACTAAAAGAAAATCTTGTTGAAGCAAATGTTAGGAAATAGTTATTAATAATTAAAAAAAAAAACCTAATAAAACTTCTGTTCAATAAATCTTTGGCCTTTGGGGGTATAGCATTTGCATTTTTGACCTTGTAAGCCTATAACATGGTCTAAGGCAGGAATTTGAATCCATTCAGTAGGGCTGTATTTTTCTCTATCTTTGAATACACAGTATCTTCTGAGGATATCGTTCGTGTTATTTCCAACCCCAAAGGAAATCCATCTTTAATGTTTAGAATGAAAATGAAGGCAGAGTAAGGAGATCTAAGAAAAAAATTCTTCATAGCTTTAAAATAATTTTAAATTATTTTATTCTGTATTTAAGGAGTCATCAGAAGCCAAAGGCAATTCCTAACATTTTCAGTAATGGGGAAAATAATATGCCATAGAGTTATTGTGAATTTGCAAATATCTGGATTTTTTTTCTTTTTGGATTTAAGTATTCACCATGTTTATAATGGTGTTAAGATAATTTATTTTTGTTTCTTTTTTTACACAATTAAAAAATAATGACTGCTTAATAGAGGCATGTCTATATAAGGATAGATCTGTAAGCATCATTTATATCATATTGCCTTACTGAAATTGTGGCCAGAATGAGCACAATACATAGGTGTTTTGTTGTTGCTTTATTTGGCCATTATTCCTATTTATTTTTAACTGTTAACTAAAAACACAGTTAACCAGAGTATGCTCTGCTCTGCTTTTAGGTAAAAGGGTAAATGACCAAAAAAAGTGAATAGGAAACTTTTGCAAAAATTAAATTTCACAAAAATATCATCACTAGAACATATTTAATCTGATATAATTTCTGTATCTTAATCTTTAAAAGTAAGATTGAATTTTAGTCACTGTAGGATCTTGATTATTAATCAAATATTAAGGAACATTCATTACACTTAGAAAGGCAAGATTATGAACTAATGTATTTTAGACAAATTTTTTAATTAGAATTTAATACAGAATTATTGTTATCTAATATTTTATCATACATAACACTCAGTGTATCAATATGGGGAAGTTTAGCTTTTCTTGATCATTTAGATTCTTTTTTGTTGTTGTCCTAGTTTGTTATCACTATAGAAATAATCTAGAAAAATAACTTCAGAAGGAAAAGTATTATCTTTATTGTTGTCCATGTAAAATACCTCCTTCTGAAATAACAATTTTGGGAACTGAAACACCTCGGAAAAAATGTTCTTTTTCTGAGATTTAACATCTAATTCTCAATGGATAAGATTCTAAAATGTATTGGGGTCATAAAAATGTATCTATTCAAAGAGAAACGGGAAATAATAGAACACTCGTTTACTGTCATAATTTACGTGAGTTCAAAAGCATGATGGTTTCTCATTAGAGAGCCAAAAAGGACAGTGACCCACAAGCTAAATCAGGAACCGAGTCTGGATCCAGATTGGCACAGATAAAGGGTTCACTGAGGGTTAGAGGTAGAAGCGAAGAGGGTTTCAGAAGATGGTATCTCCAAGGAAGTATGGCATTTGTAGTCATCTAAGTCATATTTGTTTGTTTTCATAAAAACATTCCTTATCGATAAGCAGATACTTAATACTTTTTGATTACATACATCATGCAAAACAATTGACCTCACACGTGCTTGTCTAACTGCTCAGCGTGACAACCTTTTCTGAGATGATTATACATTTTAAAAGTTACAGTGACTTCAGTAGTAAAAAGAATTCAGGAAAATGACTCTAAATGAGCAAAACACTTTGTAGCATCATGATTTAACAGATTGGCTTTTCTCAGAAT
>NW_011888783.1:20926373-20932773 GCF_000151845.1 Pteropus vampyrus | reverse complement strand
GGGTATAGCATTTGCATTTTTGACCTTGTAAGCCTATAACATGGTCTAAGGCAGGAATTTGAATCCATTCAGTAGGGCTGTATTTTTCTCTATCTTTGAATACACAGTATCTTCTGAGGATATCGTTCGTGTTATTTCCAACCCCAAAGGAAATCCATCTTTAATGTTTAGAATGAAAATGAAGGCAGAGTAAGGAGATCTAAGAAAAAAATTCTTCATAGCTTTAAAATAATTTTAAATTATTTTATTCTGTATTTAAGGAGTCATCAGAAGCCAAAGGCAATTCCTAACATTTTCAGTAATGGGGAAAATAATATGCCATAGAGTTATTGTGAATTTGCAAATATCTGGATTTTTTTTCTTTTTGGATTTAAGTATTCACCATGTTTATAATGGTGTTAAGATAATTTATTTTTGTTTCTTTTTTTACACAATTAAAAAATAATGACTGCTTAATAGAGGCATGTCTATATAAGGATAGATCTGTAAGCATCATTTATATCATATTGCCTTACTGAAATTGTGGCCAGAATGAGCACAATACATAGGTGTTTTGTTGTTGCTTTATTTGGCCATTATTCCTATTTATTTTTAACTGTTAACTAAAAACACAGTTAACCAGAGTATGCTCTGCTCTGCTTTTAGGTAAAAGGGTAAATGACCAAAAAAAGTGAATAGGAAACTTTTGCAAAAATTAAATTTCACAAAAATATCATCACTAGAACATATTTAATCTGATATAATTTCTGTATCTTAATCTTTAAAAGTAAGATTGAATTTTAGTCACTGTAGGATCTTGATTATTAATCAAATATTAAGGAACATTCATTACACTTAGAAAGGCAAGATTATGAACTAATGTATTTTAGACAAATTTTTTAATTAGAATTTAATACAGAATTATTGTTATCTAATATTTTATCATACATAACACTCAGTGTATCAATATGGGGAAGTTTAGCTTTTCTTGATCATTTAGATTCTTTTTTGTTGTTGTCCTAGTTTGTTATCACTATAGAAATAATCTAGAAAAATAACTTCAGAAGGAAAAGTATTATCTTTATTGTTGTCCATGTAAAATACCTCCTTCTGAAATAACAATTTTGGGAACTGAAACACCTCGGAAAAAATGTTCTTTTTCTGAGATTTAACATCTAATTCTCAATGGATAAGATTCTAAAATGTATTGGGGTCATAAAAATGTATCTATTCAAAGAGAAACGGGAAATAATAGAACACTCGTTTACTGTCATAATTTACGTGAGTTCAAAAGCATGATGGTTTCTCATTAGAGAGCCAAAAAGGACAGTGACCCACAAGCTAAATCAGGAACCGAGTCTGGATCCAGATTGGCACAGATAAAGGGTTCACTGAGGGTTAGAGGTAGAAGCGAAGAGGGTTTCAGAAGATGGTATCTCCAAGGAAGTATGGCATTTGTAGTCATCTAAGTCATATTTGTTTGTTTTCATAAAAACATTCCTTATCGATAAGCAGATACTTAATACTTTTTGATTACATACATCATGCAAAACAATTGACCTCACACGTGCTTGTCTAACTGCTCAGCGTGACAACCTTTTCTGAGATGATTATACATTTTAAAAGTTACAGTGACTTCAGTAGTAAAAAGAATTCAGGAAAATGACTCTAAATGAGCAAAACACTTTGTAGCATCATGATTTAACAGATTGGCTTTTCTCAGAATCAAGATCCAAGCACTTGCCTTCATAATAATAATAATAATTCCTTGAATGTTAACTATGCACCATGGATTGTGCCTAGCTCTTATATGAATTTAACCACAGAAGCCTTATAGACAAATACTATTGTTGTCTTTATTTTATAGATGGCAGAAAACATACAAACAAAAAGGGAACCACCATTAGGGAGAAAAGCAAACAAGAGTCACACAGCTTGGCAAAGTCCCACTAGTACAGTGAGTTCTACCAGGGCTGGGCTAGATGGTGATTCAGAAATATCTGGGGGCTGGTGCGGAATGGAGGTAGCAAATGCTAAAGCACTAATTCTTCACCCTTGCTTATGGAAGGATGAGGGATTTGGCCATCAGAGATGGTGAGCTGGTAGGAGTGCCTCAGAAATAGCCGTGGTGCTAAGACTACCTGAGCCTATGGGCAAAGAGGCCACAGGCACTGGTGCTTATAGTAGTCAATATTTTAAGAAAATTAGCAGCTTCCTATGAAGATCCCTATAATGGTCATAAAGTTTCCTTTAAGTACATCAATCGAGTAATAAATGTTGGGTTTCATAACAATAAAATTAAGTTATGTAATGAAACTGATTTTTCTCCCTAAGGATGGTCATATTGAAAACAAATGTAAAGATCTTATGACTTTTTAATGTTCTTTTGTTTTTACTGAAGGAGATGTTCTTGGTCAAAAATTAACTAGTTACAATATAAATCTTTGGGTTATGATAACTACCAATAACACGCAGTATACAAGACTGTCTCTTTCTTTGACTAAAATTCAGATAGGCTTTTAATTTGGCATAAAATTTTCGGGCCACGCACTTTGAGGACAGATGGCATTTGGCAGGCATTAGCACACCATATCAAGGCTCTTTCAAGTCCTCTGTGAGAGCTTTGGTGCTTTACTATTGCATCGCATTTGGATCTGTTACCACCTGTGATAATTTCTCATCCATTTCAAATTATGCCTACTAAAATTTGGCATGTCAGCTACCAGCCTGAGTTATAATTGAGTTTTAAAAAGAGTCGAGGCTCTTTGGAATCCTTTGCAAAATAAATATTATGCATTCATAACATTAGGACCTGAGATTGTTTGAACTAAACTCCGTAGCAGTGGCTTCTAAGATTCTCTATGTAATGCAGTCCTCTCTTCACTAAAAGTACCCCCGTAGTGACTCCCTGAGGAACTCATAGCCCACTCTCTACTCCAGTATGCCAAAAGCCCCAAATCTCCCATGATCCTTCACCAGCAACGCTGTGAAAATGCAACTGTGGCAGATGAGAAAAGGTTTCATTTGATAAGCCTAAGTCAGATCCATTTCTATATCCACTGAATAGCAGATATTATCTCTGCATTATATTACTTTTTCTGAGAAATGTTCTACTCATTGAAGCAATATTCTTTTATCTTCAGTTTCTGGGAGAATGTGACTAAACTAATGTGCATATATGTTGAAGGGCAGAAGAAGGTATTACACAATATAGATGAAATAGTCATCACTTTGTTTTATATTCTATGCATTTTTAATAAGCAAATTCCCATTTACAGGAATTTAATTCTCATTTACAGGAATTAAATGTTCCAGATATTGATTACAGAGGGATAGTATATAATATGAAAATAAAATTCAATAACATTATGTGATGATGTGTAATTCAATATAGCTAGAACCCTGGAAAGTGAAAAATGATGCTTTTCCTATTGAAATATTTAAGAAAATTAAATTCATTCCCTGAAGTACATTATAATAAAATTGAAACAATGTTACATGATTTATAATCTTCTAATTTCTGTTTTTAAACTGAAATTTCATGTCCATAAAAGGAATTCTTTGCCTCTTCTTTTACTCACTCATGTATATATTCTGTCATGACATAAGTAAAATCTTAAAAAGAAGCATTATAAAGCAGATGTGCCCCAAGTTTGCTCTTGTTTAAATTTCAGTTTTAAGCCACCTATGAATGTGAAAAAATTATATAAATTGTGTAAGTGGATCTAGTTTAGATCCCAGTCACTCATGGGTTTTCTCACAGAGTAACATACTGTGCTAGATCCTATTTATTTTTGGAGAGTAAAGATTCACCTGGTAGATTTGTACTAATTCTTTCAGGCATTAGGGGAACAGTTAATCAGTGGAAAAGCATTAGGAGGGCGAAGGTTTATTGGGTGTCCCTCCAGCCTAGATCCTTTCACATGCCCTCCTGTGTTATCCTCATAGGACCTCATGATATGTGTGTTTCATTTTTATCTTCACTTTGCCAGAAGAGATAATAAAGCTCAGTAAGAATTTAGTTGCTTGTTAGGGATTATACAATACAGTAATGGCTTCAAATTCCGGAATCAAAGGGCCTGCTCTCTAACCAGTGGATCATTCTCCTTACCATTAGACATGCATAAAGTATGCAAATAGCTGGAGTCGGGGAACCAACTTCCCCGAGTAGTCATAAATTTGATTTATGAAACTCTGACAGATGCTAAAGTGACTCAGAAAGAGCCTGGTCCTGGGAAATTTGTGTTTTGTAATATTTTCTCTTTGGGAGTTGGTACTATGGGATTGAGATTATTTTAAGGGAAAAACAGGAATATCTGAGTGAAATTAAAAGCTCTTGCTGTTAAAATAGATGACATCTGTTGCCTGGCTACAGTTTATTTTAAGATGACACAAATCGATGTTACAGAGATCATGGAGCTTTCATAAGAAAACTGAAACTCTTGGTCACTTTTCCTCTAGATGACTTCCATTTATGGAAAGCTGAGCTGATCTGGAATGCTTAGAAATGGTTGCAAGGGCAAGTCATTTTAGAGTAGGAGGCATTTAGAAATCAAGAACTAAAGAAAAACTCAGTTGGAACTAGAGCAATACAAAATTAAGAATCTCATGCTGAACCCTAAAAGATTGCTACTGACCCCTAAAAAGCACCCACACCTTTTCCTCTCCTCCTCTGAAAAGGTAACTCAAAATTAGAAACTTGTAAATAATGAAAATATGAGGGATCTTTTCTATTCTGCCAGCTTTGACAGCCTGTCAAAATATTTGAGATATAATGATACGGTTTTTATTTTTAACATCATTTTTTGGCATAAAAATAACACTTACTGAATAATAATCTAACAACATAATAGTATGTAAGGGATAAAGTGAAAATGAGATATCACCACCCCTCCCCAGTGATAACCTAGCCTTCCTGATCTCTTCAAAGCACATATAAAGGCAAATATTTATTTATATAAATAGTATCATTCTATCAAAGTATCTAATTCTCTATCCTACTTTTTAAAAATAACAACATATCATTAATATTAAAGATTTGGCTTCTAAAGTTTTTTAATGATTTAGACAAAGCTAAAATTAGACCTCCAAGTAGAATAACTGTAGAGAGATCAGGTGCTAAATTGTTGGTTTGTTTTCAAATAAATGAACATCAAAGATTAAGAAAAAGAGAAAATGTAACAAAATTGATGCTTTAAGACTGATTTGTTCTATCACATCACATTGAGAATATCAAATAAGTTGTTAAAGATCCCAATTAGTAAACTAGTTTTCAGATAAATTCACTGATATATTTGCCATAAGAAAAAGTGACTTAAGTGTTTTCCAAAAATGGAAGTGAAAAAGAGAAGCATCGTCTTTCCAGTTATATAAAGGGCTTTTAAAAGGCATTGATTTTCTTAGACTATCAGAAAAATAAGTGTGTGGGGGGAGGAAGAGGGGCAGAGAGTGAGTCCAATGTAGGTGTGGTAAATTAAATTACTGTTTTCACTTCTTCACTCTCTTGTAGCAGTGTTCTTCATCCATACCTTCTCCGTGTCCTCAGAGTGGGAAGAGTATACTTCTCACTCTTTGATTCTTGGCTCAGCTATATGACTTGGCCAATGGGATGTTAACCTATGCAACTTGAAATGTGCTTTTAAGACTAGGCTTTCTCTCTTGAGCTCCTAATTGTCTCTATGAAAACATGTCCTAAAATACACAGAGCAGACCTGAACCTATTCTGTAGCCTGGAGGCAAACTCAAGGGCACTCAGCCTGGATTAGCTGAACCCAGAGAACCTATACTTGTTTCTGTTGTAAGCCACTGAGATTTCTTACACAGAATTATTGTTTCAATACCTATTTATTGGTAGTTATAGCTGACCCAAAGTAAAAACTTGTCTCTGCTTTAAGCTTTGAAGAGCTCTTCTTTTGGACTCTACTGAGCTATTCATCATGTTGGAAAAATTGAGAGAACGGTAATGCAAGCCTGCAGGGCAGACTTTGCCAATATCAAAGCAAGATTTGGCAAGTCTTATGAGAGCAATCAGGATGCTCTTTCTAGTAAAAACGGCCATGAGGTTCATGATCATAAGATAATCGGCATAGCTGTGTCTTTGGTGAATGAAGCTAACCTTATAAAATAAAACTATTCAGGGATAAAGCCAGAGTCCAGGCGTACTCTTCATGCCTTTAAGTTCAGTGGCACAACTAGAATTATAACCATATATAAAAGCCTTATATGCTCCCAAATCTTACTGGGGCTCTGATTGCTTCAAACCTCCTTCCTTGGCTGTGAGAGAGCTTTCAGAAACTGAAGACCTGGAAGTCACACTAGGATTTCAAAATTTGGAATCATACTGTTCAATATAGTCACTACTAACCTCATGTGGCTAGTTACCTTTAAATTAAATGGGATTAAACTAAAAATTCAATTGTTC
>NW_011888783.1:20871816-20925223 GCF_000151845.1 Pteropus vampyrus | reverse complement strand
TTTCTCCTTTGTTCTCTTGGGATGCTTGACCTTGCAATCATCTCACATCATACTCTGAGGAAACCCACACAGCCTGTGGAGAGACATATGTGGGAGGGGAATGAGTTCCCAAGCTCACAGCCTCAGCTGGGCTCTCATCCAAGCTCCAGCTAACCCTTAATACGTATTCAGCCATGGGAGTGAGCCATCTTGAACGTATACTCTCCATCCCCCAAAAGAAATACCAAGCTGATGGTGTGTAGAACTGAGACAAACTGCCCTGTTGAGCCTAGGACAAATTATAAATTCACAAACAAAATAAATTATTATTATTTTTTACGTCACTGTATTTTCAGGTGGTTTATTGTGTGGCAATAGATGACTAACTGATACAAGTACACTTTTGATGCCATAACAAACTTAGTGACTTAAAACAACACAAATTTGTTATCTCACCTTTCTGTAGGTTAGAAGTCCAACATGGTCTCACTGGCCTAAAATCAAGATGTTGGCAGGGCTGAGTTCCTTTCTGGAGGCTCAGGGGAGAATCTGTTCCCTTATATTTCCCACCTTCTAGAAGCTACCCACATTCCTTGGCTCATGCTTCCCTTTCTTCATCATGAAAACCAGAAATGGTGTGGAGTCCTTCTGTTATAACACCGCCCTGACCCTTGCTTCTGCCTCCCTCTTCCACTTTTAAGGACTCTGGTGATCACTTCGGGTCCACCCGGGTAATTCAGGATAATCTCCCTATTTTAAGGTCAGCTTATTAGCAACCTTAATTCCACCAGCAACCTTAAATCTCCTTTGCCACCTAATCCAACATATCCAAAGCTTCTGGGGATTAGGATATGGGCATCTTTGGGAGGGGTGTTTGGGAGGGGCTATTATTCTGTTTCCACTGCAACTGCAGAAAGAATCAATGAAATCTGCATTATAGTTTTAAAATAGCAGTTGCATTGGTTAATGGCCTCTAGATATCAGCTGAGGCACCCTCATCCATTGAGATTTAAAAGTAGTTGGTTCAGACATGTTTGGTGAGGGCTTCATATTCTTCCCAATCATGCCAAGAATTCTGGTAGAGGACAGGGTGGCTTACATTGTTCAGAGTCACTTCTATTTTTATACTCCTACATCTCCTAAATTTGTTAAGTTTATGAATTTTCTCACCATCCCACACATAGTGTTCCTTCTCTGTACTATATCTCACTTAGATATAATATCCCTCCTTGCCACAAAAGAGCACATCAAATCAAACTAAGCATAAGAATTAAAGCACTAAGAAAGTTTTTACTAAAAGTGTGAGAAGATGGAGTGCACATCACAAAAGAAATGTACAGTTAACACTTTAGACATTCTGGTCAAATGCCAGTTCTGCCAACTCACGTCAGCCTGCCCACATGGCATAGCTCTCTCTCTCCTGGAGCAAAACAAAAGAAAATGGAATCATCTCAGTGCTTCATGCAGAACGTGGCAACCTCCTCCAGCCTCTGACCCCAAGCTTGGCTGCGGCCCTCCCACTTCATACACAAAGTTCATTGATGTGCCTCATTTCTCATTTCTCCTTCCCTTATCAGTGTCTGCAAGAGGAAGGGAAGGGGAGATTGATTGATTTCCAGAGTAATGTAAACAATACTACTATATCCCTCTACCCCCACAGAAAACATTAGTAAAGGTTACTATCTGTTTTGCTTTAAAATATGTTTCCCCTCTGTTCAGTTATATAAACATAAAGAAAATATTTATGTAATGCTGATATTTAGAAAATCTTGTGAATTCCGGGACCTTGGGACCTCAGGATAAATGTTTTTCTGGTTTTTTTTTGTTTTTTTTGGGGGGGGGGGAGGGTTCGCTCCTGACTACCTCATGCTCTGCTGTGACCTGGAGACCAAAAAGCAGTCAAAGCAAGCCAACCATGCAGGCTTCTCATCAAGAAGGCAAAGTACCTGGTAATGTGTGCTTAGAAACAAAAGAAACACTCTTGCCAGGAGCTGGCCTTGACCCAGAGCAGCAGGGTGCCAAAGGCAGGAAGGATACAAGCCCAGATGTAACCAGTTTGCGGGAGCCCTTCAGACTTTCTAAGGAAAATTAAAAACTAATAACCAGATAATACATTCTGAGCTCTGTGCCCTGTGGACTTATGCTGAATTTTGGATAAGGTGAGAAAGAGGGGAAGGGAGGGTGACTAGGGAAAGAAAGAAACCTTTCACAAAGGCCACCGGTAGAGTGTAAACCTTTCTTTTAACTGGTGCTGGAGGGCTCAAGAAGCCACTGGGGTTTTGCCTAGTGTTAATATTTGTTTGGGAAGATGTACTCGGCTTTGATAGAAAATTTTAATGAGACTGATTTATGAATAATTTGAAAATTCTAGACAGACTGCAGCCTCAGATAGCATGAAGGGCGTAAGTGATAGCGGGATGCTGTGGGAACAGGCTGGGAGAGTCTATCTTGGCGGGGATTAGCCTGGACCAAGGAGTCCAGCAGAAATGTTGTGAAATCCTAGCTCTACCAAATGCTAAGATTCAGTGAACTCATTGGTGAAATGGGATAAATATACCAACGACTTCTTGTCATGAGGGTTTAATTAGTTCATATGTTAAAATCATTTATCACAATACGACATATATCACAGCATATGCTCCATAATGGCAAATATATGTTACATGTATAATATAATGTGTATTTATGTATAATATGTATTTTTCACTCTGGGGGGTTGATCTTGCGAGAAAAAATTTGCTTACTAGAATACGGGGAAACATTCCAACTAGAGTTTATGTACCTCAAAAGAAAATAGTTGTGTCCCCAGTTCAAAGAATAGACTTAATATTCACGCAAAAAGGTCTTTACTTGCTATCACATCAGAAGAGCTATAAATTCTAAACCAAAACAAACAAAGACATTTTTAAAGTTCAGAATTAAGTGTAGAAATGAGACAATAAAAAACACCTGAAGTATCTTTATTACTGTAATTTACTTATTGTGTGTGGCTTAAACACTCAAGATTCCTAGAATGAACCCAGTGGGGTTTTAAAACAGAATCTTAAAATTGGAAGCAAGGGAAGAGAACACATAATTTAAAACTTCTTATTTTATAGACAAAGAAACTATGGCTCTTCAACAGTGAAACTCCTAGCTGTGCTCCAAAGCTACCCATGGGATGTTGAAACTGCTAGAGTTTCTGTTAGAACCTTGCCCTGCCTGCTTTTTAGAGTCGGCTACACTGTTTGAGGTGTTATCTGGGGATCCTCCTCAGATAGGCCAACCTCTTGGGGCATTAATGTATAGGATGGAAGACACATACCTGAGACAATTCAGTTATCACTTCATAGGAATTTCATCAAGTGCAGCTTCCTTATTCTCATTAGTTTTAGGAAGTTGGGATTTTCCAAAGTCTTTTTTAACATGATCATCCTTAATTCCTCTCTTCTTTTTTTCCCCTCACCCCATCAAATCAACCGGCAAACTCTACTGAGTCTGTCTTTAAAATACATGACAAAACCATCCCCTCCATTCCCACCTCCTTAGGGGTCAGCCTCCCAAGTCGAAGATGCTTTCATCTCCAACCTAGTTTAAGGCAGTGGCCTCCCAGCTGCTATCCTTATTTTCACCTCATCTCCTCCAATGGCAGCAATTTTCTAAGTGGAGATCAGATTGTGGTAACTCCGCATAGTGGCCCATGCATAAAGCCCTCCAGGGTTTACCATTACCTTTAGAATAATATTCAAATACCTCATGCTGCCTATAAGACCCTATACAATCTGACCCCTGTCTTCCTCATCAAACTCATCTCCCACCCATCTTCCACTGGGTCCTGCATTCCAACCATACTTGCCTTTATTCTCTACCTTGGACACCTCCAGTTCTTTCCTACCTTATGGCCTCAGTGCTGTGTTGCTTCTATTTGGAATGCTATTCCACCGTCTCCCATATTTAATTACTTTTTGTCAATCACATCTCCACTTACAAGCCAACTCCTCAAAGATGCCTTTGCTAACTATCCAGTCTCAATAAGACTTTAGTCACACTCTGTTTTATTTTCATTGTAGCATTTAATATCTTTGTGTTTAATCTGTTTGGTTTATCATTGTAATACTAGCACCTAAATCAGTGTCTAGCAATAGCAGATATTCAGTAAATGTTTGAAATGAGAGAATGAATGAGTAAATGGCAGTAGAAGTAGAAAAGGTGGTACATGGAAGGCTTCTTAGTCACCGAAGGTGTTCACAGGCGACAAGAATGTGTGAGAAAGAGACTTAGAGCACTTAATAGTATTCTGATTTAAAGGCCAAAATAAAATTACTCAGTATTTTTCCTAAGCCTAAACCTGCTAACACAACTTCCAAGTAGTAAGAAATTCATCAGTTCTAGATAAGTTGCTAAAATCTTGTTAATAAAAATAATAATTTTAAAAACTTTAAACATTTCTTTGGAAATATAACGTAAAACTTCTTAGATCTTCTGTATAATTATTTTTTATCAATGTTAAGTTTATATTTATGTTTTTGGCTTTCATCTGTTCTTTTAAGTTTATATTTTTTTTTTTTTTTTTTTTTTGAGTGTTTAGGGCCTTCAATTGTGAATCGACTTCTAACTTTTAATTCAATTTTTTAAGAATTGGGCAGTGGGAAAACAGAGATCAAGGAAATAGAATCCCAGACCAGGATATGCCTCCTTGATTTGACCTACTGTCTGTGTTTTAAAGAAAGCCTTCAGATATGCTACAGAATAAAATAACCAGAGTGGTACTTTTGTTACATTTGATGAGTTTACATTGACACATCATAATCACTTAAAGTCCATAGTTTGCATTATGGTTCACTCTGAATGTTGCACATTCTCTAGGTTTGAACAAATGTATAATGACATGTATCCACTATTAAAGTATCACACAGAATAGTTTCACTGCCCTAAAAATCCTCTGTGCTTCACCTATTCACCTCTTCCCTACCCTAACTCCTGGCAACCACTGATCTTTTTAATTGTCTTCATAGTTTCGCCTTTCTAGAGAGTCATATAGTTGGAATCATACAATATGTAGCCTTTTCAGATTGACTTCTTTCACTTAGTAATATGCATTTAAGGTTCCTCTTTTCATTACTTGATATGTAAAGTAATGAAAAGTAATGTCTTTTCATTACTTGATAGCTCATTTATTTGTAGAGCTGAATAATATTTCATTGTCTGGATGTATCACAGTTTACTGATCTATTCATCTACTGATGGGTATCTTGGTTGCTTCCAAGTTTTGGCAATTATAAATACAATTACTATAAATAGACATGTGCAGGTTTTTATGTGGACACAACTTTCATCCCCTTTGGGTAAATACCCAGGAGCACAATTGGTGGATTACATGATAAAAGTATATTTACTTTTGTAAGAAACTGCTGAACTGTCTTCCAAGTGACTGTACCATTTTGCATTTTCATCAGCAATTAATGTGAGTTGCTCCACATTCTCACCAGCATTTGGTGGTGTTCTGGATTTTGCCAATTCTAATGTGTATAGTGGTATCTCACTGTTGTTTTAATATGAATTTTCCTGATGACATATGATGTATCTTTTCATATACTTATGTGCCATCTGTAGATCTTTTTGGTAAGGTATCTGTTTTAGGCCTTTGGCCCATTTTGTTCTTTTTTCTTAGTTTTAAGATTTCTTTGTATATTTTGGATAACATTTTTTATCAGATGTATCTTTTGTGACTATGTTCTCAAAGTCTGTGGCTTGTCTTCTCCGTCTCTGACAATGTCTTACAGAGCAGAAGTTTTTAATTTTCATGAACTACAGCTCATCAATTATTTCTTTCATGGAGCATGTCTTTGGTGTCTTAGCTAAAGAGTCATTGCTATATCCAAGATCATCTAGGTTTTCTCCTGTTATCTTCTAGGAGTTTTAGGGTTTTGCATTTTACATTTAGGTCTGTAACTCATTTGGAATTAATTTTTGTGAAGGGTATAAGTTCTATGTCTAGATTCATTTTTTTTTCCAATCGTTCAAGCACCATTTGTTGAAAAGATTATCTTTGTGTCATTTTATTGCATTTATTCCTTTGTCAATTGACTATATTTATATGGGTCTATCTCTGGGTTCTGTTTTCTGTTCGACTGATCTGTTTGTTCTTTCACTAATGCCATGCGGTCTTAATTATTGCAGCTTTATAGTAAGTCTTGAAATCAGATAGTGTCAGCCAATTTTGTTCTTCCCTTCAATACTGTGTTGGCTATTCTGTGTCTTTTTGCCTATGCATATAAACTTTAGAATCAGTTTATCAATACCCACAGAATAACTTGCTGGTAGTTTGATTGGAATTGCATTGAATCTTTGATGAAGTTTAGAATGACTTCTTTCTTGATAATATTGAATTTTCCTACCCATAAACATGGACTTCTCTCCATTTATTTAGTTCTTTGATTTTGCACATCAGAGTATTGTAACTTTCCTCATATATATCCTGTACATACTGGTAAATTTATATCTCGATATTTCATTTTTGTGGTACTACTGTAAATAATATTGTTTTTTTCAAATTCCACTTGTTCATTGTTGGGATATAGGAAAGCAGTTGACTTGTGTATTAACCTCATATCCTGCAACCTTGTTATTCCTCATTAGTTCTAGGAGCTTTTTTGTCAGTTTTTTCAGATTTTCTATATAGATATTTATGTAATCTGTAAACAAAGATGGTTTTATTTTTTTTCTTTCAAATATGTATGCCTTTTATTTCCTTTATTTGTCTTATTGCATTAGCTAGAGCTTTTCAGTACAGTGTTGAAAAGAACTGGTGAGAGGAGACACACTTGCCTTGCACTCGATATTAGCGAGATATCTTCAAGTTTCTCACCATTAAGTGTGCTAGCTATAAGGTTTTTGTGGGTATTCTTTATCAAGTTGAAGATGTTCTCTATTCCTAGTTACTGAGAGTTTTTATCATTAACAAGTATTGGATTTTATCAAATGCTTTTTTTGCATACATCGATATGATTATGTAGTTTTTCTTTTTTAGGTTGTTGATCTGGATTACATTAACTGATTTTCAAATATTGAACCAGCCTTGCATACCTGGAATAAATCTCCCTTTTAGAAAAACTCTTTTTTAATCTGAAGTTGCTAAATAAAAACTCACTAGCCATGTTGGTCTAAGTCTCTAGCAAACTGGATTACTCTGTGCTTAATTGGGAGAACTTGGACTTGAAACAAAGACTTTTCCCTTTTGTTCTTCTTCCAGATCCTCTTGTAAATTCTGTTGCACATGCATTTCTTTGAACCATGAAGATTGCCTGGGTTGAGGGGTGGGGTTGTCTCTGCTTCAAACTCTAGGAAAAACTATTGCTTTCTGTGACCCTGTCTCTAGCAGCAAAGATTTAGGAAAATACTGTATTCAAAGTTGAATTTGTTTAAATAACTGCGATGAATAATTTCTTTGCTGTCAATATAAAAAGTAAAGGGGCGAAATTAGTTACTATTTTCAACAGAGAATATGAAAATTTAGATAATATGAAAGTTCCATGCAAAAACTTTATATGAAAATATTAGATAATAATTAGTCATTGGAGAAGGAGGCCCTATGAATTTTGCAGGTGTTTAACATGGCATTTATTATCACTTCTAAGCAGAATAGAAAAACGAATATATGCATCTTCGAATTTTCATCACAATACTTACTATTAATGAAACCCAGGATTCATTTACAGACTCTTATGCTCATTTCCAAAATCTAGGACCAGATTAATGCACAGCTTATTAATTTATCGCAAGTAAATTCATAACTATAATTCAAGAACGTATTAAAGTTCCAAAATAAGATGTAAATTAGGTGTTATGAAAGCTTTCTTGGAAAGGGGGCTATTTATAATGGAAGTTAAAAAATGAATTTCAATTATTATAATTATCGTTATAAAATGGCATGAAAATATTATACAGTGTTTGGAAAATACATTGAAAACACACTTAATTCCATCATCCTAACAAGCCTATTATCTGTGTTACATGTCTTTCAAGCACTTTTTTACATGTATACATATTTTATGTAGTGATAATCATGTTGCATTTATGCTTTTTAAACTTTTTATCTTATCAAAAACATTTTTTTGCTTTATCTGTCCTGTTATCACTTTTTTAGCTGTAACATAATATTGTATCAAATAGCTCTACCATAATTTAATTAATGTCTCCACTTTGTTTGATATTTAAGTTTCTTTTAGTATCAAAAAATGATATTGGAAGTGGACATTTTTATAGGTAAGATACTTTTTTCTCCTCCTTTGGTTTCTTTCCTTAGGATGAAATTTACAAAAGTGGGATTAGCAAATCTATGCTTCTAATTTTTTTTTTACAATTCAGCATATTATTCCAACTTATTTTGCAAAGGCAAAATAATCCTTTCTTCAGCCATATAAGATGGCTTTAGATTCACCTCAACCTCACCAGCAAAGGGTCATCTATACATCTGTCTCTGCAATTTAATAGGTAAAAATGTTTTTTTATTTATGCTTTCATTCTCATATTTCTTATTATTAGTAAGACCATTTTAACATGTTAAGTAATAACTGTACTTCCTCCTTTAGTCTATTACAGTTTTTAAATGAGCTTGTCTAATTGTGAGGAGGTCTTTTCAACATAGAATGCAGGTTAGTGAAAGCACAGGTACATAAATTCCAAATATGTGGATTTGTTTGGATTATAGCATGCACAGCGGGGAGGGTAGAAAACAAAGATATGCATCAAGCTCAAATTGCAGAGGTCAGAGAAGGGAAACCTTTCCTCAACAAGACTTAAGGAATCTTCTAAGAGTTATGTCAGATATAAATTAATCATTCTTAAATAGGATTTATCCACATAGGCATATAAACCAAAAAAGCTAATAAATATCTAGTTTCCTCTCCCACAATTCTTAAAACAAATATGTTTTTCGTTCTTGAGAACAAAGTTGTTATAAAAATATATTCATGTCATTCTGCATATGGTGAATGTATTCTTAATAAATATTATTTCAGAATGTGAGTGTTAGTTTTTGCAATCACTAAAATTTAAATGTAGGATAAGGAGATGAGAATTCTACCTCCCAGTTGACAATATAAACTAAGTTATGTAACATATTTGAGTAATGCAATATCATCCCAGTAGTATATTAATTATCAATATACAAACCAACTTTAAAAATAGCATTAGTTATAGCAGTCTGGGTTGAGCAAAACAGTGCCGTTTCAGCATGACTACTAAAGCACCCCTACTCAGAGAGAATTTGGAATTTTCTCAGGCTCCATGACTGTAATTTAACTTGATTTTATTCATTTTCTGTGGGTTTCTTTTTTTTTGTCCTCTCTGTCTGTCTGTTTCTCTCCCTCTCTTCCTCTCTCTCTCTCCAACTCTGTCTGTCTGTCTGTCTGTCTTTTTCTCCCTCTGTGTGTGTGTGTGTGTGTGTGTGTGTGTGTGTATCTGAGTCTAAGTTTTGTTACTTTAGTTATTAATTTTATCAAATAGTGTTTGATGTATAGGCAGATTTAGCGAATTTGTTCTTGATGTGCTATAACAGTAATAATAAATACTAAATGATTACAAGTATTTTGTTACACTCAAGTTTGCATAATATAATTTAACATAAGCTTATCTAATCTATAGAAAATAGGATTCATTTCCATAATTGCCATCTATTACAGGAGAATCATAGTCCCTATATACCTATAGTGGAAAATTTTGTTGATCACTAAATACAACGGCTTTATATGACAGACAAGGTACTTAATCAAAGCATTGGGTGATAAAAGTGATATGAAAGTGTAAGAAGTCTGGTCTAGTGAGTTTTCTGGTGAATAGGAAAAACCAATTACTGCTCTAGAGCAAAGTAAGTCATCTATCTGCTCTTGATTTGCCCAGTGATATAATTATCAAAACAGCTGCATTATTGAAACTCATGCATATAAAACGTTATCCCATGTCTAAAATTCTAGCTCCCTAATATCCTTTTCCATCCTATATTGTTGTTATGGTTTTTTATAACAGGTTTTGTTGATAATACAATTCTGCAGTTATAGCAGAATAGACTGTTTTGATGAAAATTCTACTTGTTTTATCTCAACATTTGCTATTTAAGAATTGTTTTTTTTATGGTAAAATTGTTTTTTGTTTGTTTGCTTATTTATTTTTGTGGTTTCATAATGATTATTTATTAAATTGCTTCTTTGGCCTTTGCTGGAGAGGGTATATTGTGGGGATACCAACTAAAACATCTGGATGTGAGTTAAACATTCAATATCTAAATGCTTCATCTATCTTGTGCCAAATATCTGGACCCTGAAAATTGTTCTCAGTTTCTGTTCAGATGATTATAAATGATGATTAAGAATATTGCCAAACTCAATCACAGTCAATAAGCACTACTTGCATTAAAATACCAGGGTCATTCAACTTGCAAGGCATTCATAAAATGGATCCCAGTTGGGGACTTTGCAGAAAGAAGGCTACTAAACAGCCACATAGTCACTGACGAAGAATTCTTGAGACAAGATATGGAATTCTTAGGAATTCTTGGTTCTCACTCCATTCACTAACTGATTCACTCCCTCACACATCCAATAAATACATTCAAGTGCTGTTGAAATCAGACTTTGGTTTTGGAAATGATGCATTGGATTGTGGCATTATTTAAATTTCTTTCAAGAGAAAATTCCTCTGCTACACATTTACCATCTTAATTACCATTCTTGAACTTTTGGTTGGTTAATTTTTGACTGAATACATTACATGAGGTTGTTTGACTGACAGGCTCCTGTCCTTTATGCACTGATAATAAATACATTATTCTAAAAATTAACATAAAAAGAGGAGCAAAGAATACATCATCTACTTGGAGGAAGTATTGGGAATCATCATATAGGATTAACTTTCTATTGTGTTTTGTTTTTATTGTTATTGTTGGGCATTCCACCCCCCACCCCCATGTCTCAGCCAAAAAATGCTGTGCAGGTATTATCTATGATTGTAAATGCACTTTTACAGACAATTAATTTATGTGATAGAGTGAATACACACAGTTACACATGACTTATTTAATGCAACCAGAAAGTTTTGGTATCTGATCATAGCTCCTTGTTGGAGCAACAGAAGCTAAGGACAACAGGAAAGAAAAGGATTTAGCAGGTTTACATTCAGTTAAAGCAAAGGAAAGGGAAACAATTTGTGAGCAGCCAAAGCAATGCAGAAAAGAGAGAGACTGTACTGCCTTTGATTGTTCTCCATTGTAGAAATTCCTCTTGTGGACAGCCAGGGACAGAAACAGAAAATAACAACATAAATTAGAATTTTTCCTCTGTCAGAGAGTGACAGGTATCTCTTAAGAGAAGTACAACAGTGTGTTGTCTACATGAGTGTCCTATGTGGACAAGAATTCAGGCAGCCACAAGGAATAGGTAGGACAAGAATCAGACCTGAAATGAGGAAGGGAGGAGAAAATTGGGAAAAGGTTGGCAGAGCTCCAGTGCACAAGCCAACATTTTAAAATAGGAAAGATCCTACTCAGGACAAAAGAAGAAATCAAGGTGCAGCCTCAGGGATCCACCTGTGGCTGACACATCTCAGACTCATAGCTGCCCAAAGCTACACACACACTGGCCATCAGGTAACAATGGCTCTGAACATTGGCAGGGCTGGTCCTGCAGGTAAATGAAATCCTGTCCTACAAGTAGAGGTGGAGAGCAGGCAGGGACTTGCATCTGTCATATTAGTAGCATTATTTTCTTTTCAATTTCTGACCTCTTTTGTGCCCCTGAACTTTCTCTAATGATAAATCCTATATTTTTCATTTAATTTGATTGACTTCTTTAAGAATTTTATCCTCAGTTTTAGGATTCTCTCTGTGTTACTTTTGTTGAAAACTAGATCTGTTTCATGTAAAGAGGAAAAAGGAGTCAACTAATTACTCTTCTCAAATGTTAATTGTGCTAGCAGTACTTGTTTACTTGGAATCTTTGTTTATTAATCATAGGCTTTGATGTAGACTACAGTATTAATATACTGTAATGTAAATATAAATTCAATTTTTTTAGAGAATTCCCTGTACAGATACTCTGCAGTTAATGAATTCGTGCAGTACATTACAGACTAAGTATTCCTTCCTTCTTCTGATATTATGTGAGTGGATTATGCATTATATAAATAGTTAATCCCTCTTCTCAAACAAAGTCAAGCAGCTGAAATTACCCCCAGAAAAAGACTTTAGTGTCTTTTACTTGACATTGACCATAGTTTTCAACTTTCCATATGACCAGAATAAGTAGAGAATATCAGATATTCAAAAATTCGTATCCCTTTTAATTAGCTTTTAATTAACTTTCTTTGCCCTTTAATGAAGATTTAAGTTTTTTTGTAATCATACAAAGTTCATGACTTCTGCATATCCTTAATGCCACTGAAGCCAGAATTTTACATGATAATTGGTTACTTAAAATGCAATAGCATGGCAGACAAGCTATAAGCTGATGACTTTGAATTAGCACAGTCTTTGATTTTTATTCTGCTGTCTTGGGAATGATACACTTTAGGAAAGAGTTACTTAGAACTGTTTAAAACCCAGGAGTAGTGAAAACTGAAATTCCTAAATCAAGTGGCACAAATTTTAATGACCCAGAGAAATAGAAATTAAATGGCCCAAGATTATTCCTAACCCTCTCTATCTTTACTCCAGTCCCACCACCACCAAGACAACCCGGCAAAATGTGTGATGGAAAAAGAATTATGTTATTGAAATATCTAAATTATTTTATGTTATTGAAATATCTAAATTCTTAAGAGTAAAAATTCTACTCTTGCTTGAAATACCATAATTTTCTGTGAAGATAGTCTTGAGGTCTTCAACAAAATGTCACTGAACTAATTGTGATGATTGCTCTAAGGTTGTAATAAAGTTTGCCTTTGAACTTTATAGCAATAATAGTTTATAGGGTAAACAAACAAATTATAACAAGTGACATGTTTTATAACCTGAGAGAACAAAATATACTTAAGAAATTTACTCTGTTTATGGCTTATCTATGAATAAATGTTAGAGCTGGTGATTATTGATGCATTCTCCTCATTTAGTATATGTAAAAAGAGACTGACTCGCTCAAAATCGCAATTGTTTTCATTAAAGTAAGTCCAGTAATACATGTATTTTTTAATTTCATTATGTATTAGCTGGAAATGACATATATTATAAAACATTAAAATAATTATCTTTTAATTTATTTTAAAATATTCTATTCTAAATTTATTTTTGTATATTTAGTTTGGACTTTATCTCAATTAGCCTAGTTTACTGAGATTTGCCGTAAATAAAGTTTAACAGTATTGTTTACTGTTTCCAGTAAACTACACTACAGTGATATATTGAGAGATGTTTTTGTATTTGATATACTTAAGTGATGAAGTTTCAACCAGTTACCTAGAAATAAGATTTTAAAATGTAATGTTAATCACCAACATCAATAGAGAAATTTTTCTTGCATTTATCCTGTTTTTTTTTTTTTTTTCATTTAGTTTAATCATACCTGATTGCAGGACACTTTCTTTCATCATTGGTTTATTCCAGAAGCTGAAATGTGGGTGAATAGTGTAATGCCCACTAGTTTGTTGAAGGAAGCGACACCTGACAGAGGAAATTGGACATTCAGACAACTTCGTAAGAGGAAAGAGAATTTATTAGGCCAGCAGAGCGCATGAGACTCTACAAAAACAAGAACTCCTTCTGGTTAGATTTCTTACAGCTTATATACCCCAGCAGTGTCCATGCAAGGGGCACATGATTCCTTTGTCTGAGGGTCTACATGTACTTCCTAACTCAGGATGGGAGGGGGACTTTCAGGTGGGGGCTGCAAGGGGTAAGGGATTTCTGTAGGTATGACAAGTTTCCAGAAGGCCATTTAGAGATCTATAGGGTGTAGTTAATCAGTCATTTCTGCAAGCGCTTTCCTTTGCATTTTTCAGATGCTTCCTCTCTTAGTATTACCTGTCAAGTCTTACTCCAAAGCTCAAAGCCAGCCCAAGGTGGAAGCAGTCATACCCCTGAAGGGGGAACCTTGCATGCTGAGGGCAGCTCCCATCAAACAACTTAACGTCTCATAGAAACTCAAAACCAAGGCTCATTGCTCATTTTACTGTTACTAAGATCTTGATTACCTAGTCACAAAAAGATGAATTCTTATGCCTCTGCAATAGGGGTTGTGAAACATTTTGATCTCATTACACTCAAAAACTTATTGGAGACTTCCAAAGGGCTTTTTATTATGAGAGTTATATTTATCAATATTTATCATATTAGAAATCAAAACAGATTTACATTTTTATTTAATGAACTTTTAAGAAGCAATAAAGTCATTCTATATGAAAAATAAATATATTTTTAAGAATATAACTACATTTTTGAAAGCAAATTAGTAAGAGGATGGAACTGTTTATATATTTTTGCAAATCTAGTTACTATATGACCCAAGAGACAACAACTAGATTCTCATATTTGCTTTTGCAGTCAATTGGTTGTGATCTATTCTTTTGGTTGAAGTATAAGAAGAAAATCAGGCCTCTTGGAGATGTATAGTTGGAAAGGGAGAAAATTATAGACTTCCTAAAAGGTCCAAGGACCACACTTTGATAATTTTCTACTCCAGAAAATACAAGGCCTTATACCATGCAGTGCTTAGAGAACATGACAACTGAGAAATCCTAATTTCATATTCAGAAATGACAATGAGACTCCTTTTTCCAAAAAAAAAAAAAAAAACATAAAAGCTTATCAGCCAAACACTGCTTTGTTGGAAGGGTTCCTATAATTCAAAGTTTGTGTGTCTCAGCAGGGTCATTTTAGCCCTCAACTCTCTCCTGTATTCTGACGCACTGCCCTTCAGACATTTGGACTTCATAAAACTCTACATTCTGTCATCTGGAAGCCTTGGAACTTGGAGGACAACTACCAGTTCAAAGCTATAATATAAAACCTGTGTTTCTACCAGTTCCTGGTGTAAAAGATCTACTCAACCCCTGTCCCAGTTCTAAGCCACCATAGTACTTTGCAACTAAGTTCTTATAGCCCCTTGCTAATGATAGCTAGATTTTCTTGTTCTGGAACTCCTTGGTTGAATCCAGTTTGATATACCTTTGCAGCTGTTCTCTTTTTCCTCAGGGGTATATTTTGTATCTCTGGAGTCTCTGAACTAATAATTTTAAACCAAATACTCCAAATTACTTCATCTTTGGTAATGGAACTTCTTATCTTTCCCTGATATTATAGTTCAATCACTTTGTATTTTAGATAAGAAAACAGATAACAAGAAGGACTAAATGACTTTCCCAGCGGTACACAGAAAATAGAGCAGAATTTATATTCACCCCTTTATGGACCTTTAACAGCAGTTTGGCTAGACTATCGCGTGGAGTAGGATAAATACGGCCCTAGAACTTTACACCTAGGAGCCCTTTCCTGTACTCACAACCTCACATAGTTGAAACATTCTACAGTCGACCCAATACCATCCCTAAACTTCAACGTCATAGTCGTGTTAAGGGAGTTGGGGACCTTTCTGATAGAACCACAGGTTAGCTCAAGATCTCCAAGAATGAAGAGCATCCCTAAGCCAAACCAAGTAAGGTCACAGTAGATCTCCTTTTCTGTGAGGGAGAACCAGTTCTGAACAGTTCTGTCCAGATATTATGCTATTGCTAACCTATATTTGGAAGTATTGAAAGGATAAAAATTTCCTCTGGTGTTGGGGATCAAATATGCCTTAATAGATCTTGGTCTTTTAAGGCAGAGAGATGTTGGCTTATCCTTAAAATTATTTGAGTAATCCTTTTCAGGGAGGAAGAAATGGCCTCACTCGGAGCTGTCCACTGTGCCTGTCTCGGGGCATCATTTTTCAGCTTGCTGTTTTTCAGCCTGTTTTGCTAGCTTAGGTCTGCCCTGCTTCCAAGTATTTAGAGAACACCAAACTTCATTGTGAGACTTGCTATGATTATTTCTTGACACAGTGCCTATGTTTTTCATACCCAGTAACCTTACCCTACAAGTTAATATTGCCAGTCCTACTCCCTATCCATTCCTTTGAATCTTTGTAGTAGCCTTATCTTTGTCAGGAATCTGTCCACCAACCTCCTCTTCTATCTTAGACTCCACCAGTTCAAGCGCATTGACCTGCCTGAGCCAGAGCAGCAACCAAGACTCACCTTAAAAAGCATGAAGCATGATTTAAGGATAACAGGAAAATCTTCCTTTTCCAAAGCATTCCACTTCTGTTGACTTGCAATGTAACAAAACTCACATTTGGTGATGTCGTATCAAAGAATAATAGTGACTGGATTTATGTAGAGCACTGGAGTAAATATTTTAGACATTTGACTAATTAACATTCACAAAATCCCCCTGGGATAGATAGCATTATCCTCCAATTTATGGTCAAGAGAACCAAGACTCAAAGAAGTAAATAACATGACCAATCAAGCACAACTAATATGCAGCAGAGGCAGTTTCATCCTTAGAGGTATCTGACTGTACACCCAGTGCATTCAGTCTTACACAATGGAGTTTAGAAGAACTTTGGGCATTCTTAAATTCATTGCTGTTAACATGTAAGCAACACTTGTCAATTGGCCTTTAATATCTCTTGGATTTAGGCACTTTATCATTTCTGTGTCATATGTTCATTCACCTTTGACTGAGAGTAGGGAAGATATATGTTCTTTACGAACCAACTGATTGCATGCAGGTATAAAGCTATGTCATCATATTCATCTAACCCCTTTCTCTGTACAGGGTAACAGGCAATTAAATCAGAGTGATTTGCTCCAGGCCAGAAGCTCACTGACCAGCACAAGGCATCTGTACTTTTTTGAGCTTAGAGATACCGTAAATACCACAAAGCCCCATAACCAGAGTAAAGTTAAGTTCTGTGAGTGATGGATTTAAATTTTGTCCTTTGGGAATTAGATATGATTATCTCCATCAGCTTTTGTTCACACTTTTACAGCTCATTTTCTAGTTTCACTTAATCTTCAGCCTCTTCTAATTTCAAAGCCCCAGGGCTCAGAGAAATAACTCTGGGCAAAGCATTTTCTTGACCAGCCAGCTATTATTTTAACCAATGATGTGACACTATTAGTGAACAGTTTTCTTCATTTTTCTTTTAAAATATTCAATAAATGGCTTTTGGTAGATTTATAGAATCTTCTTTTACCTCAATGTATGACTTTTCTTTCTTATATTATAAAAAAAAAAGTAAAAGAAAGCATCCATCTCCACTATCCTAAGGTGAGGACTTCATTATAACGGCCAGGTACCACAGTCCAAGGTTGTCCTCACCACCCGCATACTACCCAAAGGTTCTCTTTACTCTTAAAGTCTCTGAGTTTGTCCTAGCGTCCTTGGATGGTAGTGGAGCAGGGACTTTTGGTGTCTATCTGGCATGGCTCCTACCCCTGTGATAGAGTACCTACCCAAAGACCTTGGAACCTGCCATCTAGACCTGACTTGCTCTCCTTTTACCTTTCTTCCTCAGTCTCCTTTATTCATACTTTCATCCCTTCCTATCAAATTTCTATTTTCTTATCATTAAAATTTACTAAAACAAGAGTTCACTGTTAACAGCAGAAAAAAAAAATGATTCCTCCTTCTCAAAGGCAGTAAAATCTTCAGAGTATAACCTTTATTCCTTGTAAAATAATTCCTTTTTTTTTTTTTTTTGCTGGAGAGAATTATATTCCTCACCCTGAATAAGTCAAATGATCAAGAGCAAGAGTTATTTTCATATTTATATTCCATATATACATATGAAAGAATGTGAGTAAGTATTACCTGAACTCTGTTTCCAGAAATACCATATTATATGGTGTTGTGTCCCCTCCAAAAATTTATATGTTGAGACTAACTTCAATGTAATGATAGTAGAAGTTTGGGCCTTTGGGAGGTAATTAGGTTTAGATGAAGAAGTAAAGGGTGGGGCCCTCGTAATGGGATTAGTGAATTTATAATAAGAGGAAGAGCAATCAGAGCTCTCTTTCTCTTCACCATATGAAGATTCAGTAAGAAGACTGCAAACCAGGAAGAGAGCTCTCTCCAGAACCCAACCATGCTAACATCCTGATCTCAGACTTCCATCCTCCAGAACAGAAATTTTTTCCTCTTGATACTCCTCCATCATTTTGCTGGCACCTGTCACCACCTGCCTATTCAACAAGCTCATCTTCTAATGATTCTTAGGTGACCCTCTGGGTGAGCAGGACTGACTTTCATTGACGTTCCCTCATCCCTTTCCCTTTAATCTCTCCTCTCTCACAGTCCTGATAATGCCATACCATGCTATCGTATGCCTCTGTCTTTTGCATTAGTTTCCTGGGGCTGCCAAAACAAATTACCACAAACTTGATAGTTTAAAACAACAGAAATTTTTTACCTCAAAGTTCTGGAGGCCAGAAGTCTGAAGTCAAGTTTCTGGCAAGACCACACTTTCTGCTGAGTTTCTAAGCAGAATCCGTTTCTTGCCTCCTCTAGCTTGTGGTGACTGCAGATGTTCCTTAGACTCTGGCTGCGTCACTTCAATCTCTTCCTTCCTTTTCATAATGCCTTCTCCACTATATGTGTGTGTGTCTATCTTAAAATTCCCTCTGCCTCTCTCTTGTAAGTATTCTTGTGAATGGATTTAGAGCTCACTCGGATAACCCAGTCTAAATGCCTACTCACAAGATCTTTAACTTAATCACATTGTTTGACATATAAGGTAATAGTCACTCTTTGGCCATATAAGGAAATGTTCACAGGTTCTGAGGATTAGAAAGAAAATATACCTTTGTTGAGGTGCGTTTTTTTCAGTATACCAAGTTTCATACTCTGATCCCCAAAGATTCACATCCATCCCATATGCAAAAATATCCCATCCCAGCACCAACTCAAGCCCCAAATTTCATTTGAATATTATTGGCTCAGAAGTTCCAAATCTCATCATATGAATCATTTAAATCAGGTGTGTGAGGACTGGGAATGTTCCATGTTGGGGCAAATTCCTCTCCCTCTATGGACCTGTGAAACTAAAAAACAGGTTATCAGCTTCCAAAATACTGTAGTAAGACAGGCATAGGATAACAGTTATAGACATTCCCATTCCAAAAGGGAAAAACAAGGAAAGAATTGTGGTTTAAGTCAGTTATAGTCATAAGTTTTTGCTTGCCACACTGGCCACCAACAGTTTGATATTGCTTCCCAGTTACAACACAAGATCTTTATCTTGACATCCTCCCACTTTCAGGGTTGATATTAAAAAATTCGAGGCACATCAAAGGGCCCCAAACTCCTCATAGGCTTTTGCTTTGTTTTGTTTATTGCTAGATTCAGTTTTGTTTTCAGCTTAATTGTATTATGAAAGTATGAAAGTTAAATAGCGTTTTTGAAAGTCAGCCAGAAGCTTTGATATGCTGGGGCCTCAGTGAGAGTCCTTCATGATGTGTGAATCAGTCACACTAGCTTCTCCTGTCTTTGAAAGTCTTGTAATCTATTCCTGGAGATTTGGCTATTCCTAGTGCTTTTAACTGCATTGTCTGGCATGCGACAAACACTATCTTCTGCATACAGAATATTTTTCATGTTAGAGCTGTATCCTAATGTATTTTAAGACAATTAAATCGACAGCTAAAATGACAATAAGAAGTATGAAGTTAAAATTCAACATATATGGTTGAACCATTACAGATAACTAAACTGAGGTGACATAACTAAATAGAAGCCTTTCTCTTTATATACTGCTACATTTTCACTACAGGCAACATCTTATGTCACAACTTACTCATCTGTTTAATAACTATTGAATTGTTTGAAAATTGGTTTTGATACATCCCAGTTTCAGAAATGTTAAAAACAAACCATGTGTATCTTAGACTAAGGTGATATGGTATATTGTATTTCTATATAATTAAATATTCTTTTAGAGTATTATTTTTAATGGCTCCATATTTACTGTAAGGATATATACAACCAGCATCTTCCTATTGAGCAATTAGTTGATTTCCAAAATTTCTTTAATTGAGGTTTGCAATAAATATCCTGGTACTGAAAAGGAGTTCAGATATTTAGCATTTATTCCAAGAAGTAGCTCAGTGGGAATTAAGAAGATATCCTGGATTAATATGTAAAAAAAAAAAAATGCTGTTGTTTTTTTATCTCAATTTCTTATCTCTTTTTTTACCCTTATTTTAACTTGCCAGATATTCTTTGTTTGAATAAATTAACCAGCTAGCCCATAAAGTTGTAATCAGTCATTAGCACCTTATGTTCCTGTTCGTTAGATTAGTTTTAATGCACTAGAAAAAAAAAACAGTGGAAGTTGGGCTTGGCCAGGGTTTCTATGGGAGAGAAGAGATTAAAGGGAAAGGGATGAGAGAATGTCAATGAAAGTCAGTCCTGCCCACTCAGAGGGTCACCTAAGAATCACTAGAAGATGAGCTTGTTGAATAGGCAGGTGGTAACAGGTGCTAGCAAAATGATGGAGGAAGATTGAGAGGAAACTTTGCCTATGTCTTAATATACTCTAGGGATGCAGGTGATCAGCATGCATAATCTAACACACCATTACCCTTTCTCTACTATAAAAGGCAAGTGCAAATAGTGAACACAAGGTTGACATCAGGGAAATAGGGAAGAGCAATGTAAAAATGGAAGGTGTGTGTAAGCCCCTGAAGCATCCACTCAGTGATTATATTCATAAGTATGGGAGAAAGACGACAGCCTGGGATTTTGTACTGCAACACACCTCACCAGGGACAGCTGTGGAACTTTCATTGACAGTAAAACTTGTCTGATCTATATATTTCTCCCTATTCTTATTACTTAAAGCTCTTCTTTAAATCTTTAAAAAAACGAAGTCTGAATTTATTCTTCAAATGTTGCCCTACCAGATATTATGATTTATTTTTATCAATCATCATGTCCTTTCCATCCCTTCTAATGTATTCTCAGTGGTCTCCTCTTTCCTACCCTCATCCTGTACACTTAGTCTCACATTAGAAACAAACAGATCCAAAAGAATCCTGCACAGAGGTGAAGTAGGCAAAATCCCTTTGGAGAAAGCATGAAAAGAACAAGGGGCATTCCACAGACCTGCAAAGCTGCAGGTGGTAGCCAAACCCTCCCCAGGTCTTCCTACTCAAATTAGACCCATTTCTCCTTTATAGACAGAATCCCATGGGAGTGGAGTGTGTGTGCGTGTGCGTGTGCGTCTGATGAATGAGGCCTGCACACACAGGTCTTAGAGCTGATCTGCAGTGCCTGGTGGGATGCTCAGCCAGCATTGTCCTGGCTCCAAAAGGAAGAAAGGAGCCCATTGTTTCTTGATAAAAGCCTAGAATAGAACTGTCCTTTTAAATGCTGAATGATACTGTAAAAGCTCAGATCTATTTTCTGACTTACTATAACCACTGGGTTGTTCATCCATAATGTTGCTCTCTAGGTTTTTCTGAATCTATTTCAGAATCTTTCTTCAAGTGTACCAAGTTACATTTTTTCCAGGTTGAATCACATTTTTTGTTTGTTTGTTTTAAACTAAATTTAGTCGTGTGTCGTAGTTCTTAACAATGTCTGCAGCAATTCCCAAATTAGAAAGCTCTTCATACTTCACTAGCAATGTGTTGTTTTGGGTTTTTTTTTGCTTTTTTTCAAACTTTCTCACTGTGTTAACATAAAAACTAATATTTGTACAGTCCTTTATAGTTTACAAAATACTTTCAAACTCATCATCTCCTGAAAGTGGGTATTATTTGGAACTCTTTTACCAAAGCAGAGACTGAGGCTTAAAGATATAACTGGTTTGTCAGAGGTCACACAGCTGTCAGGAGAGTTGAGCTTGAAGCTGGTCTGGCTCTAAAGCCTGTACCGTGAATACCATGTGGTGCTGCTTCTAGTACCGTCCGTGTGTTTCCACACAAGAAATAAAGGACAGCAAATGCAAGTGTTATTATTTATAGGGAAGAGAATAAGTCAGTGTCTAAAAAGATGTTCCAACTGTAGGTTCTGGTCAAAAATGTGTCATTTTGTTCCTGTCAACATAAAAGCAATCCACGCAAAAGCAGTAGCTGGTGGTGCTTTTAAGGATATTAATAGCCAACATTTATTAAGTGTTACCTTTGCAGCGATTTGAACTTCGGTGTTGCCCCAATGGCTGGGTTGCCGGGGATGGCGCAGAAGCATAGCTTAGCATTTTATTCGATTCTTCCTCATTGACAGTGAAAGATCACAGGGCAGTGAGATTTAGAAAAGATGTATTAGAAGTATATTTTAGGAAGACAAAGCATGTCCTAAGGAGGCACATGATTTCAGCGAAGAGCTGTAACCCAGCACCATAACAACGACCAACAACAACAAAGATCACCAAGAACCCCAGAAGTGGGAATGCCTGCATTATATTTGGGCCGGAATGGGTGGTTCCAAAGGCATTCTTAGGTGATTGGCAAGTGAGATCATTTTGATTGACTCTTGGCTGTTGTATAACTCTTTGCCTAGTGCACATTTGCTTACCCAGTGTTCTACTACCATTGGGTGTTCTTTGGGTGGTCTCTAGTCTGGACCCCTATTTTTTGTTCCCCTGTCACTCATGTCTGACTAGCTACCTAACATAAGTACTTACAGTGCACCATACTCTATACTCAGTGCTTTCTAAATACTATCTCATTAATCCTCATAATAAACCAGTGAAAGAAAGTTCTAGGGGCTCAGTCAACTCAGGCTCCTATAACAGAATACTTACGACTGAATGGCATACACAACAATCTGTTTTCCACAGTCTGGAGCCTGAGAGTCCTAGATGAGAGAGCCAGTGTGATTGAGATTTTGGTGCGGGCCCTCTTCTTAGTTCACAGACAACCACCTTCTCACTGTATTCTCACATGGCAGAGAGAGGTCATTTGTTCTTCTTGTAAGGATAGTAATCCTATATTGGGGCTCCACTCTAATAACCTCATCTAAACCTAATTACCCTCCAAAGGTTCTACCTCCAAATACAATCATATTAGAGATTAGGGTTTCAACAAATGAATTGGGTGAATGGGGGCACAAGCAGTTGATAGCAACTAGTATCATCCCCATTTTGTAGATGAGGAAACAGAGTTGTAAGATTATGTAAATCACTCAAGCTAGTAAGTGATGTGGTAGGGACTTGAATCCAGAAAAAAATGGCTCCAGTGAGCACATTCTCAACCACTAAACCATAGGAATTCACATGTCTGGTTCTATAATCAACTAGGTTAGAATTTCAGCCATATCGGTGGCTACATTAAATTGGGAAAATATTTAATATCTCTGAAACTCAGTTTTTCCATCTGTAAAATGATTAAATAAGTTAACAAAAATTGGCACCTAATTAGTAGTCGAATGTTAGCCAGTATTGTTCTACTGATGCTACACACAGCTTCACTTATTTCTTTATTTCTCTAATATATATCGAACACCTGCTGTGTGACTCTGTATGTCTCTGCACACACAGTTTTTAGAAGTTTCATCTCCTTTCTACCCCCAAGATTAACAACCTTCAAGGTTAACTAAGCACCTTCCATCTTTCCTGCGTTTAAACAAATCTCTTGCTAAATGGAGTCAGGATTACTCACTTTTAGCCTGGTATTGTTGCTCTTGTTTCACATGAGCTTGTAATTCCAGCGTCTTTTGTTTTGCAACATTAGTACCACTCTATCTCCTCTTCTTCAAAATGCCAAAATTCATTTGCGTATTTTAGGACCGTTTGAGGATATCCTCTCTGGTGCATGAAGGATGCCAGTCTATTTCACTACAAACATCTCCCATTTAAACAACATGATTTAAAATCCAAGACTTTCATCTACAGGCCCCCTCTGTTTTTGTCTGACTTTTTCTGATTATAGACTGCATCAAGGGCTAATGCCTTGGAATCAGAACATTGGTGCTTGATGATTCTCTACATGTGAGTGGATTTGTTTCCAGGCTCCTTTGCCCTGACAAGAGTCTTTCCCTAAGATTCTGTTTTCCCTAGTCCTCAGCCCTTAGAACTTACCTGACAAACTTTCACTTTGCTTTTGACCTAGGATAATTTGGTGAAACACTTTCGTTAATCTTTGCCGTACTCAGTTAAAGGGCAGTGTTTTGAATACAGTATTGCAACTCACATCATTCTTTTCTATATGTGAATATGGCCAAGAATCAAAACTCTAGGCTCAATGTCAAACCTGATGCCATTGTGATAAAAACAAATGCAGAATGCCTTTAATTGGAACAGACATTTTATGATCTGAATATTTCTGTAAACTCAGCCCACATAGTCAATGTAGCCAAAATTATAATACATTAAGAGGCATAAAATTGTAAATTAGACATGTGGATAAGCTTTATTGATATTATAATATATTATGATAGAACTTTCTGTCAAATATTCCTATTTAGGGGCACCACATTGAAAAGAAAAACATTAAGAGCTGTGAGTAGTACTGACGTAATTAGAAGTTGAACCTGTTTGGATTCACAGCACTCACTCCAGACAATTAAAGTTTTCAACTTAGAGCAGATGGCCAGAATTAAGTCCTGGTGAGCCTTTCCATAGCATTGAAGCCGACATGCAGTAAGATCTAACATTGGCAAGGGTTTAACTTTACCTTGAAATAAGCTAATGGGATGGAATCTGATGGCATGGCTATAACTTCAGCAGACCAGCTGCTTCCATTGTAAGTCCCTAGTGTTTCTGTAGAAAACTAAAACAGTTGTCAGTTTGGTGGGAAACCCATAATTGAATAGGGTAGAGGGAAAGACATAGAAAAGGACAGAGTGAACTGGTCAGATCTGTTATTTACTTTGTGTAAGGTATTGTTCTTATACATATAGTACTGGTACTCTGTTGACATAATAATAATCTATCACAGCCCTATGTTGAAGATAATTAAATGAAAGGAAAAGAGCGCAAAGAATATTCTCTGGGAGATTCATATGCTGTGGTAATAGCCAACACCTTTTGAAAATTTACTGTATTTGGGGATAGTATAAGTAAGCGCTTTAGATATGTTACCTTTTTTAATCCTGATAACATGCTGTGAGATAGTTTTTTTAGTAGACTTTATTTTTTAGAGCAGTTTTAGATTTATAGCAAAATTTAGCAGAAGTACAGAGATTTCCCATATGCTCTGCCCCCACCATATGCACAGCCTCCCCCATTACTGACATCCCCCACCAGAGGGATACATTTTCCACAACTTGTTGAACCTACATTGACACATCATTATCATCCCAAATCCATAGTTTACATAGGGTCCACTCTTGATGGTGTGCATTCTATGGGTTTGGACAAATGTATGTCACATATCCACCATTATTAGAAACAACTTTTATTCCCATTTTACTCCTGAAGAGACAAAGGCAAAGAGAGGTCACACGACTGGTAAGTGGCAGAGCTGTATTGAAAAAGGTCTGCTGGATCTAGCCATTAGGAATTTTGTCTGTGACCCCTGTGAGGGCAGTTTTAGAGGTGTTGGGTGAAGGTGGGAAGAGAACCTAATTTTCTTATTAGCAGGATTTCTGGAGGCAGGCACATGAGGGATGTCAATGGGCACCTACACATTCACTTACATTGATGACACTCTGGACCTCTCATCCAAGCATTTTGGCTTCAGTGTGCTCTTAACCATTGTAGTAACCTACTTCTTGGTGCCTCATTTGTTTAGGTAGTTCCTAACTTTTTAAAACCACTTCAATTGAATACAGCGTGATTGCCACAACAATCCTGTAAGACATACTATCTCCATTTCGTAGACTGACATCAGAGGCACAGAGAGATTTCAAATGAATTGCCAAGAGTGCAAGGCTGGCTGCTGGTAAAGTCAATATGAGAACTTAGGAACAGCATTCTGCTATTGAACTTAACATCCTTCAGAGCCATTCATCTTTAGCTCAGCTTTCCACAAACAGGCTAATGGGCATGCTTCATCATGTCTCTGATGGTCTTGAGGAGAGCTTTTGTAGTGACTGATAAGATCCATGAGACCCTGTCATTCCCTTCCCTCCCCCAGTGTGCTAGGCAAAGGCCATTGATATGGTATGTTATTAGACCAACTTCACTTGATAGCACCAGGCATTTTGCCATTTCCTAGTTTAACCTAGGTAATATTATTCAGCTTGCAAGGTTAGGAAAGTAAGGAGCAGGCAGTGTGGGTTCAAGGTCATAAAGTAAGCCAGAGAGAAAACCGCAGTCTGCTAAAGTCCAGTGACATTTTCTAGAGCCAATCAGTAAGGAAGTAAATATATGTTTGTCCAGTCATTATTTACCCAAGCCAGGATATAAAGGGGGAAAAAAAGTAGCAGTGATCTCTGATTTCATTTCCTACCAGTTTACAAGTTTGTTTGCTTGTGGCTGCTGCTATAACATCAAGTTAAAGCAATTTTCAGGCCATTATTGCTCTAAGGCAATAGCAACTTTTCAGTTGCTATTGACATGACATTGCCTGAATGTGTGGGAAACTTCAGAGATTACTCAGACATCAGCAAAAACAAATTATGTGAGTGAGAGTCCCATGCATCATGCGAGTCCTTGCCAGGAAATCAGCAGCATGAGTACACTAGAAGTGGTGCAGGCAGTCGCAAAAGCCAAAATGGTCACTCCTAAAAAGTACTCAAATATGGACTTTAGAGAACTAAGAATAAATTATGAGTTTAAAATTTCTTTCTCTTTAACAATCCAGTTCTTCAAATATTATTCCTGGACCTCTTTTCTATTAAATCAAGCAGATAATGAAAAGAAGGGACAGAAAGATGTACTCAAAGTCAGCTGACTTATTTTTATTATGTTTCTTCATCTTTGAGTATTCCAGTTTTTCCTCTTTAATATGTGTTTTTCCATCCATTTTTCTTTGCTTGATTTTCAACTGTTTTTAAATACCTTTTTAATAATTGACATTTTCCTGCACCTTTTCACTTTCAATATATGTTCAGTGTTTTATCTCTCTTCCTTTTCTGCTTATGATACCATCATCTTCTCACTCATTCTTTAAGTAACTGAGTTTGCATATGGTTTTATATTTTTAAACAAATCACACTAACAATGCTCCAGCTGTCTCTGAAGAAAAGAATACAATCTTAAATATGAATCATCCTGAGCCAAGTGATAGCATGCTCAAGAGAGGCATTATATCCCCCTTTCCAGTTTTTAAAACCACACTGAGAAATAGCTTAGGTCAGCTAGAGAGGATGTGGCAAAGGTGAAAAATGATAGTGTGAAGAGCCCCAGGTTATAACAGATTTTGCTTTTTTATTACTTTGGACTTGCCAATAAATTCTGGGAGCCATGCCTTTATAATATATTTCCTTGGTCTCTGCTAACTCCAGCATTTGGCAGATGAAATTCCAATAAACTGTCTGGAGACCTCTTGCCCCAACAGCAGCTAAACATCTCAATTGGCCAACCACAAAGCAAGGGCAATGAGAATGTGAATTTCAATCTATTTCTACCTTTACAGTCTTAGCAGGAACTGCTTATATTTTATAATATGTAGCATAATATTTGAGAATCATTTTTACTGGCTCAAAGCTAGTTGTGCAAAAATAAGGAAACAAACACACCTATGTGTCAGTGAAGAATGAAAAAGTGTTGAGGACAGGAAGGGACCGAAATAATGTATGATGATTCACTGAGCCTCTACTCCATCCTAGCTGCTTTATATGTATTTATTTAACTTTATAATTATCCTATGAAGAACTCACTAGTGTACTAAGCATTTCATATACATTATTTCATTTACAGTAACTTTCTGAAGTAGGTAATATTATTACTTTCATTTTTTTGATGAGAGACCAAAAGATAGCATAGGTAAAATAATTTGTCCAAGTTACAGAGCTAGTGGATGAAAGCTCCAGGATTTGAACCATTGCCAACTGACTTCAGATCCGACACTGACAACTCCAAGTCCACATACATTTCACTATATAACCATGTCTTTTGAGACATTCGAAATGGAAATTCAACACAAAAAATATATTTTAATGCAATATTTAAGAATAATAAAAATTCTGTTTTAATCTAGAAACAGACTCATAGATACGGTGAACAAATTGGTGCTTGCCAAATGGGAGGGGAGTCAGGGGACTGGGTGAAAAAGGTGAAGGGATTAAGAAGTACAAATTGGTAGTTACAAAAGTCACGGGAATGTAAAGTTCAGCTAGAGAATATAGTCAGTAATAATACTGTAATAGCTATGTATGGTGCCAGCGGAGGAGGGAGGAACAAGACTACCTGGAGATCACTTCGTAAATTATATAAATGTCCAACCGCAATGCTGTACATCTGAAACTAACATAAAATAATATTGAATGTTAACTGTAATTGAAAAATAAAAAAAGAAATATAAGAGCTTCAAAGAAAAAAATTAAGAATATGAGTAGTAAAGTAAAAAATCAAAATAAAAAAAAATTTGTTTCATTCAAGATGTGAATAGTGTGCCTACGTAACTCAAGTACTGGAAAGGCTATGTCAAAAGACAGTTCAGCGTGCCTGGAAAGTTTTCACTATCTTGTCATCATTGCAGTACATGTAGGATTCCTTCAGAATTTGTTGGAAGTTCAAGGTAGTATTGGTGGGAGAAGGAGGGTGCCATCTTAAAATTTCAGGGTCAGCACATACAGTTAACTGTATCAGTCATGCAGAATTAGCAGATTGCTATCCAACTGGATTAATAAATACCAACAGTTAGGACCCCAAACTGAGTAAAACCAATTCACTCATTCTAATAAATTCCTTTTAAAGAGATAAATCAATTAATGATGTTCCTCTTTTCTTTGATAAAACTATTCCTATAAGCAGTGCAGATTAAAAAATATGTTATTCCAATAATTATTTCCCTTTTAACTCTTTAGATTTCTTTGTCTCTCAAAATATCAATTTTGAATAGGTAGAAAACTATGGATTTGCAGGAACTTACATTAGTTGAGTATTTACTATGTGCCAGGCATCATGTTAAATACTTTGCTTGCATTCTGTTATGTGAAGTAGGTACTGTATAATCTCTGTTAAGTAGATAGGGAAACAATGTCTTAATGAGATTAGTTAATTTTCCTGTGTCACATAACTAATAAGAAGCTTGGCTTCAAACTCAGGTCTTTGTGACTACAGAGCCTGAGCTCTTAATTAGTATTCGTTGAATTCATAGCTGGTCAAATGATCATAGTCAAAAAGATAAATATGGCATGATAGCGCTCACGGGAAGCATCTAAAGTAGTCACACTCTTAGAAACAGAAATGTGGTTGCCAGAGGTTGTAGGGAGGTGCCAGAGGTTGAGTTGTTATTCAAAGGGTATAGAGTTTGTTTTGCAAGATGAAAAGTTCTAGAGATCTGTTGCACAACAATACAGATGTACTTGAGACTCCTGAACTGTTCATTTAAAAGCAGTTATGATGGCATATTTATTGTTACATGTTTTTTACCACAATAAAAAAATAAAAGAAATTCATGCAAGAACTAATGAGATAATTCATAAGAAAATGTTTTGAAAAGAACAAAACTCCAAGTTTTAAGGAGTATAATAATATCAACAAATTAGAGAGGTGACATTCCTAATTGATAGGAAATCTTTCTTGGTTAAATGAAACTATGTATAGGTGAGGGTTAATGAATGAAAAATCCAAAACAATTGATAGGATCAAATGCATTTTAAAAATACAGTAAAATTAGTCTTAATGATGAACACAATGAGATTTATAGGACCAACTCAATAAATATTCTGAATCTGGGGTCAATTTCATTTTTAGCTTTTCTCAAGTGATATTTTACAAAAAAGTCACTACAGTGGTGTTCTTTTTATACTTTTTTCTTCTTTCAATCTCAGATAAACCCAGTGCCTTCTACATGGATCACATACACATTAATACAGGGTTACAATTCAAACCTCTGAAAAGAGAGGTTTCAAACAGCACCTTGAGATTTCTTAGATTTTCAGAATAGCTGGAAGTTTCAGAGGAAAGTCAAATGCTCCCTTCTTTTGTTGTTTGTTGTTTCCATTATGGGACCAACTTTTTTCTATATTCAAAACCAAGAAACAATTGCCTTTGAACTCCATATGTCCTTAATATCTTCTATTTTTCTGACATTCACTATTTCTAGGTTTCCTTTGATAACTCTTGGATTGAAACTATTAAGACTGTATTATAAGCAGTCATTCCTTTATGGTAAGATGTGAATTAGTCTAAGTTCAACCCACCCTGTTTTTCAGTTTTCTGATGGTTAATTCCAGTCCAGATTCCATTCCACCTGCCCTTCTTGCCCTACATTGGATTGATTTATTTTCAACTGCCTAAGCTATAACAACTGGGGGTGTGTGATGAAGGATAAAGTCGTTATGATTCTAAATTACATCCTGTTAAATGGAGATGTTTTTAAATTGTTGTTCCTAACTTTTAAGCAAATGTAATTTCTAAATTTATAACTCACACATAGCTCTGGTGTAACATATAGGATAGTTTGATCTAGTGATGAAAAGTTTAATCCCTAAGATAAAAGGTCAGCAAGCTATTCATAAGATGTAATAGCTTCCTTGGTGCAAAGAGAGAAAGCATGGGGGAATACAATAGAGATAGGAATCAGGAAACATTCATTGGCCAAGGCTAAGGTCTTTTGCTGAAATCTGCTGTCAAACAGATCGTGGTCCAAGTAGCTTTATTTGATTTGTGTTCTCTTCAACCACATATTTTCTAGATATTTAGCGTTTTTCTTCCTTCTTTCTGATTCTAGTTTACCTTATTTTGTCTATAGTGCTTTTTTCTACCTATTATATATTTGTAGATTATCAACCTCCATATCACTAGACAAGTTCCTCATCATTTCAAAGATTAGCCCATTGTAGGGGGTTCAATAAATATTTATGAAATGAAGGAATGAGTGAATAGTGAGACAGCCTTTTTTATTATAATCCACAAAGCATTAAAAATAATTCTATTGGGGAAACGTATAAAGCAAAATGTTTGGTACTACTCAGATTAGGACAAATGGAACACATTTAATGATTTCTCTCAGGTGTCCAATTTTTACACCAGTAAAGGTAGATGATCCCTACAATCTCCCTAATTTCATGCCAGAAACTGAAACATCTATTTTAACGTATAAATACAGAATTTTCAGAGTCCCTTGCCTTATTTCTCTTCAGAGATGTTAGTACATACTACTCTTGAACATCAGTGAAAACATTTTTATTGAGATGCTCTTAGCCCATCCATCTTGCCTTCTTATATGCAAAATAATACTGAATAAAACACTTTTGTGGACTTTCTTTTAATCACAGTCAAATCTGGCAAGTAAAATAGTATTATTATAGAATGATGATGAATACTTTATAATTTTTTGATTTTTTGCAAATGTACTATGAGAGTAGTCGCATAGTAAATTGAAATAAAAATAGTACAGAATAGAAATATCTTTCCTGGCTACCCTTCTGAATGATAACAAGGAAGAGGTAAGATAATCTTGATACAAATACTCTGAAAAATAAAATATTGGCAATAAAAATAACCAAATATATAAATAAAAATTTTACTAGGAATGGTTCATATATGTTTGATCATTTTTAGGTTTTGCCCAATATCGTAAGTTCTGTTCAAAACTGAAACCTGTCTTCAGACCCCATTTTACAACCAATTCATACTTTATTCCTTTGGCAGGTATGTGGTGGCCTCTCAACTTTCATTCCCACTTTACCTGGTTAATCTTCCAGTTTTTCTTCCAGTCTCTGGGAGGAGTTTCCTTCTTCTTTGGCAATAGATCCCATTGATTCAGGGGTGAGTACGTGACCCAGGTCAGGACAATGAGAAAGGAGAATAAGATATGGAAAGGAAGCTTCCTCGCTCTGTGGCATAGCTTCTGGAATTACTCTTATTTATTTCTCTTTGCCATGGACAAGGACTTCTGTAGCCTCTGGAGTTGTTGGCAGCCAGTTTGTATCTATGTGAGTCATCTGACCGCCCAGAAGGTAGAGTGGAACATTTAATGTTTAGTATTGCTTACCCTCTCTCCTAACTTTCACTTGACTTTATCTTTTTTTATTTCTTAAATTTGAAATTGTTATGGTTATTTATATAGGCAGTGTTTTTTAGATTTATCTGCTTATTAAACAGTTTCTTCTCACCATTATTTCTCGCATTTCTGACTGTCCTTTTGAGATCATTCTCCTTCTAAGAAGTAGATAACTTCAATATTAGTGATTGACTATTGTTAGTTTTGCTTTAAATGAAATTGCCTTTCTTTTATCCTTGTTCTAAAAGATAGTTTATATTTATGATGAAAATTATTTTTCCTTAGCACTTTGAAGATATTATTCTGTTGGCTTATGGATTCCATTGTTGCTTAAGAATCTTACAGTCAAATTTTCATCCTTTATAGCTGTTCCGTCTTCTCCCTCTGGCTATGTTGAAGAACTTCTCTTTATCTTTAGCACTCTGCAGTTTTGCTAGATATGTCTAGTTGTGAATTTCTAAAAATTTATTTTCATAGCATATGGTGTGCCTCTATTATATGAGGATTAATATTTTTTCATCAGTTCTGAATTTTTTTTCAACCAAATATTGAATTTAAATATCACATCCCCTTTGCTATCTCTAAGCTATCTAACTGGGACTACAATTGCATATATATGATTAATTTTTTCATATTAGTCTCAATGTCTCTTAACTTCTCTTTAATAATTTCCATCTTCTTGTGTCTACATAATTATATCAGATCTAAGTCTTCATCTGCATCTAATCTCCTAAATCTCATAAATTGGATGAAGATGGAAATGGAGGCATAAAGGATGATTTAGGTGGTAGTAGAGTAATTTCAGAGATGGAGAGACAGATTAATTCCTTTCCTTGATGTGGGATCATCTCCTAAGCCTTCCTGAGCCACATCTGTAAGAGGGCATGCATGATGTCACCAAAGGCCAGCACCATGTTCCATGAATGTGTGATTTATTCTTTTCTAAAAATATCAATAAAGTCACAAGTTCAACAAATATAGTTAAATTCTCATGCCACTGAGGAAATTCATTTCCTATTGACTTTCTTCAAAAATATGTGACTACAGAACTGCTTTTCTATTGTTCTTAGCAGTGACAGATTGGTCATACACTTCAGTTAATAATAATTTGGTAAATAGCCCTGAGGCACCTGTTTATCAAAATTATTATTTTTGTTATACACTAACTTGAGATACAGAGCTACAACTATAAAATTTGTTTTTAAATTTTAGCACGTTATGTTTAAATTTGTTGTATCTTATAAGTCCTCCTTCCCCACATGCTTAAAATCAATCTTTTAAAATAAAATAGTTGTATTAATACATACAATTTGATATCAGAAGTTGTGTTTAAAACACATTCTATATATCTAGTAATAAATTGAATAACATCCAGATAAAAGAGATACTTCTTTCATTTCCTATGTAAACAGTCCTTCTCCTTTCCTGTGTTTCTCCCTCCCTTCCTGCTTTTCTTTCTTCCTCTTCCTCCTCCCATCAAATATGAAAGTTATTTGGAGCCAGTGTTGACATTTTTCTGTTTTATAATGAGTTCAGCATTTGCCACTGTCAGCATCTGGGGCTTGTATAGATAATAACTTCTCGATTATTCATGGTGATAAGGAGGACAGCACTGAGGGAGTAAAAGTTCTCTGCACGGTTAGAGCTGGGAGCCAATATGATGGGGTTGGAAGACTTTCTGACCCTTGATGCCACCATCCCTGAAAACTTAAATTCTACCATTAGCAATTTGATCTTTTGGGTTAGGGCATTGCCCCTTATCAAAATGCAAATCCCTCTGGGTCAGAAAATGCCTTAAGCTGCTGTCATTTATTAACATCATATGACTAATTCATATATTAGAATCTTTCCAGCAGAACTAGCCTGAGAGCAGATTTTGTAAGGAGAACTAGAGAGATTCAATTTGAAAGAGATTCAGGACTAGCTGAGGACACAGAACATCCAAAGAGCAGTAGGAGGCCATTGCAGGTAGGAGAGAAAGAACAACTAGAGGTTGGAGAGGCTCAAGAAAAACTCATCTAATTCCCATTTTTGCCCATCCTTACTCCTACTTGTGAATTTTTTAAATATGAATTTGAAAATATCTACATGAACATCCTATCAACCTAGAGCAGGAAATATAGTTTCCGGAATAATTTAATCTGGGATCACATTAGGCAAGAATCATGGAGAGTGGGAGGCATTAATAGAAATTAACTATTAGGTGATCAAAAGCAATTCTGATAATTGCTATTAAAAATAGCACAAAAACTGGTCAAAAGTCTCATCTCAATCCAATAGTTAGATATTCATTTCTCCAAACTACTGTTACATATGTTTGTATATGCTTCCTTTGTCTCTTCTTATATTTATTTAGTAAGCGTTTCTAGTGTCTCTCCTTGTATAACTTTATTGCTAGTGTTCCGTGTAATACAGTGAATAAGAAAAAAAGAGCTGTCCCCACATAGCTATCACTGGGCTTCAAAGAGATAAAGCAATACATATAATGCAAGGTAGACTGAGATACAAAGAGCTCTCTAGGAAGTACAGATGAAGCACAATACCATATACCAAGAGTGTTAAATAATGCTCAACCCTTTAGTTATAAATAACCAGTTCAGGCATTCCTAAAAAGATTGGCATTTAGGGGTGACAGTCACTTTCATGCGGATTACCTAAGGCAAGCCATCAGTTATCCACTGAGATAAGCATTAACCAGAAAATCCTGGGAATTCATCATTGATGAAAAGAGTCTCTGCTCTCGCCTTTGCTAGACATTCTCAAAGATAAGGCTTCAAGGGAAAAAACAGAAGTTAAAATATCTCTTGAAGCTTTTCCTGATATTATTCATGGGTCAGCATTCCTCCTTGTCACAGTAGAATAGGGTTAGGGATTGGAAGATGCCAAAGTGCTAAAAGTTAGAGCAAAGACTTTTGAAACTGAGATGGAAGAAGGCACCATGGCTATGGGGAGGTTCAGGTAAACAACAATGTGGCAGGACAAGATCCAGAATTTCAGGAAAAGAAACTTAATAGACCACAAATTAGAAAGAACCAGAGGCAGGTGCTGAAGTCAGGATATGAAGCCCAAATTCTGTAAGTTTTTTGCATTGGACCCCACAATAAATATTGCTGTTTGTAACTTTTATGGAGTGTATGAGAGAAAGGTCTGAGGTCAAAATTATTGGGCCAGAGACGGAGCAGATATTGCCAGGCATTGCCAAAGCCAGTCTTTCTTGGACAGGTCAATATCTCTATCTTTGTGTTCTCACACTGCTTAATTATAAGTGAGGAAAATCATTCTTGCAATCATCTGTGCCGCATGCATTTATTAAGTGATTTCATACTGAGTGTTCTGGATTTCATACTGAGTGTACAAGGAGAATCAAGTGGAAGTTGTTGGGACTCCAGGACCTAGAGTCCAAATGGCATGTATAAAACACCTGCAATCCAGATATAGCTAAATTGCATGTATTTCTGTGAGGCTGACCAAGGGCTGGACTTAGAAGACCAGCTTCAACTTTTAAATAGTCATGATTAAGACTCCCTCAGAACTCACATGATTATCATAAAATCACGGTTCACAACCTTTTTCATAGGCTAATGTATTATAACAAGTTGTCCTTGAGGACATATGCCTTTAAAGGACTGATGAACAGAAAAATAGTAGACTGTTTACAGGTAACATTCAAAGAATTTTTTAATTGTATCTGTTCTCTTGCACCTACATGTCCCATCCTGCTGCTCATCTGTTCCTTTCACTCAAGGTTCTGGAATCCTACGCCATGGGCAGGATTTTCACTTCTCAATATAGAACTATGTACCTTACCTCATGGTCCAACTGACTTCCTGAGAATAAATCATTGTCCTTGTATTTTGTAAGACACAACGAACATTGATTTTGTTGTTAGCATATGTGAGCTTCTGTTCATTCAACAGGCTATATATTTTACCTACCAAAGTGTCCTAAAATTTCGGATTATAATGCCCAGAACGATCAGCTTTTAATCAGTTATTGATTACAACTTGAGGGGCCCTGTGTCCAGATTAAAAGCACTGCAACTTATCCTATGGTAAGTAACTGCTCTTCATTTAAAGTTTTTGAAGTTGTTTTAAGTACCTTAAACCAAATTTCTCCAACAGCAGTGTCAGGATTGTGACATTTTATGCTAGTTTTACAGGATGCTTTAGCAATGTGTTGAAAGGCAACATGAGTTCACTCTGAGTCTTTGATTATATTTAATAGCTTTGCTGTCAGACGATGAGTCATGATCTTTTTCTTCTGCTTTACAGTTTGTATTTACACCTCCTTGCATTTGATAAAAGCAATGTAACAGGCTCTGCCCATTGACAATGACTCTTTTATTTTAATCAGTGCAGAGGGAAAAAAATAAAACTTGGCCCAATAGGGTATAAAACCCCTTCCTTCAACCATTTTAAATTTTAGTAGTTATATGTATACTCTTATAGAATGACTACTTTGTGAAAATAAATGTCAGCATATCCAGTCATTTGATTTGCATGAGAAATTTTGCTTCCTATCAGGTTCAATTTAGCAAATAAGATCAAGAATTTTTTTTTTTTTATCTTGTCTGTTTGCAAGCCTTGGTGACATAACCATTTATAAGCAAGCCTCTATATAATATGTTATTTAATGGGAGAAACTCAATGCTAATTCTCTCTTCAGTCCAGTGGGGCTCATTTTGTCTAGCCCTACTAGGGTGTGGTCAGAGTAAATGAACTGCAAAGAAAGCAGGCACTAAGGAGTGGGATTGTTATTTCTAAATCCCTATTGCACTACAGTAATTGTTAATTTGTCTCTCAAGTTTGCTTTTCTCTAGGTTGTATTTTTTAAAAACTTTGTTATTTCAGTTATAGTTGACATACAATATTATATTAGTTTCAGGTGTACAATATAATGATTAGACATTTACATAACTTGCAAAGTGATCACCCCAATAAATCTAGTACCAATCTAGTACCATACATATGCATTACAATATTATTGACTTTATTCCCTATGATGTACTTTACATCCTCATGACTTGTAGTATAGTTTGATAACAGGTATTGTGATACCTCCAACTTTGTTCTTCTTTCTCCAGATTGCTGTGGCCATTCAAGGTCTCTTGTCGTTCCATATAAAATTTAATATTATTTGTGCTAGTTCTGTGAAAAAGGTCATTGATATCTGCATAGGAATTGCATTGAATCTACAGATTGCTTGGGCAGTACAGACATTTTAATGATGTTAATTCTTCCTATACATGAGCACGGTATATGCTTCCATTTAATTGTATCTTCAATTTCTTTCATTGATGGCTTATAGTTTTCTGAGTATAGGCCTTTTACCTCCTTAGTTAAATTTATCCCTAGGTATTTTATTGTTTTGATGCAATTGTAAATGAGATTGTTTTCTTAAATTCTCTTTCTGACAGTTCATTATTATATAAAAAATGCAACTGATTTCTGAATATTAATTTTATACCTTGCTACTTTACTGAATTTATTTATCAATTCAAATTGTTTTATCCTGGGTTCTTTAGAGTTCTCTATATATAGTATGCCATCTGCAAATTAAAGTTTTACTTTTTCCTTTCCAAGTTGGATGCCTTTTATTTCTTTTTATTGTCTGATTGTTGTGGCTCGGACTTGCAATACTATGTTGAATAAAAGTGGTGAAAGTGGACATCCTTGTCTTGTTCCTGATTGTAAGGAAAATGCTTTCAGTTTTTCACTGTCGAGTATGATGTTAGCTGGGGATTTTCATATTCAGCATTTATTGTGTTGAGGTATGTTCCCTCTGTTCCTTCTGTGTCAAGAGTTTTTAATCATAAATGGAGCTGGATTTTGTCAGATGCTTTTTTTGCATCTATTGATATGATTATATGGTTTTTATCCTTCATTTGTTAATTGGTATATCACACTAATTGGTTTGTAGATATTGAACCAAATTTGAATCCCAGGAATAAATCCCACTTGATTGTGATGTATGATCTTTTTTTAATGCATTGGTGAATTCAGTTTCCTAATAGTTTGCTGAGGATTTTTGCATCTATTTTTATCATGGGCCTATAATTTTCTTCCTTCTGTCTTTCCTTCCTTCTTTCTTTTTTCTTTCTTCCTTTTTTTCTTTTCCTTTTTCTTTTTCTTTTTTCTTTTTTCTTTTTTTTTTTGTAGTATATTTGTCTGGTTTTGATATCAGGATTATTCTGACCTCATAAAATGAGTTTGGGAGCCTTCCCTCCTCTTCAGTTTTTTTGAAATAGTTTGAGAATAGGTATTAATTCTTCTTTGAATGTTTGATAAATTCACTTGTGAAGCCATCTGGTCCAGACTTTTGTTTATTGGGAGTTTTTTGATTACCAATTCAATTGCATTTCTAGTAATTCGGTCCGTTCAAATTTTATGTTCCATCCAGATTTGGCCATGGAAGATTGTGTCTTTCAGGGAGTTTATTCATTTTTTCCAATGTTGTCCAATTTGTTGGCCAAATTGTTGGTCCAAATTGTTCATAGTATTTTGTTATAATCTTTTGTATTTCTGTGGTGTCAGTTGTCATTTTTCCACTTTCATATCCGATTTTATTTATTTTGAGCCTGTCTCTTTTTTTTCTTGATGAGTCTGGCAAAGGTTTATTGATTGTATTTAGCTTTTTAAAGAATTAGCTCTTAGTTTGATTGATCTTTTCTATTGTTTGTTTTTAAGACTCTTTTCTTTATTTTCTCTCTGATCTTTATTATTTCCTTCCTTCTACTCACTTCGGGCTTTGTTCTTTTTCTAGTTCCTTTAATGTAAGGTTAGATTGTTTATTTGAGATTTTTCTTGTTTCCTAATGTATGCTTATATTGCCAGGAATTTCCTTCTTAGAACTGCTTTAGCTGGGTCCCATAGATTTTAGGTCATTTTCTTTTTATTTGTCTCAAGGAATCTTGATTTTTTCTTGAACTTGTTGTTAATCCATTCATTGTTTAATAGCATGTTATCCAGCCTCCACGTGTTTGTGTGTTTTTCAGTTTTCTTCTTGAAATTGATTTCTAATGTCATACCACTGTGATTAGAGAAGATGCTTGATATGATTTCAGTCTTTTTAAATTTATTGAGACTTATTTTTTGGCCTAACATGTGTCCTATCCTGGAGTATGTTCCATGTGCACTGAAAAGAAGGTATATTCTGCTGCTTTGAGGTGAAATGTCCCAAAAATATCAATTAAATCCATTTGGTCTAAGGTGTCATTTAAACCCACAATTTCCTTGTTGATTTTCTATCTGGATGATCTATCCATTGATGTCAGTGGGATGTTAAAGTACCCTGCTATTACTATATTACTGTTGATCTCTCCCTTTATGTTCTTAAGTATTTGCTTTACATATATTTAGGTACTCCTAAAGTTGGGTGCATAAATGTTTACAGGAGCTATATCCTCTTTTGTTGGACTGATCCCTTTATCATTATGAAATGTTGTTCTTTGTCTTTTGTTATAGCTTTTGTTTTAAAATCTATTTGTCTGACATAAGTATTGCCACGCCAGCTTTTTATTCCCTTTCTATTTGCATGAAATATCTTTTTCTATACCTTTACTTTCATTCTGTGTGTCTTTCGATCTGAAGTGGGTCTCTCATAGGTAGCTTATTTGCAGGTCTAGTTTTCTTATTTATTCAGCCACCCTGTCTGTTTTGAGTGGAGCATTTAGTTCACTTACATTTAAAGTAATTATTGATAGGTACATAGTTATTACCATTTAATTATTTTCTGATTGTTTTTATAGTATTCTATTTTTCTTATTCTTTTGCTCTCCTCGTATATTGATGACTTCCTATAGAGTTGTCTGTATTCCTTTCTCATTATTTCTATTTATCTCTTGTAGACTTTTGATTTGTGTTATAATGTGCTTCCTGTATGTCAACCTCTGTTTAGAGCAGTCTATTTTAAGTTGATGGTCGCTGAAGTTTGAACACATTCTAAAATCACTACCATTTTCACTCATCCTGTCCACATTTATGTTTTTGTCATTATTTCTTCTTTTTGTGTGTTTGTATATATCCTTTAATTTATTGTTGTAATTACACATGATCTTCCTACTTTTGCCTTTTAACCTTTGTAGTAGCATTATAGTTGGTCGATTTACTGCTTTTACTAATTGTTTGCCTTTGTCAGTGAGAATTTTTTTCTTCTCTGTATATTCTTATTCATAGTTTTGATCTTCTTAAAGAATTTCCTTAATATTTGTTGTAATACAGGCTAAGTGGTGATGAACTCCTTTAGATTTTTCTTGTCTTGGAAACTCTGTATCTCTCTTTGATTCTAAATAATACCCTTGCTGGGTAGACTAATCTTGGTTGTAGGTTCATACTTTTCATTACTTTGAATATTTCATGCCAGTCCGTTCTGACCTGCAGAGTTTCTGTTGAGAAATCAGCTGATAGTCTTATGGGGGATCTCTTGTAGGTAACTAACTGCTTTTTCTCTTGCTGCTTTTAAGATTCTCTTTTTGTCTTTAAGCTTTAGCATTTTAATTATGATGTGTATTCGTGTGGGCCTGCTTGGGTTCAACTTTTTTGGAACTCTCTGTGCTTCCTGGACTTGTATGTCTGTTTTCTTCTCTAGATTAGGGAAATTTTCCGTCATTATTTCTCCAATAGATTTTCAATCCCTTTCTCTCTCTCTTTTCCTCTAGGTACCCCTATAATATGAATGTTGTTACATTTGATGTTGTCCCAAAGGTTTCTTAAACTAGTCTCATTTTTTTTAAATTCATTTTTCTTTTCGCTGTTCCAATAGGGTATTTTCTGCTATCATGTCTTTTCGATTTTTCTTTTTTTGTTCTCTCTCTTCTCTTCTGTTTTTTTTTTTCTCTCTTTTTTTTTTTTTTTTTGTTGTTTTCTTTTTTTTTTCTTTTTTTTTTTTATGTTTTCTATATCCCTTTTTATGTTTTTTGTCTCTTTGTTGAATTTCTCACTGAGTACATCTATTCTTACCCTAATTTTATTGAGCATCCTTGTAACCAGTGTTTTGAACTCTGTATTTGGTCAATTGCTTGTTTCTATTTCCTATACTTATTTTTCTTTCATTTAGGATATGTTTCTTTCCTCATTTTTAATGACTCCTTGTGTTTGTTTTTATGTATTATGTAGATCAGCTACATCTCCCTGTCTTGGCAGATTCGTCTTATGTAGTAGGTGTCCTGTGGGGCCCAACAGCATGGTTTCCTAGGCCATCTGAACTAGGTGCTCTAGAAATGTCTCTTGCATGAGTTGTGTGGTGCCCTGCTGCTTTTGAGCTTTTATTGCTGTTGGCACCTTAGTGAGGTGTTGTCCCTCAGGCTGACTGGTTGTTAGGGTTGGTCTTAACTACACCAGATGAGCTGTTGTGAGAGGCTTAACTCACAGAGCAGGAATCACTTTCTCAGGCCTCTGGTGCCAGCTGAGCCCGCCCATCAGGTGCATCATTTGTGGAGATGATCGGGTGGGGCTCTGATGTGGTCTGAACCAGGCCAGCAGGTGTGTTGGTTATAGAGCCTTTTGGGAGGGGGTTCTCCAAGCCAAGGTTAGCTGCTGCTTGTGCCAAACTTAGGGCCACCTGTTAGGAGCTACAAAATGATCTGTGGTTGGTTGCTACTTGTGCCAGGCTTGGGACTATTTAGTAGGTACCATGATGTGAGCTAAGACTAGCTGCCACTTGTGACTGCTTAGTTGCAGCTACAACCTAAGCCAAGATGGGCCTTCACTTATGCCAGGCTTGGGGACACCTAATGAGAGTTATAGTGCAGGTTGGGACTGGTTACCACTTGCATTGGGCTTGGGGCTGCTTAGCAAGAGGTATAGGGCACACTGAGGCCACTTGCTGCTTGTTTGGGGTTTGTGGACCTTTGAGAGAATTTAGGAATGTCTGCAGTGCAAGGTGAGGTGGCTGCTCCTGTGGAAAAGCCACTGTGGAAATGGCTAGGACCTTGTTCATGAGTTGTATTGGGTGGGGTCTCGGAATCACCAAGGCAGGATGAATAGTGTTAGCCAGCTTAACAGAAAGCACAGTTTGGGTGTCTGCCTATGCTGGTCAGGCTGGGTGGGAAGAGAGTTTAACAAAAGCACAATGGTACCTGTTGGCACTTCTTTCCCAGTAGAATGCTGCCCCAACCCCTGCCTCTCCAGCCCTTTCCCTGAATCTAGTCAATTTAGTTCCTCCCTGTATGTTCCTGGAACTTTTAGATCTGCTCTCCCTGCACTAAGACATAGAGAGAGTGAGTTTGTGAGTGAGTAAGTTTGTTTATTGACCCCTCAATAGGAGCACTTAGGTCTCTAGCAGCCCTCCATCTCACTTTGCACAATCCCCACTGGTTTTCACAGATAGATGTTATGGGGGCTCCTCTTCTTGGCACTGGTGCCCCAGGCTAGGGAGTTTGGTGTCAGCTTGTGATCCCTCGCTCCTCAGGGGAGACTTCCACAGCTGAGATGTCCTTCTTGATGCTTAATTGCCACACCATGGGTATGGGAACTTCCCACTCCATGTCTCTGCTCCTCCTTCCACTATCAACATGGCTTCTTCTTCTTTTTATATCCTCTGTTATAGGATTTCTGTTCAGCTAGTCTTCAGGTAGTTCTTAATGATGATTTTCATTCTATAATTTTGTTGTAATTTGATGAGGTCATGGGAGGAGGTGAGCACAACATTTACCTACTCTGCCATCTTGACTGGAAGTGCTAGGCTGCATTTTTTTTAAGTAATCTTCTAGATATCTTTGAGCTTAGCTTTGTGTTTTGTTGTTCCCCACTCCCCACCCCCATTTACACTAGCTAATGTCACTGATCTGAAAATAAGTTTCATCTCCTTCGGTTAAAATAATTTGGAATTCAATAAAGTGGGTGTCTGAATAGCTGGTTACTTACTCCTCAGCTAGGAATCTATTTAGCATCTAAAAAGAGAGATGAAGTAATGAATGAATATAAGGTAGAGGTCGGCAAATGTTTTCTATAAAGGATCAGATAGTAAATATTTTTGGCTTTTTGAGCAATATGGTCTCTGTCACAACTCTTCAGCTCTGCAGGTAACACAAATATAGGCCTTAGCAAAACATAAACAAATGAGCAATGATCATGGTTGTGTTCTAATAAAACTTTATTTATAAAAACAGGGAGAAGAATAGATTTGGCCTATGCATCACAGTTTGCCAAGCCCTCTGGGAATCATATTTTGCCACATTACAAAAGAAATAGTGACTACATTAATTTTCTTTATATATCCATACAGAGAGAGTTTTGGAGTTCCTTCGGAAACTGAAAAGTTGTTTAAAATGTTTCCTAACACCAGCAAGCCCTTGCTCGAGGCTTGCAGGGCCCTAGGCAACAAATGCTTTAGTAAATGGCAGAAGAGAACTGGATGAGACCTAGGCAGAGGCACCAGAGAGTCATACCCACCTGGTATGTTTTCCCACATTAATAAGGTGGGGTGGAATCCATTGAAGTGGAAATAAAGGAAGGAGTCCCCCAACCAGGGACTTTTCTTGCCAGTATGTCCATTCTAAATCAGAATCCATCCAAAGTCTAACAAAGTAGGAATTATCAAGATAATTGGTCTTTAGCCTAGTAGACAGTTCAGAGAAGAAAGTCAATCCTGATACAAGTATTGGACTGCTTGGTAGGCACCATTTTGGACTGATAGAGGTATCTGTGTTGGGAGAAATGTTGGGGGAGCAGATGGAGGAGAAGGCATGGGAGGAAGCAAGGAGCAGTTTATGAAACATTCAGAAAAGTAGAAACTTGTGCTTTTCAGCAGCTAACTTAGACACCTAAATTTTTCCCAGATGATATAATTCCTTGGATATTACAACATTTCATTAAGGCACCTCTGGAATGTATGACTAAGTTTCTGATCTATAGATCAGGTAGATGTCTGCAGAGAACACTGCAGAAGCTGGAGAAGGTGATCATCGAGACCCAAGAATTAAGCAGCAACTGAATAATTTGGGTGGTGTGCATTATGTTCACATTCTATAAAAACTATGAGGGCCATAAATGAACTCTTTCTTTATAAAGTCTCATAGGAAAATCAGATACTATGCCTAACACTGTACTGTGTCCTGAGAGTCTCAACTACTAAAAGTCATGTAGTCTACTCTTTTTTTTTTGACACAGAAAGAACTTTTACATTGTAAAAAGATTTTAAAAGATGCATTGAGAATTTAACTGGAAAGTGGAAGCATTTTCAAGATGAAGAGTAGAAACAAAGAACAGCATAATAGTTATTATGTTCAGTAGATATTTCAAGTTAAGATGAGTTATTGTATTGTAGAATTTTTTTTAAAAATAGAACAATACTTTTGCCTTTATGTGTATATTCATATACTCATAAAACATTTTTTACTTTTTATGAAAAGAATTCCAATGTACTTACAAATGAAAGTAAGGAATGGTTCATTTTAATTGTATAAAGACAATGTAAAAGTAAAGCATATTGCCTTTCTAGCCATAAGGAGACCCATGTGACTTTGTATACTATTTGTGTAGGTTTATTGTACACTTTGCACAAAGAGGTACTCTATTTGTTCTCTAGTAAAGTGCAGGATTTGCCGTCGGTGTAGAATAATAGCCACCCTTTAACTTCACAATTAGTGGCTTCTCTAGATAGGATTTGCCTGAGAGGAAAAATACATTCTAGTTCCAAGAAATTAACATCTCCTAGGTGAACAGAGCTCTAAAAAGAAAAAGAAAAAAATATCCTTAGCTCAGAACCTCACAAGTTGGAGACAACAGAACTGATAACTCACTCTCACGGCTCTTTGGCAGCCACATTTTGGGAGCTGTTATTTGACTGACAGAAATAGAGGAGCTGAATTTGATAGAAACAGAACTGAGATGCTTCCTAATTGAGCCAGGATTGACGAGACAGCTAAATGCAAGCAGCACTGATTATATTCAGCATCCTCAACTCCCAGTATAAATCTACTTGTAAAAAGTGAGGTCTGTGTAGAAGCCATGTTAGAATATCTACCAAGCTACAGACAGCTCCGAGACTGATTCTGGAAAACCACCATATACCAGGTAGCCCATCAGCACTAATGAAGGTCCCACTGCATGAAGAACATTGGAGAGGGGCCATTTCATGAAAACTGACCACCCAAATCCAACTAGTCACCTTTGAAACAGGAGTATGAGTAGCACTCATTTTAAGAAGAAAATAGGAAAACTAAAGCATTAGCAAAGACCCAACTTGTCCAGACTAGAGGAATACCCAGAACCCTGTCTATCTGCAGAAATTGCTAGCAAGCCCTGGGTCCCTCATTCTATGCTGGCTATTGGTCTAAACTCATGCTAGGCTATGAGAGTCTCTGATGGATAGGTAAACCCCAGCCAACCTGCTGAGAAATGAAACCTTGGGTCTGGCTCTGAGGTTCCTGGTCCTTAAGCCACTTGTTTAAACTCCTACCTTCCATATAGAGAGTTGAGTTCAGACACTAAAAAACGCCTTTGTGAAGCTTTTTTCATTTTCAGGAGGGCTCGTGTCTCTACTGAACCGGCCTCCTGCAGAGATTCCAAAATGGACTCTGTCCCCACAGTTTTCATATCTCTCCCTCTGCCCTTCCTGTGAAAATGTGGAAAAATTTACTTACTCACCCGGTGGTTTATCTTGATGCCAAACAACTCACTTGTTAATTGGTTTAATTGCAGTAAATAAGCTTATCAATGATTTTAGAAGAATTATAACTCTGTATTGCAGACCTTCTTCACTCAGACAGCTTCCCTACAGACCAATGTGGGGGCTCTTAGAGAAGATGAATTCTTCTAGTTGCTAATCTAAGGGGAAAATCCACTAGAAGGCATTCACTTAGCCTCTCCAGTCAATTTGCACTGTGATAAACTGAGGTTCGCTAGTTTTGTGCCTGCTTTATACAATAGGGATAATGGAAATAAAATGAATACTTCAGAACAAAGGCAATAAAGTATTATTATGGCTAACAAAGGAGTGATTTGTTTTGAATGCCAGTTGCTTAGAAGCAAGGATCTTGTAAAAATCAAATAATGAATGATTATCATATTGGCAATATAAATATTCTGTTACTGATCTTCTATGGAAATCAGATTTCAGATAGAAAAATGCCTGACATACTTAAGAATAGATTCTAGAGCAAGTATCTGATGAATTGTTATCAAGTTCTTAACTTGCTTACATTACATTTGCAGAAGCACTCTGATACTTAGATTTATAACTTTTCCAGTTACTTTGATTTCTAGACTCTATAGGTTAATAAAATTGCAGAATGAAAGTTTCATGAGTCAGAAGAATCAGAACAAGGCTGTAATGTAGCCGTTCCCTTAAGTCTGCACTACACTCGCCTGGAGAGTTTATTTAAAAGACAGATTCCTAGTACATACCCTGCAGAGACTTTGAGTCAGAAGATCTGGGATGGCCTAGGAATCAGCATTCAATAGATACCGCACATATTTCTTTTTTCTTTTTTTTCCCCCACACGTTTCTATAACTGTGGACCTTGATTGTATTTTGAGAAAAACTGCAGTAGATGGTTTTTAATCAAAACTGCTTTTGATTTGGCTTTAACAGAACACATGTAAGAAAGAAGACAGAAAGTTAAGAGGCTTAAAATAACTGAAATCAGAGCTAAGATCAAGCTTCTGGTTCAGAGTAGAGTGCCAAAAGGGAGGAAAGGATTAAAAGGAATATATATAGCCAGGCCACTCACCTTGCTCCCCTTTTCCTGATCCACAAGTCCACATCTTACAAGAGAACCTAAAGCTAATCCCCCACAGTCTCCAATGTACCCACTGAGTTCAACACTCCTTGTTTCTCAAGAATAAAGGCAGATTTTAGTAAGCAACACTGCAGTTATAAAAATGAGGGCTACTCAATACAAAAAAGAAAAGGGTAAAAGCATCAATCACAAATGTATTGTCTGCCCTACAAATTATTTTAAAACATTTGGATAGCATACCTACTCTATAGTTTATCTAGATGTTTTCGTTTTGTGTGCAGAGCCAAGCAATGCATTCAAGCCTTCTGTTTTAATATATGTTAACATTGCTTGAACAGACAGTATCTGATGAGCATGTTGTGGGGTATAGAGTGAAGATACAGCCTGGAACCATACATAGACAGTCCCCGATTTTAAACAGACTCTGTCCCAAAGGTTGGTTTATAATTTAGATGTTTAATATTCAGAGCACAGTTTCCTCTGGAAATTATGTTACACACATTTGTTAATCGCTCAAGCCAGTCCATAAACTTATGACTCCATAACATAGCTAAAGTAGGGTATTGATTAAGTTACTTGGCTGAGTTATTGAAGTAGCATGACTCCACGAAGTCTTCTGGAAGAGGAAGAGTAGAGGAAGAATCTTTTCTCTGTCCTGGATTTAAGGATGACCTTGGGCTACAAAATTTACTGCCTCCCTCCTCCATCCCCAGTTAAAACACACCTTCCTAAATTCATTTGATCTGAATTAAACATAAGGAAAATAAATTTGGACAGATTTGATTAAGTGGATAAATGACCAATAATTCCCTAACTTTCCCAGAGATATTTGCCTTTTAAAAGAGGCTTTAAAAAAATGAATCTTTAATTGTTGAAATGGCAGACAATGTAGCATAATAAAAACTACATGAACATAAAAGAGTACTATTCAGATTATTTTGGAGAAAGAGGAATTATAAGCAAGCTGGACTTGTCTAGAAATCCTCTACTAGTATGTCCCCCAGGATGCTTCTCGCAGTTATACCAACAATTTCTATTTCTGAACTTCCAAATACTCAGATTTTCCAAAGGTTGTATTATACATTACATTTTGAAGCAGCCAATATGAAGACAGTTAGGCCACCAATGTTTTTGTGGTGAGCAGAGGTTGGGTGTAGAAGCAAAGTGGACAAGCATTTGAAAATGTGGATCATTTCTGAGATGAGTTCTGCAAATACTGAAAAATGTATTGGCCTATGTCGACAAATACCCATACTGATTATATATAAATATACCTAGTGTCGATGGTGAATCATGTTAATTAACACAAACTTACACTTCTTTGTGATATGCTATAATCAGTACTGTTCTATTACGATATTCATCTCTAATTAATTTTGGCAGGCTAAAGCAGCAGACCATGGTTACTCAGGGAATGGAATTTGAAATATGCATTGCTTTAACTGTGCACTAAACTAGTGAATGACTAAGCTTTAGGGGATGGAAGAAATCATTTCACATCACTGCTCTCTGTCGATGTATTTCAACCAGAGAATCTCTGCAGAGACAATAATTAATAATATAATAATTGCTGTAGAGTTCCAAAGATGGAAAGAGAAAGAAAAGATGTAGATATCCAAGACAATATTGGGGCTTGAGTAAAAATCAGCTGGAAAGACTGGCCAGTTTATTGGCATTTACTGCAGAGGCTGGACACTCATCAATTTCACTCTATTCTCTTTCTAATGTTAGAAAGCAGTATATTAATGCAGTAAATAGAGGGCCTTCTCAGTTTCAAATGAGTGAGTTCAAATCTCATCTTTCACTACAGATTGGCCATGGTGTTTGGGAAAAGTTATTTATTTTCTCAAGTATCTTTCTCCTCATCTGTAATATGGGACTAATAATAGTTATTATCATTACCTGAGAGGAAGTGGTAAAGAAGAAGACATGCCTTCAAGGGGCCTGGCACCACATAAGTATTCACAAAGTGTAAGCTTTTATTAAGTGAAGGGACGTAATTTGCTTTCAGGGTCATTCAGTTTAGTGTAATAGCATCCGAGTCTACCCATTCCAACAAAATCATTATACTATAGGCCAGCTCTGTGACACCTGTGACCCTAGGAGTCTAGAATAACAAGATACACTATTTTTCAAAGCTGCCCCCCAGTGACCTCAGATTTTGGACTATGTAAGTAGCTTGATCATGGGCTGGTAAAGAATAACCCGTTAAGATTCTGGAAGGATGTGGCCATCTTCATTGTAATCTTAGGACAGGACTGATCACAGTCAGAAAAAGAAGGGCCCCCTCGTACCCAGGCCTTGTGCACACACAGGGTCAGGCTGTGGTTGATTTAATTTGATTTCCTGTTTACTTTGAAATTGTGAGCCAGGTCCAGCACTGAGACATCTGATGTGCACATTATTTAGATCAGCCCACAATTCAGAGTGTGATATCAGTTTCCCCAGGTGAAGGAGAAGAGCATGTTCCCCTGCTCAGGACTGAAGAAGTTGTCACAGATTCTCTCTTCATTATGCAGTGCTTTAACTCATTTGCTGTTTGTCCCTCAGTCTAATGAGCACCGAACTCACTCAAAATATACTAAGAGATAGTTTTTATTAAGCATGATATTAAGAAAAAGGTTAGGTTCTCTTTTAGCACTGCAGGCAATTACTGAAATATATGAATTCAAATGGGAACAGAATTATAATAGGTTTTTGCTTCTTTAGTCTTCCCAGATCCCATCCTTTCCCTTCCTCTTCTCTCTCTAGGCCCATCTCTGTCAAATAAGCCTGTAATAAGAACGTGTAACGATATCCCAGGAACCTCTTTAAGAGAGCCCTTTGATATACAGTCCAGACCATCCAAGCATAGTTAGTCTCAGCTTATAATCACCTATGAACATCCCCATCTGCCTCATTAGATCATAGCTCCTTAAGGGTTTCCGGGATCATGTGTTTTCATTATTTTTTACCCTCAGCCTGCACCCCTCTCTACCTTGGAAACTGGCTCTGAGAAATTTTGAGATGATCTCAGTAATGAGGATACAAAGGAAGGAGGGAAGCCCAATAGGTGGGTTCAGCAGCCTATAGTCTGGTGCTTCATGGAGAGTGGGTTCATCATTAGGGACACTCCAACAACTCTGGGAGGCCAGTAACTCCAGCCTCTTTGTTGACTTTGCTGCCTCCACCCCTGCTCCCCACCATTGCTCTGGCCTCTGCCCAAACTCCAGCTCTCTCATGTCTTCTGCTGTCTCCTGACCTCTGTTTAGTGCTTTTTTTTTTCCTGTGATCTCTTGGTATTCATGCCATCTCTGCAAGTCTCACATTCAAAGTCTCAGGGAGAAGATGTGATTAATTTAATTATTACACAGGGCTCTCACATCAAATGATTTCATAGGCCAGTGGCTGGTCTACAAATATCCAAGCACAGATCCCTGACCCAGTCAGCTATGATCCAGAGTAATTGTGTTACGTGCAACAAAACATATCCACCTGGGCACAGTACACCTGGGGGTGCTCTATACAGAGAGGAGAGGTCCTCAGCCTTGCAGCACCTTTCCTCCAGCAAAGAAAAATAAGCCTGCAAAAAATGTTTCCTGAGCAGCCAGCTGGCTCTGGCAGCTGAGCTTTTGCCTTAAGCATAGCAAATAATAGATTATTTCTTTTAGGATGACCACAAGCCTGAATATAATTGCTAAATTCCATCACTGTACAGGACACGAAGGAGAAAATGATTGACTAAAATGCTGTTCCCATTCTAAAGGTGCCCAGACTAGTAGCAACAGAACAGATATATAAGCCACTAAGAACAGCAACATATGACAAAGGCTAAGATTATGGGCTTTGGACACCAGTTTAAATCACAGGTTTTTCACTTACTGAGTGACTTTAACATCCCTGAGATTCAGCTTTCTGTTTCCTCATTTTTAAGTTACAACTTTGAACTAGGAATATACAGGGAAGGAAGGATGCCATGGAAATGGGTTCGACAGCTACATAGCCTGGTGCTTTGCAGAGAACTGGAATATGGAGATAGTAATTTCTTACTTGCATAATGTTTTAATATATAAATTTGTGCATAAATCACTTAGCACAATGCCTGGCACACAGAGAGCTCTTACTGAAGAATAGCCATATATTTTTTCTATTGCAAACTAAATATTAAAATGGAAGTATCCACAGATTTACAGGGAAGGGAAAAAAAGAGAAAGTGGAAACCAGAAGCACCTACTGAGAGGTAGTTGTTCAGAGCAAGCCAGTAGTATGCGGAGCCAACGCTGAAACCTGGGAGCACAGTGGTGGTTTTTACCCCTCTGCCATCCTGAGCTGCTGCACCTTTTCTCTCCACCCTGATGGGAAGTGAGAGGCACTCACACAGAAAAAAAAAAAAAAAAAAAACTGAGGCATGCCAGTGTACTAAGGCAGCGGTCCCCAGCCTTTTTGGCATCAGGGGCCGGGGCTCCTATGGAATCTAATGCCTGATGATCTGAGGCAGTGATGCTACCAGCACTGGGGAGCGGCTGCAAATACAGGTGAAGCTTCGCTTGCTCACCAGCCACTCACCTGCTGCTGTGCAGCCTGGTTCCTAACAGGCCACGGACCAGTAGTGGTCTGTGGCCTCGAGGCTGGGGGCCCCTCTACTAAGGGAAAGCTACAGTGATGTCTGTAATAAGCTGCTCTGTTATTTTGCAAAAGGCATATTCTGGTATAGTGAGAGAGCTCAAAATTTCTACAGATTTACATTAATTTTGTATTCATCTAGGCACCATTTCAGTGGTTTGTTTACTTAAGTTTAACAGCTCCTGGGGAAAGCATAGTATGAAAATTATGTGACTGTGTTCTTGAATTTAGTTAACTCAAGTTTTTCTATCATCATTGGAGTCTCAACCCAAGATATTAGTTTGAAAATCTAATGAACAGCTAAGAAAATCATTAGAGAAGTTCATTTAAAGATGCAGTCATATTTGGTTCACTTCACGTGAAAAATTAAACACAAAAGTAATAGCCACAAAGATTTGTTTTTGCTATGTGATTGTTTTCGACCAGAGAAGGAGAATTTTTATACTTGTGTAAGTTTCTGGTTAGAGTAAAATATCCTCTTTCATAATAAATGAAGAAAACTAATTTTGACTAGAGGTCACAATTCATAATATTTTCTAGAATTATGATGACAGTGACACTTTTGTGAATCACTCAGAGTATATGGGCCCTGGGAACGAGAAAGCGATTTGTTCTGATGAATGAAGAAAGCTGGATATCACAGCAGCCATTGTCCTCCAAAATAATCAGGCCAACCTACTATTTGCAACACATTGAATGGGGACAGTGCCATGCATTAAAATGACAGGAAGGACCTGCTAAAAATCAGACCCACATCACAGTTATCCTTTTTTACTGAGATAAAATGAAATGCTAAACATTTTCAGTTTGTATAGTCTTCCTTTTAGACATAAGGAAATTCTCTCTATTACCAAATTAACTTTTCCTTATGAATTTATTGAGATATAGGATAATCTAAAGACAGCAGTTGGCATTTGCATGCCTTTGACTTCTCCAATAGTTTCTTAAGCTACCTAATAAGTATAACTCATTTTTTATCATCTGTGCATTAGGATGCATAATAAATATCATGTGACGTTCTATAAAAAGAAGAAAAAGGAATAAAGATGTCACCCATGTCCTTGGCATTCATGTTACAGTGTTTATAACATTTTTACTATATACACCATTGCATGCATTGGACACAGGATTTGGGAAGTAACATATTTGAACCTGGAATGTAGCAGGGTGCTTTATAATTCAATGCGACAATTGATTATTTGACCTAAAGTTTCCTAAGAACAGCCTCTCATCAGTGGTGTATTCCTTGGCAGTATCGTTCCAAGGCTCTAGATAACTTTTCCAAATGAAAAAGTAATCACTATACTGAAATAGTGCTCACCTAGTGACAGTTTAATCCATTATCAGCACCCTCTTTGTAATAATAAAAACAAGTAGAATTTGAATTTCAGTAGCAGTTTTTTCTTCTGCAGCAGAAGATAGATTTTTCACATGGTGATGCTGAATTTTTACAAAGCACCATTTCCCTCATAACATTGCTGCTTTGCCATTATCAGATCCTCGCTCCTTGGGGAAATGACATTTATGTGGAAAAAGAGTACATTTGTAAAAGCTAGAAATACAGTTATAGATTGGACATGTGTTCCTAGGAAGAATACATTTCACGTCAGTAGATTCACAGCATTTTTCTTTTATCTGTGCATGTATTTAATTTTACCCATTCTTCCGGTATTGTATGGTGACACTCTAAATCAAGGCATTTTTCCACTTATCCACTGGATATTTAAGGGGAAGCTGAAACATGGAAAGAGGAGAGATTGTTTGAAAGAGGTCTTATATGGTAACCCAAGGCAATGAACCAATACTTCATAGATTTATAACTAGCCAGGGCACGCAAAACCCTGCTCTTTCTTAAGCATCTTTCTGGTTCTTTGTTTAGAAATTTAAGTCTTTCCAAAGCAATGAAGTTCAACATCTAGAAATAGAGATAAAAAATTGATTCTCTCTCACCCCGCAGCATCACCATAGGCTAAAAAGTCTGACTCCTACAAATGCATTCAACCATGACATTTAATCTACATTTTTAAGAACAGGGTCAAGTTAAATATCCAAGTTCTAAACAATCTACCTTTGGTTCATTGATGACTCCTCACCACAATGTCTGGCACATAGAGGCACACAATCAATGTTAATTGA
>NW_011888783.1:20859394-20871766 GCF_000151845.1 Pteropus vampyrus | reverse complement strand
TCTCATCAGTGGTGTATTCCTTGGCAGTATTGTTCCAAGGCTCTAGATAACTTTTCCAAATGAAAAAGTAATCACTATACTGAAATAGTGCTCACCTAGTGACAGTTTAATCCATTATCAGCACCCTCTTTGTAATAATAAAAACAAGTAGAATTTGAATTTCAGTAGCAGTTTTTTCTTCTGCAGCAGAAGATAGATTTTTCACATGGTGATGCTGAATTTTTACAAAGCACCATTTCCCTCATAACATTGCTGCTTTGCCATTATCAGATCCTCGCTCCTTGGGGAAATGACATTTATGTGGAAAAAGAGTACATTTGTAAAAGCTAGAAATACAGTTATAGATTGGACATGTGTTCCTAGGAAGAATACATTTCACGTCAGTAGATTCACAGCATTTTTCTTTTATCTGTGCATGTATTTAATTTTACCCATTCTTCCGGTATTGTATGGTGACACTCTAAATCAAGGCATTTTTCCACTTATCCACTGGATATTTAAGGGGAAGCTGAAACATGGAAAGAGGAGAGATTGTTTGAAAGAGGTCTTATATGGTAACCCAAGGCAATGAACCAATACTTCATAGATTTATAACTAGCCAGGGCACGCAAAACCCTGCTCTTTCTTAAGCATCTTTCTGGTTCTTTGTTTAGAAATTTAAGTCTTTCCAAAGCAATGAAGTTCAACATCTAGAAATAGAGATAAAAAATTGATTCTCTCTCACCCCCCAGCATCACCATAGGCTAAAAAGTCTGACTCCTACAAATGCATTCAACCATGACATTTAATCTACATTTTTAAGAACAGGGTCAAGTTAAATATCCAAGTTCTAAACAATCTACCTTTGGTTCATTGATGACTCCTCACCACAATGTCTGGCACATAGAGGCACACAATCAATGTTAATTGAGTCGACCTGAAACATTATGAAAATAAGGGAGCCCAGATTTGCAAGAGAAATGATCAAATTCCAACTTCTCACTTTTCCTTTATTAATTAAAAGATATATATATGTACTTAGAGAAAGGTACATAAAATATATGTACCGTTTAATAAGTAATTAAGAAGTAACACCCTTGTAAATACCACTCAGTAGTTTTCAACCTCTTTGTTTTGGATTCCAAATGGTTTTCTTTTATTCCTTACAGTTCTTAGCACAATGACATTTCATAATTGAATGAAAATAAGATTTAAAAATATTTTCATGTAAATCCATTCAAAATATCAAGCTTGTCAATACATGAAATTCAGATTACTAGACCAAGAATATGGAATTTCAAAAGAGCACTATCCCTCCTCTACTCTGATTTCTTAGCAGTTGAGAGAAAATGTACCATCCCCCACGACAATGCTCAGATTATAACTTCAGAAATTTCAAAAAAAATGAAAATGGGTGTTCTTCCTCTGGAGCAGGCCACCATTCCTGCTACTCAGGTCAACTAAATGCCATAGAAATCTTAAGACATTTTTAAATAAAGAAATTGCTTTCTGAATACAAAAGAAGTCTATACTGAAAAAACCTAATGAACTGAAAAAGTAAAATTTAAGAAGACAGCTATTTCTTGCTTAATGATTCATTTATATGCTGATCGAGCTGATACCCCTTCACGCTTAGAGTTTGGGATGTGTCCAGACTCCTTTGTGAAGAAAGAACCCCACCAAATTTTTCCTAGGAGGCTAGAGAGGAATTTAGGTTGAACATTTTGTATGAAGGTCTTCAGAAGTGGCTCAGTTTAGCTAAATTAAGATTGAAATAGTGAGAAAAATAATAAGATCTCAAAGGCAAAACTATTTCTTTTGTAAAAAATTATCTTTCACCAAAAAATGCTTGCTTTAGTGCACAAAAAGTACTCTGCTAAAGTTATGATTTTTAGAACAGTTGTTATCAATATTGCCCAGATGTTGAATAAACCTGAAACTCTTTAGCCATGTAGTAAAATTACATCTGTTAACAAAATGCATTTTTCTTCACAGGAAGTACTAATATATATTTTATAAGTGATTCTAAGTTTCATAATAACTAAGCTACATTTATGGTTAAAACCATTTAAAGCGTTGAACACTTATCAAGTACCTAGGTTGTATAAAAAATGATCTTAGGTATTCTGAAAATGCCGTAGCGGGAAACTATGTAGACTCTTCTTGAAATATAAAATAAATGCTGAAGATATTCATGAAAGTGAAGATCAGGGAAACTAATATTTTCTTTCAACTTTTAGTTGGCTTTTTCTGTTAATAGTGATCAGAAGGGCATGAAGGAACAACTTTAGTTTAATAAGTTTATCTGTAAAAGAGTAAACACTTTGGAATGTATATAAGAGCTGCATACTTTAAACCAAACATAGACTGGACATCTGTGGAGACAAAGAGGGGACAAATTATGGTCTGTTCTTCCTTCTCAGTAGCCTACTCTATGTCCAACAGAGTCATTTTGAGAGCTCTAGTAAACTAAAAATAGAAGCTGGTGTATTTGTGTTAAAAAAGAAGATTTTTGATTACTGGATTCATCTCTAGTTCCTAAAGTAAAATAGTAGGTAGTCTTAAAAGGAAAAAAGGAAAACATGAGCTGCAAGCATATTCTTAAAGACAACAGACCCTAGTCCTGATGAGGTCTCACACAGGACCAAAGATTTGGGATAAAACACAGCCAAGAGTCACACAGTCATTTACAAGAAAGTATAGGAGATGCCCTTGGAAAAGAAATCACTCTATGCTTAAAAGATATGGAATATAAAAGACTTAATTTTTATGTGCTATGGGAAAAGATACCCTGCATTTAAACATACGATTACATTAATTTCCAACAGAAAGATTTGTTAAAATGGAGAAGTTCCCTCTTTTTAGGTTTAAGAGCTCCAGATAGCACTATAGTCTACGGTACACATGAAGTGCCCTTTTCCTTCACAAAACTCCCCTGGTCTATTCAGGTCATTGAATTCCAGATCCTCCTCATTGGTATACCAGCATTAGTCCCCATTATTATATTAATAAACTAGTCTTAAATGGATTATAATCCTGTGAATTTGGCTTCTCATTTTTCCCTTTCAATTGTATGACATAGTCTATACTTTTCACTAAATAGTGTTATTAATAATATGAGTATAGGGTTTTAACTGGCTGCACAGCTGAGGAGGCAATGCCTACTCAGGTGTAGGTAAGCACATGCTTACTGAAGCCCAAAGACATGATTGAGTTAGTCCCAGAAATAGTCCTACTTTGTTATTGTTTTATAAACGTCTAAATTAGGTCAGCATAAAGACAAAAAAGCATTTGTTTTCATTTATACATCTTGAATACATTTTATAAATTTGTAACATAAACACGTTTTGAGAGTTTAATGAGTTTTATAATTCTATTCCTAAATGCACTTTCTGAGAAAAAAACAATTTCTTGATTTATTCCAAATTACCTAAAAGGCCCAAAACATAATGAGCAAATAATGAATGCAAATAAGAAGAGTCTGCATTTTGCTTTCCTTGAGCTGCAGATTTATTAGAATGTAAGTACATGAAAATAAGTAACGGCTTTCTACGCTTGATGCTGACCTGGGTTGGTAGCCTGACTGGTTAGGTGTGAACCAAGAAAGCCTTGGTAGTCCACACCTTACAAAGGCCAGAAAAAGCAAGTTGAGGATGTAGTTGTATGGGCTTGCTCTTTGGGTATTGCTGGCACCCCACGCCTTTGAGTGACCCAGATAATTATCACCCAGATAATATGAAGGCAGAAACCTTGACCTACTTCAGAAAAAACGCTTTCCACTGGCATTTTGAAAGGAGCAGAGATCCTATCCAGTTCTGAGGTTGCCAGACTTGGTTTAATATCACCCTTCGATCATTGAGACTATGTGATATGGTTTAACTACAAAATGCAGCCTGATGACCCAGCATGGTATAGGGTGATTCCTGTCTGCAACGAGACTGTCTCACGATTCATGATTCATTATGGAATTATTATATGGCTTTGTGTAATCATTGTTTGCATTTGCATGTAGAAGATGAATAGTTACACTGAAAGGAAACAGAAGCCCAGGTAGAAAGTTTAATGAGAAGTTACTCTCTTCTTATTCCATTTGGAGCTGTGGTAAATTTATGAGTCCAAAAGGAAGTGGGAGCCCTTAGGTGTAAGCTCTGTCAAGGGTAGTTGGAACAAATGACGTGTTGCTAGTGAGAAAATAGAAACGATTAATAAATCTCTGTTCTTGATCCAAGGTAATTCAGAGTAGATTTTATTTCTAAACAATTGGGTTTATAACCAAAATTCGCCTATTGGCCTAATGAAATTTATTCTTTTGTTTTTTGGCTTGCTTCTTTTGTACCAAATAAAAATATCATTTGCATAAGGAACAAATTGTATTTTCTTGACAATGTAACAAGATACCAAATTTGACTTGACAATACAATGCATACACTTAAAAATGCTTTAAACCTTAAGTTTAGACTCGAGTTAATGAATCTTAGAAAATGCCTTTTTTTAATTGAACAAAGATAGAACTAACAAATCGTGTGCATTGACTCTAGTCTAAAACATATCGTTTGCTGACAAATCTTGTAGCATCATAAATTTACACCTACTTGATACCTTTCTCATAATCTAGCTAAAGATCTTCCAGAAATATTCAAACTGTTGCCATCTATTAACATATTACTTGAGAAGCGAATGACACCTTTGTGATGGAGTGAAAGCACACTTTCTTTACCAATCTGCCAATTAGTTTGCTAACCCCCTCTGCCTAATAACGTGCAGTGGTGCAAAGAGGAGTTATTGAATCGGATTCTCCTAAATATTCAATGGTGTTTTCTATGACCCCCCATTTCACACCCCCAAAACACACACACACACACACACACACACACACACACACACACACACACCCCACACACATAGGCTGGATGCAAAGTGGTTTGGTCCGTTAGGTCACTGATGCTCTAAAGGTCTTTTCACCTACTTGGTCTTGTATCCAAAGAAGGACGGTACACATGACTAGGTTGGACAGACCTATCAATGAGAAATCAAAGTTGGAACCAGTGTTATAGAAGATATTTCCATTTGCAGGGGCATAATTTAAAATCCAATGGTGTGAACACTCCAGCAGTACAGGAGTCTCTTAGCATTACTTCTTTTTGTTACTCCTAGGAAATAAGATAAAACTTAGGGAAATAAACCTTTCTACAAAAACCTCAGCCAAATAGCAAAATTACATTTATGTGTTAACTTGCAAAGTTGAGGAGAAAGGCAAGCAATTTAGTTAAACTTAGCCAAAATTAAGTAAATTTTATTTTGAAGTATCTTCTCAAAGGGAGAATTGTATGGAGGAAAAAAGTTTATAAATATCTACAGTTCTAACTAGGAAGGCATTCTTTAAATATGTGTAATGTTATATTTACTCCACACCTCCCTGCAACTAAAATTTTTCTCTACTCCGAATAGTAGAACTGGGTTTATTTGTATCTGGCTGTAGTTCCTTGTGTGTGTGTGTGTGTGTTTTTCTTAAAGAATATAGTCATCGTGGTCTGAAAAATGGTGGGCAGAAAGACCTCCATGCTCAGTGTTTATGTGATATGTCCTTCTGATGAAAGCCTGTTAACTTATGTGGCATATCTACTCTAGGTTAGAGAATATGGAATGAATATGCAGTTACAAGTTGCAGTTACAAGTTTCACCTATAGTAGAAGCAATTATTTTGATTATAGAGACACATTTGTTATCAAAGATATTAGAATATAAATTAAAACATTAAATACTCAAACTGGCATTTAGAAAAATAAAAGTTTTTTCCCATGTGTAAAGTAGACATTAACCTCTAACAAGTTCATAAAATGCATCTTTTTCTTGGTGTGGTCACCAGCAACTCACCCAGACACCTAAAATTTCTCAACTTTTAAAATACACTTAAGGTTACCTGAAGTATATGACAGATGTTAGGACATCTCAAGGTTTAACTGTGCTTCATGGCAATTGAGAGATGATTCTAACAGAAGCCAACATGCCTTTGTATCTTATTTGCTTTTACTAATGCTTTGATCATAAATTAGAATCTAGCTACCTTTACTATTACATTTAGGAAATTATTGCTTAACAGGATCCTACTCATCTTAAAAAGGTGATATACTTGCAAAATTGCCTAATTTTCTCACCTCTAAAGGATTAACTAATATAAGAATTTTTTTTCTATTAAACCTATGTTTAAAGAACAATAGAAAAAAAAGGTCTGAAACTGCACTGAGTTAGCGGGATTCTCCTTAGAGTACCTGGTGCCCATGGACAAGCAGCCCAGCAGCTCTGGGGATCTGGGGCCAGGCCCCGTAGTGGCAGAGAAACCTCTGATATTCTTATGAGCTTTGACAAATGTGGTCATATAACCACTACCACGGTTAAGATACAGAATAATTCCATTATCCTATCCCCCAAAAAATCCATTATGCTACCTCTTTGTAGTTAAACTCTCCCCTATCCTTAACAGGGAAAAGAAATATTCTGTCTCTGCAGTTTCATCATTTTCAGAATATCATATAAATGGAATCATATCGTAGGTAGCCTTTTGAGTCTGACTTCTTTGGCTTGGCATAATGCATTTGAGATTGATCCATACAAATTGTATGTTATATACATGTTACATGTGTATATGTATATTATAATATGTATAATACATGTACACACACATAGATATATGCTCTTGCACATATCAACAGTTCATCCCTTTTATTGCTGAGTAGTATTTGTTATAATGATGTACCACAGTATGTTTATCTGTTTCTCAGGTAAGAGACATTGGGTTGTTGCCAAATTTAGGTAAATATGAACAATATATTTCGGGTTTTGTGAGAACGTGGATTTTATTTCATTTGAAATATCTAGGAGTGGAATTTCTGGGTCATAGGCTAAGTGCATGCTTAACTTTGGTAGAAACTGCCAAACTGTCCAATTTATCAACTTTTTTCTTTCATGGATTATGCTATTGATACTAAACCTAAGAAAATTTTTGCCTAACAGAAGGTCACAAAGATTTTCTTTTATGTTTCCTTTAAAGGTTTATAGTTTGTTTTTTATCAGTGTTGCCTTTTAATGAGGCCATTAAGTACGCTGTGAATTCTGAGTATTGTAAATGGACATAGAAAAGTTAAGATATCAGGTAAATCTCTAAATTCCTGCTTAGATTTTTAGCTCCTTGAAGTCAAAGTCTACATCTCACAGTGATATCACTGTGCCCCTCACCCTAACCCCATTCTTGTCATCAGCTAGGTGTTCAATAAACACTTATTAAGAATTGATAAATCCTCTTGGATAAGCGAACTTATTATTTTGCATTATGTAATACCAGAAGGATAGGCTTTGCAGTCATCTCCGTATTCAAATTATAGATCTACGTCTTGCTGGCTCCATGACCTTGGGCAGGCATTGCTTAAGTTCTTTGGACAGTGTTTCCTGTCTTAAAAATAGGAGGTGGGGGAGGAGCGGGTAGAGAGGTAGGTAGGGTAAAGGAGGTCAAATATAAGGGGGTAGGGGGAGGGTGAAGTGGGGAAAAGGGAACAAATATGTGGTAGCTGAAGGCAACTGGACTTTGGGTGGTAAACACAATAGAATATACAGATGTCAAATTATAATGTACACCTGAAAATTATATAATTGTATTAACCAATGTTACCCCAATAAACAATAAAAATGAAAATAAATTAAAAAATAAAATAAATAAATTCAACAACAACAACAACAAAAACATATGGACTAATAATGCATTCTAAGGTTTTGTGAGGATTAAGTGCAGTAATGAGAGAAAGAGTCTTCGTAGTGCCTGGCAGATATTGGGAACTCTGTGAACGGTTATTTTCTCATCTTTTTCTTTTCCTTCTAATCCTAAATATGTATATGTTTAATAATCAAGTAGCTCTGGTTCTGAAAAACTGAAACCTTTATCGTGATGTGAATCAATACATTCCATAAATGCTGTTTGAATATATTCTTTCATGCATGCATGAATTTTTAGCAAAGATGGCTGAAATGGTTCTACATGGCCATTTTCAACAGGTTCTGTTCTTAGACCTGCTCTTTTACCATACACAAGTAGAGGGAATGAAAGAGGGCCAGACTGGGCTAGAGAGTAGGCACAGGGAAAACCCTAGAGTATTCATGGCAGACTTCCCTTTCACACATACTGGAATTTGGCAAGGCAGTCTTAATCAGAACCTGGTAATCTATAAGCTAAATATTAATTAAATACAAACCAGAGAAAAATGATTCTGCTCATGATTTGCTTATTAGATCATTTCAAATAACTTTAAATCATGCTGTGTTTTATCACTACCTCAAGTTTTCATTGAAGTAAAAAGATTTTTCTTTTTAAAATAGCCCATTAATAACTGGCTGAGGGAATCAAAAGGCTGGCAGAATCCCTATGTTCATGGCAGCACTATTTACAATAGCCAAGAAATGAAAGCAACCTAAATGCCCATGAACAGACACTTGGATAAAGAAGTTATGGTTCATATACACAATGGACTATTTCTCAGCCATTAAAAAAATGAAATCCTACCATTTGCAAAGACATGGATGGACCTAGAGGTTATTATACTAAGTGAAATAAATCAGACAGAGAATAATAAATACCATATGATTTCACTTATATGCAAAATCTAAAGAACAAAAATAACAAACTAATCAAAAACAGACTCACAAACATAGAAGACAATCTGGTGACGGCCAGAGGGGAGCGGGGTTAGAGGGCTGAGAGAAAGCGGTGAAAGGTTAAAGAAGTACAAATTAGTAGTTGATAGATGGTCACGGGGATGGAGAGCATGGCACAGGGAATGCAGTTAGCAGTAATGTATTAGCTAGCTATAGAGCCAGAAGAGAGAAGAGTAATCAGGAAGATAGTTTCATAAATTATATAAATGCCTAACCAATATACTATATACTTAAAACTAATAATAAAATAAATTTTTTTAAAAAGTGGCAGAGTTTCTAGTCCTAGAGGTTATGTCGGTAAACTGGTTAATCATGTTGCTTGATTGACAAGCTACAAAGTAAACCCCAAATTAGTTAGTTTAGAAGCACAGGTTCATGTAATTTCTTTAGGTGCTCATAAAATTGGTTATTTTGAGAAATGACCTAAAAAGAAAATCATGATGGTATTTTACTAATAATATTGCTATTAATTAAGCACTTGCTCAGTGTCATTGGGGCTTTTTGTACATGGTTTACTTTAATTCTCATAACAGCCCCGTGAAGTGGGTGTTTTTATTCTTATTTTATGAACAAAGCAACTTCAGGTTAGGTTAAATATCTACCTCCAGGTCATACTACTAATAAATGACAAACTAAGCATTTGAATTCAAGTCTGTGTAACTGGAAAGCCCTGTTTTTAACTGCTTTACATTATCACCTTATTCTGCATGGTTTACAATTTGTCGAAATGCTCTCTAAAACATGCATTCTCAGTTTTGGAGACAGTGAATCAGTAATGTTCCTAACTTTTAGATATGCAGCACAGGGCCTTTTGATTAGGTGCATATGTATTTCAATTCATAATTACGAAATTAAAGGTCACTCTAGTTTTGTGTTTCCTTTTTAATCTCTTAAAAAGTTTAGCACTTTCAAATGCAGAACATGCTAAGTGTTACTCTTCTCAGGCTCATCTAAACATATGCAGTGATACTGATTAAACTTTATTGATACCTGTCAAGAGGTAATTATCATTTAATAGGGCTGTATAAATGTTTCCTAATTTCCTAAATGCAGAATTTTCACAGCCAAAAGAAAATATTTCCTTAACTCCTTAAGCAGAAAAGATCTGGAAACCTCTAATATCACTTTTATCAAAAATTTCTATCAGCTTCTTAGGGAAAGAATAATATACTAGTCACCATGACACAGTGCATGACTTTGAGGAGATAAATGTTTATTGGGTTGATAAATGAGTAAATGAATAAATGAATGGATCTGTCAGCAAATGCACCCCAATAAATATTTTTAGGATAGACTAATTAATCTACTTACAAATTTTAGCTCGTAGGGCAATAGTTTTGCCCACTTAGAATGAATTTTAGAACTAGATAATTTAGAAGCAACTTTTGATATTATATGTTATATTCGAAAGTATAGCAACAACTATATATTGTGTATATATATCTGTGTGTGTACATATATATTTTTTTTAATTTTATTAAATTTATTGAGGTTACATTGGTTAACACGATTATATAGATCTCAAGGGTACAATTTTATAATACATCATCTGTATATTGCATTGTGTGTTCACCACCCAAAGCCAAATCTCCTTCCATCACCATGTATTTTACCTCCTTAACCCTTTTCTACCTCTCCCTGTTCCCTTTCCCTCTGGTAACCGCCATGCTGTTTGTCTGTGTATGAGTTTTTGTTTTTTTGTCTTGTTCATTTATTGCTTTCAATTTTTTATCCTTTATATGAGTGAACTTGTATGGTTCCTGACTTTTTTCATCTAATTTATTTAGATTAGCATGATATTCTCAAGATCCATCCATGTTGTTGCAAATGGCAGTGTTTCATCTTATGGCTGAATGATATTGATTGTATATATTGTTTTCATGTCTTGGCTACCATGAATAATGCTACAGTGAACATCAGAGTGCATATTTCTTTACGAATAAATATTTTCAAATTTTTCAGTTAGATATCCAGAAAAGGGATTGCTGGGTCATATGGTAACTCTATTTTTAATTTTTTGAGGAGACTCTATACTGTTTTCCACAGTGGCTGTACCAATTTACTTTCCCACCAGCATGTTATGAGGGTTCCTTTTTATCCACAGCCTCTCCAACACTTGTTATTACTTGTCTTTTTGATAATAGCCATTCAAATAGGTATGAGGTGGTATCTCATTGTGGTTTTGATTTGCATTTCCCTAATAGCTAGTGAAATTGAGCATCTTTTCATATGTCTGTTGGCCACTTGCACGTTTTCTTAAGAGAAGTATCTGTTCAGGTCCTATGCCCATTTTTCAATGGGATTGTTTTTTTGTCGTTGAGTTGTATGAGTTCTTTATGTATTTTGGATACTAACCCCTAATCAGAGGTGTCGTTTGCAAATATCTTCTCTCATTTAGTTGGTTGCTTTTTTGTTTTGTTGATGGTTTCTTTTGCTATGTAGAAGGTTTTTAGTTTGATGTAGTCCCACTCATTTATTTTTGTTTTTACTTCCCTTGCCTTTGAGGTCAAATTCATAAAATCCTTTCTAAGGACAATGTCCATAGATTAGTACTCATATTTTCTTCTATGTATTTTATTGTTTCAGGTCTTATATTTAGGTCTTTAATCCATTTTGAGTTGATTTTTGTGTGTGGTGACAAATAGCAGTCTGGTTTCACTCTTTTGCCTGTGGGTTTCCAATTTTCTAAGCACCATTCACTGAAGAGGTTTTCTTTTCTCCATTATATGTTTTTGGCTATTTTGTCAAAAATTATTTGCCCATATATTTGTGGGTTTATTTCTGAGCTCTCCGTTCTGTTCCATTGGTATGTGTGTCTGTTTTTCTGCCAATACCATGCTGTGTTAATTATTGTCGCTTAGTAGTATAATTTGAAGTCAGGGAGTATGACACTTTTGGCTTTGTTCTTTTCTCTCATGATTGCTTTGGCTATTTTGGATCTTTTGTGGTTCCATACAAATATGATGATTTTTTGTTCTATTTCTTTATAAAATGCTGTTAGGATTTTGATGGCAGTTGCATGAAATCTGTATATTCCTTTGGGTAATATAGCCATTTTAACTATATTGATTCTTCCAGTCTATGAACACAGAGTATCTTTCCATTTCTTTGTGTCTTCATTGATTTCTTTTAATAATGTCTTATAGTTTTCACTGTATAGGTCTTTCACATCCCTTGTTTATTCATAGATATATACTTTTGTTGCAGTTGCAAAAAGAATTGTTTTTTTTCCCCTGAAATTTCATTGTTAGTATATAAGAATGAAATGAATGTTTGTACATTGATTTTTGTATCCTGTAACTTTACTACATTTGTTTATCATTTCTAATATTTTTTAGTGGAGTCTAAGGTTTTTTATATGCAGAATCATGTCATCTGCAAAAAGTGACACTTTTATTTCATTCTCAATTTGGATGCCACTTATTTCTTTCTCTGCCTGATTGCTCAGGTTAGGACTTCCAGTACTATATTGAATAACAGTGGGGAGAGTGGACTTCCTCTTCTTGTTTCTGATATTGGAAGAATAGCTTTCATTTTTTCATTACTGAGAATGATATTAGCTAAGGGTTTGTCATATATGGCCTTTATTGTGTTGAGCTACTTTCCCTCTTGTTCCCATTTTATTGAGTGTATTAATCAATACATCTTGTCAGATGCTTTGTCTGCATCTATTGATGTGCTCATATAATTTTT
>NW_011888783.1:20857804-20859344 GCF_000151845.1 Pteropus vampyrus | reverse complement strand
TACTTTCCCTCTTGTTCCCATTTTATTGAGTGTATTAATCAATACATCTTGTCAGATGCTTTGTCTGCATCTATTGATGTGCTCATATAATTTTTATCCTTTATTTTGTTAATGTGCTATATCACATCCTTGCTCCCCTGGAATGACCCCACTTGATTGTGATGTATTATCTTTTTAATGTATTATTGTATTCAATTTGCTAGTATTTTGTTTAGGATACTTGCCTCCGTATTACTCATATATTTAAGGAAAACATTAGTATCAAGTTTACCTAATTTATTATACATTTTCATTATGTTAAATTTATAGCTCATGGATATGTCTTCATAACTAGTACTTTTAAATGGTTTACTAAAAACTAGACCACCTCTACAAAGAACTGCATAAAAGATGCATGAAATAATGGAAGTCACAAGCAGCAGACATAATCGAGGTTTGGAACCTTATATAGGCCTACTGATAAGTCAGAAATAGAAGGAGGAAAAAATTAACTGCAGAAGAGCAAGACATAGCCGTTATGGTAGTGGTCAGAGCCTTTGATTCAACACAACCCTGCCCAAGCTAAAGTTATACAAGTCAGTGACCACATAATTCTAGGCCCTGTTGGCAGATTTTTCACTCCACAGAGCCACTCAACTACCATATACTTCAATGTTTCTAGAAAGAATTCCAAAGGCAGTGAGAGCCACATCCAATCACATGTATTTTGATCTCTCATTTCTCTTCTACTTGTTAGCTCATTCCTAAGTAAAACGATGAGGGTCAGAAATAACCAAGCCCAAGTGGTCATTCATTCTTGCCATTGCCAATCTACTAATGTGGAGGAATCTTAATCTTCTGACCTGAAGGAAATCAGCCCCAAACCTAGATGTATTGGTAATGAGCTAATTGAAAGGTTAAACTGATAACCAGATCTTTGAGTGCTTAATTTAAAGATTTATGCATCAGTTACATTAATAAAATTATTTTTAAAAAATAAACTCACTAACAATCAAAGGAATGCAAATTAAAGTAGCAATAGGATATTATCATTGGCTTCTCAGAGCAAAAGCACTAATTTTTAAATGATAAAGTTTAATGCTGATGAGATTACTTTAGATCATCATTTCCATATGCAACTGTAGCAGTAAATTTTAGCCTTCCTAGAAGGGCCTTAAAGCCTTTGTGCATTTTTACCCGATTACCTGAGGTTTGGAACTCTATAAGAAGGAAGATAAATATAGATACAAAGTATTTGTGAATAAGAAAATTCTTTACAGTGTTATTTGAGACAAAAATTTTAAATTAGTTAAATGTTCACTACATGAAATTATAGTACAAAAAATGATGGCAAATTTTTTATCCAGCAAAAGATGTTTTTACAAAAATAGTGAAATCCTCATGATCTGTTATATAAAACTATGAACTGTAAAGAGTATAACTTCAATTTATTTTTGAAAGTATACACAGAAAGAGAGAGGAGGAAGGAAAAGAGAGAGGAAGAGAAGAGAGAGAGAGAGAGAAAGTGAGAGAAAGAGAGAGAGAGTTTGAGATTATATGT
>NW_011888783.1:20844624-20857754 GCF_000151845.1 Pteropus vampyrus | reverse complement strand
TGGAGGAATCTTAATCTTCTGACCTGAAGGAAATCAGCCCCAAACCTAGATGTATTGGTAATGAGCTAATTGAAAGGTTAAACTGATAACCAGATCTTTGAGTGCTTAATTTAAAGATTTATGCATCAGTTACATTAATAAAATTATTTTTAAAAAATAAACTCACTAACAATCAAAGGAATGCAAATTAAAGTAGCAATAGGATATTATCATTGGCTTCTCAGAGCAAAAGCACTAATTTTTAAATGATAAAGTTTAATGCTGATGAGATTACTTTAGATCATCATTTCCATATGCAACTGTAGCAGTAAATTTTAGCCTTCCTAGAAGGGCCTTAAAGCCTTTGTGCATTTTTACCCGATTACCTGAGGTTTGGAACTCTATAAGAAGGAAGATAAATATAGATACAAAGTATTTGTGAATAAGAAAATTCTTTACAGTGTTATTTGAGACAAAAATTTTAAATTAGTTAAATGTTCACTACATGAAATTATAGTACAAAAAATGATGGCAAATTTTTTATCCAGCAAAAGATGTTTTTACAAAAATAGTGAAATCCTCATGATCTGTTATATAAAACTATGAACTGTAAAGAGTATAACTTCAATTTATTTTTGAAAGTATACACAGAAAGAGAGAGGAGGAAGGAAAAGAGAGAGGAAGAGAAGAGAGAGAGAGAGAGAAAGTGAGAGAAAGAGAGAGAGAGTTTGAGATTATATGTGCATATGCACATGGCAATCAGACTCTAAAGCAAACCCCACAAAATAGTAATAGTAGCTGTCTCTGAGTTTTAGATGTTAGTCTTTTGTTTCTTAAATTTTTCTATAACTTCTGGATCTTTTACAATAAATTTGTAACACATTATAATTTTAAAACCCATTATTTTTAATTAGCTTGTAGAGATTAACATCGTATAGAGGGAATACCCCGACCTTAGAATTAGAAGAACTTTGAACACATGCCAGTTCTGCCACTGCATTTCTTGGACATGGGAAAATTACTTTATCTTACTAAACTTGTCTAAAGTATGAATGACAGAACACAAGGTTTTCTGAACAGTAAATTAGAGAACCCAGTTGATGAGCTAGGTGCAGCGCTGACCCAATGTAGGCACTCAGTAAGCTTAACTGGTATTGGATTCAGAGCCTGGATGTGGATTAACCAACAGTGTGGCAGGCCAAGAACTCCACTTGCATTGGTTCTCTCTATTTCACGTACTTCTTGATAAACATGAATTTATTTCCATCTGTCTCCTGCCTTATTTTTCTGGTCTATGAAATTGAAACATTACATAACTTTGATCTCTGCTTTTTAACATCTGAGGGACTACAGTGACAAATATGATTTAGAGAAAGTGAAAGTAACATTTAGAAAACCTTTCTGAATTCCTTTTACAGTTGTACCCCTTGAATTTGGTGTTATTTGGCTTTGTTTTAGCTTTGAAAAAACTTCCACTTAAAATCTTGTCCTTTGGTTTTCGTCTCCACTTATGTATGTTACTTCTCTATGTATGCACTGACTAAAGGTTTTTTCGTTTTGTTTTTTGTTTGTTTGTTTTTAAGGTCAAATAATGATCTACAAACATAGCATGAAAGTAGATCACAGTAACTTCCCAATGACTATTGGTGAGAAGAGTGAGAGACAATTAAAATCACGTTTAATTTTTCTGAGTATCAGGTGTATACCAGATTTAACTTGGAACTACAAATATACAGTCTCAGTGTTTAATAGAGTTTAGAGAAAAGTTTATAATAGAGGTTTTGTAATAATAGAAATGCAAAACAAACAAGTAAACAAGTCACATATATAATATGGACATGACACTTAATAACATTTATCAATATACCACTTATGAATGATCATTATGAATTATATCTACCAACTAAATGATTTTCTTTAAAAAGAAAAAAAACCCTCCTATAATATTGTTATAGCATTCCTCCAAAAGAGGATGTTGACAATCCCCTGAAAACAATTAAGTACCCTAATTTCTCAAGTACAATGTGATGTTTTATAGAGTTTATTGTCATTAATTACCAAGTACATTGTGTAGCACTGAGTAGGTATATTCCAGTGTGTCCATATGTCTACAACAATGATTATTAACTATGGGTGATTATACCCTCGGGGGACACTTGGCAATGTCTGGAAACATTTTTGTTTGTCACACTGTCCAGGGAGCATGATGCTACTGATTCCAGTAAGTAGAGGCCAGAGATGCTGCGTAATATTGTACAATGCACAAGTCAGCGCCCACACAGAAGAATTATCTGGCCCATATTATTAATAGTTCTGAGGCTGAAAAATACTCACCTAGACAAGAATGAATTTAGGGACGATCTGTGACATATCCATTCATTCATTCCATATGCATTGAATACCAATGCAAGGTATGACAAATAGTTAAACATTTGTGAATGAACATTTTCAGTTGAATATTAAAACAGTAAACAGGTTTTTCTCCTTAACTCTGAATCAGTTCACTATTTTACTCACTTTATCTTTCTATGTTCTACATTACTTCTCTCTACTGTCTCCTTTGTATTTCATTTCTCTTTTTCCTTCTTCTACTTCCTTTCATCAACTCCTCCATGTCCATTTTCTTTTGTTTCCTTACAACCTTCTCCTGTAATTTTCATCTTCTCATCCTTTTTTTTTCTTTTCTGTATGATTGAAGTGTTAGAACATTCTTTCATTCTTTCCTAAGTTCCATCAACATGTAAAATAGAGACCAAACAACTACTTCAATACTTTGCCTGTTTTTTCCTTGTGTTAGAATTTTGAGAAAACTTTGCATTTATAAATAACTTAATGTCCTTAAGTCCTTTCAATAAGCAGAATCTTGTGTTTTCTTATAGACCACATTTTCACAAGGAAAAGATAACTAACTCATAAAGGAGTGTCAACCTGCACCAATGGGTATGGGTGGCAAATTCTTTAGCATTAAATTCTCTAGGGATTGATAAAAATGATAAAGAAACCATTTTCTCTAACTTACCTCATTCTGCTGGATTGAAGGGTAGGCCCAATCAGAGCAATTCTCTAGTACCTCCTTGGAAAGACAAGGTATATGGGCTGATTCTTACAACCATCATCTACTTACCGCTTGATGAGATACCTATCAATTAACAATGACATCAAATACAAAGATGTTGGACACAGAATTGGCAGGAGGCTAAATCTATGCAGATATACTGTCACTTAAAACTCGAGAAAAGTACTGAGGGCTTTACCAAGCAGAAATGCATCTTTTTTTCATTCACTTTTTTTTATCCATTCATTGAATGTTACTATATGCCAGACATAAGTGAAGTGTTTTGATACTATATCCAAGTTACTTTTTTTTTTCTCTTTCTCCACGCATTTTTTCAGGCTTTTGAAACAAGCCACATAGCTCCATTTGGAGCCACTTGGAATTGCTTGCCATGTGTAGATAATCTGAATTTAATGATCTGCATGATGAGAAGGGAATGGCAGACTCATCAGGAAGGTAGTGGAAATGTTTCAGGCTGGTAAATATTTTAAGAACAACAGATTTCTTTAAGTTACCTGCTATGATGGGTGCATTTTCTTTTTGTGTAGAAAGGGCTCTGACTTGCATAAAATAAATCCACAGTGATTTCCTGTTTTTCTGATGCAGTTAGCCCTGATCGATAAACATTTTTTTTTTCATTGTTTGGTGTTTATTGATCATAGCTACTATACTGAGAATGACTGTTGAAACACAAACCTCTTGGTATGCATGTTCTGAAGGGCAATTAGTGCCTTTCACTAATTTGTAGAGATTAGTCATTTCATGTGTGTGAGAGTTCTATGGTTCAGTGCGTAACAGGCAGGGCGATATCTGAATGTCTGTTTATGAAAAAAAAAAACATCAAAGAAAAAAAACAATAAGGACTGAAGCATCACATATTGTATTGTTCTCGCTGTGCCACTCAAACACATAACTGTTATTAATTTCTGAGTAATCACTAGATGATAGAGTTCTATTCATCTGTTCAGAGAATTGTGGAACACTATTAAAAGATTTACCACATATATAGTCCCTTTTACTTACTATCAGATATCCTAAAACCATTCAACATTTAAAACTTTTAAATCAAAATGGCAATGTGGATATTAGGAAAATTATTTGATTCCTAAATGCCAAGGTCTGTCTCGCTGCATGGATCAAAAACCTCAGTGAAGTTTCAAAGAAATTCAAGAAAATATGAGTTTATTTTTTATCTTTGCCGTTTTAGCTCCACCATATTCGAGACAGTGGTTTAAAATGGTGGATCAAGGTTTCAAAGCAGTTTTTGCAAAAACAGACTTTCTGCGACTAAAATAATTGTGTTTTTTATTTTCTTTTGTCTTAAATAAATCTACCCCCTTCACCCATTTTTCCCACCCCTCACATCTCACCTCTAGCAACCACAAGTCTATTCTCTTTATCTATGAGCTTGGTTTTTTTGTTTTTGTCTTTTGGGCTTTTTTTTTTTTTTCCAGATCCTACATATAAGAGAAATCATACAGTAATCATCTTTCTCCGTCTGAGTTATTTCACTCACATAATGCCCTCAAGGCCCATGCATGTTTTCACAAATGGCAAGATTTCATTCCTTTTTATAGATGAACAGTATTCTTTTGTACTTATACAAAATCTCCTAATCCATTTATTCATCAATAGACACTTAAGTTGTTTCCATACTTTGGCTATTGTAAATAATGCTTCCATGAACATGGGAGTACATATATTTTTTCAAGTTAGCGTTTTCATTTTCTTTGGATTAGTACCTAGGAGTACAATTTCTGGATTATATGGTAGTTCTATTTTAAATTTTTTTTGAAGAACTTCCATACTATTTTCCATAGTGGCTGCACCAATATACAATCTCACCAACAGTGCGTGAGGGTTCCATTTTCTTTACATCCTTGCAAACACTTGTTACTGCTTGTGTTTTTGATAACAGCTATTCTAACAGGTGCTAGATGATATATCATAAGGCTTCAGTTTACATTTCCCTGCTGATTAGTGATGTTGAGCGTCTTTTCATGTACATGTTGGCCATCTGTGTGTCTTCTAAGAGAGTCTTTAATAACAAATACTTAGGGATGATACCAAATTGCACATAATGCTTTAGATCAAAGTCTCCAAGCTGGTGTGCTGAGATATTGAACTCTGAGCCCTAGGAGTAGCTCATGGGGCCTGGAGTGGCCAAATCCCTGATCCAATCATCTTCATACATGATAAGCTTTGACTAATGACCCCAGTGTGCTATTCTAATAAAATTTTCTGTGCGTTTATTGGTATAAAGGTTGAAAAGGTTTAGAGCACTGCTATCAACAATCAGCTTTAGTAATCATGCTGTAAAAAAGGCATTTTGTACTCTTTAAGATCCACTAAAATTTTAAGAACTCACTAACAAAGAGAAGGCAACTGTTATGATGACATCTATACACAGCTGTCCGCTGCCAGGCACTTCCAAATAGACAGTCAATTCTAACAGCGGAACTTCGTTCGTACAGCTTCTAGGGACTCTTTCTTATCTTTTTGTTAGTACATCTTGACATGCTCTTACAGATGCACACTTTGTTGACAAAGCCCTACTTGTTGACAGGATTGCTATATTTTGGAAGTACAAGTAGTCCCCTGGAATTTTTTTCCCCAACACTACCAAAATACCACTTTTCTAAAACCAGAGAAAGAGTCCCTGCTGAAGTTTCAGTGATGGACTTCAACTCAATGTCAACTCTGCAGGTGTTACTGTGCCTGATGGGCAGCCTGAGTGAGTGGAGAAGGTGTCACTTTATGGCCATGGACAGAATACACCAAAAGGAACCAGAGTTACCTATAAAAACTGCTGTGCTCTTATATGTATATCACTGGGCTGAAGACCGTGGAAGAAACTTCTTTCGAATAAAAGGAGAATTTCAAAGTTGAAAATCCCAAACAGGCTGTAGGCTATTCATTTCTTTCAATAACACATGAGATGGCATATGATGGAGGGAAGCATCCTGTAGCTTTTGAGTAAACAGTACTTTGGTTTTCTAGACGGTGAATACAAAATATGACCCCATGAGTCTGTTATCTTATGCATTTATTTTTCATGCCATGTCTTGAAAGAATTAATCTTATGCTATTAAAAGCAGATATGGAAATGAACTAATGATGTATGCTACAACATGGACGAAGCTCGAAACATTTTGCTGAGTGAAAGAAGCCAAACACAAATGGTCATATATTGTTCGATTCCATTTATATGTAATATCTATAATAGGTGAATCTATAGAAAGAAAAAGCCAATTGGTGGCTGCCAGGGAATAAAGGGAGGTGAGAATGGGTACAGGGGTTTCCTTTTGAGAGGATGAAAATATTTTGGAAGTCAGTAGAGGTGGTGGTGCACAACATTGTGAATGTACTAAATGCCACTGAATTGTTCACTTCAAAATGGTTCATTTTATGTTATGTGAATTTCGTTTCAATTCTAAAAATGAAAATTAAAAACACATGTGGAATCAAAGAAACAATATTAGAGCTTGAAGCCCACCTAATCTAGTACATCGTTGATAAAGAAGACATCTCAGGATAACTAATGTTATACACAAAATTTTTTTAAAAACTATTGATAAATAAGCATTAGAAAGTTTATCAGTCTTCTGTATAAATGAACGGCTGTAAATAAGCCATATTAAGGCTTTGTTAGTATTTTTTTTAGCACCCAGAGTTCTATAATATTATTCAACTTAGGGATATAAAAAAGATAATTGTGTGCCCATTTTTTGGATCAAGCAAAGAATATTTTTCAAAATATTTTAGGCAGTGATTCTTAGAAGATACAGTGACATCCACTCTTCCCTGGCAAAATCTAATTGGTTTCTTTGCAGGCTCTTTCCCAGAGCTAGGAGTTTGTCTCCTGTTTCTATTTGAAGTAAAGTATAACATTCATAAGTTATACTTTGACATTCATAACATTCATAAGTCATAAGTATAATATTCCATTTAATAAGGCACATTGTCATTCCCTTGGGAGTTATGTCTCTACATAAAGCTTCAAGTACTGAAGACAAAGATAAAGATACCAAACATCTGAAAAACATCATAAGAATTTTGGCTCAAACTCTAGCATTCATTTCCACTCTTTTCAGCTTATTTCTGAGTGCCTACCTCCCTTCCCCTTTCAGATATGGAATGGACTATGGTTGATTTCTCCCAGTGTTGACACCTGGGCTATAGGGGGTTTTGGCTGCCTCTTGCCCATGACTGTGATGGGGGAAGCCAGAGATAAGAGACCAGAAGCTATGAAGGCTACAGAATGCCAAAGGCTAAAACTAGAATAGCAAGTCTCGTACTAGGTCCAGAACTTAAGGCCTGGGTAGAGTATATGAACCCAGATTCCAGGCTTAAACAAGAAGCTGAGAAGATGAGAGAGTAGCAGTGGAGCAGGCAAATGAAGGTGGCTGGGGGAAATCTGAAAAGGAATGGTGATGCTCCTGGTGACTTTTTTTTAACATCCCCTGCATGAGTCTGGGTACATGCACAAGGCTTGTTTAAAGAAGCCAAGGATGATAGACATGGGGAACTCTCAGACCCAGCAAAGGGGCCAGGAGGCAAGACATGGCATCTTCTAAGTAAACATCAAGAAATGTCAGCATCTGTCTGATAAGAGAAGGCACAGCCCTTGATATTCTAGGCAAATAGTTCACCTATTTGAGTAATATGAATCCCACCTTATAAATATCCCTTCCAAACAAAATCGACTCTAGACTTAAATACAAAAACACAACAGAGAGATCTCATCTAATGAATGTGGTGTGCTACCTCACTTATTCCATAAGCAAAATAGGTAATTATATACCCTTCCCAACTCTTGGAGAGCAAGTCATTTTAACAGAGCATGCACTTTAAGACTCTCAATAGAAAAATATGCAAGTATTTTTCTAAATATAATTTCTAAAAGCCTTGACCTGTTTGTGAAACTTTCTGAAAAATGTGAGGAGACAAAGCCCCTTTGAAAGCTGTCTTTATAGGGTCACAAAATTATCTTAATAGTAAGAATAAAGAGAATAATAAGAATATACTAAATAAATAAATATTTTATATCAAATACTAGACACAGCTTCTGAGTGTATGAACTGGAGAGTTCTCCCAAATGTGTAGGCACAGAGTCTGGTGGGACATTTAATTTATGGTGGTTTGGCAGAGAACAAGAAAGCAGCTTGTCTGCTATATAGTTCTGCACTCATGGAGGAATAAAGGAGAAAATTTTAAATTTACTACTTCTGCCTTCTGTTATGCCCCTGATCTCATACTAAACAAGTAAAGCTGAAAGAAAAGGAGAAGTGATTATTTTAAAGAAGGTACAAATAATGTAATACATCTTTCAATGAGGTTTAATCATTGAGCTCAACAGGAGTACACAGAGGGAAAAAAAAAAAAGCCAGATGTTTATGGCCCACCAGAGAGCATTTTTCTATTTATCTTTGTGTCAGCTACAGCTGATGATTGTGAGAGAGAAGATGGTAAAATCTGAGGGTCCATGCAATTATTATTTCCTTGAGCCAAGTAAGTAAGATATAAGATCCATTACATTCCCTTCCCCTACCTGATACCTGGCTCTGAGTCACCATATGATGCTTCTACCAGCAGAGTGGAAGTTATTTTTCTAGAATGTGAAAGAAAAAAAAAAAAAGCATAGTCATTTTCCACACATTTTCTTACAGTGAAACTAGTCGGTAATTTATTTTCTTATCTCCAACAGAGCTGATGCCTTTAAGAGCAAATAATAAAGAAGAGTGAGGTGACTACTTAGCATGGGGTGGAGGAAAAGGAGAAGAAACTCTATGATCCTGTCCATATGACTCCCCAGAAACTCTAGAGAGTTAAGGAATAGAGGTCAAAGAGACAGTGTGCCCTTCTGGCTAATCTCGGTTTCAAATGCCAACTCCTGCAGTCAGGTAAAATGGGAATCAGCAAAGTTGCTGTGTTCATTAACTTCCTCTGTCTTGAGGACAACACCCATCTCATTAAATTTAAAAGTAGTTTCTACAAGCCAGTAATCTCTGGCAGAAGCCAGGGTAGATGACTTCATACAGCAGAAATAGGTATGACCATTTGCAATGGCAGTAGTGGGAGAGTCAGTGTGACGAGGAACCAACATTGGTAGCTGTAAATGTGTATGAAATAGATTGTATAAAGAATTTGAAGCTGGGAGTACTGGGAAAATTCCAAGCCACTTTGGCCTGTTTCCTGCATAAATTCTGAACCATTGCTTTCTGATTTTGTTCCCCAAGCTGTCCCCAGAGTAATGAATTCCAGCAAGCCAGCTAAAATGTACCAAGGGTGTGAGACCAAGTGATCAGCATACACAGTAGCCCATCACTGGGCTCACAGATTGGTGGCCAGCTCAAGGAGACATATGCGCCTCTGAGGAGTCCCGTGGGCACACGTGGCTGCAGAAAATGTTCACAACTATTATTTTTGTAAAGATCTGGAGCCATGTCAGTTTTTTTTTAAATGACAGTGTAAACATTCATGGAAGTAAAAAAGGATGGAGATGCCCAGGCACCCTCTTTCATTGACAGTACCACTGCTAATCTAGTATATTATTTTTAGAGTATTCTGACACTGCAAGAGCTAAATAAAATGAATGATCATGTCTTTTGAGCTAGTATCCCCACCTTGGCGGGCTGGGGGGGCGGGTGTGGTGGCCGGGAATTATCTAAAGAAAATAGCTTTTAAGTCTACTTGTACAAAGTTATTTATAGTGACCTTATTTGTAATAGCACAAAACTGGGAACAACCCAAATGCTCAACAATTACAGAGTGATTAAACAGACTTAGGAACTTTAATATGGTGATAAATTATGTGGCAATGAAATTGACGAATATCGGGACTATGTAAATATTTAGAAAGCCTGTGTAAAACAATGCTATGTTAAAAAGGAGAGCACAATATTCCAAGCACAATATGATAAAATGTTATTAAGACTGTGAAAACCACATCTGAACAATAAGAACAGAAGAGACCACCCTTTATAAGTAGTGCTCAGCATGAATAAGAACTTTGTATTTTTATGGTAGTTTAAGGTTGGTTGTTTTTAAATATAAAACTATAAAACTATTTTAAAACACGATATTTAAAGATACTATTTATTACTGTGGTTTAAAAAGCATCTACATGCATTATCTGCCCATTCATTTGATGTGTACTTCTGACTTACACGAGATCAACATAAATTGGTGGCCCTGGAAAAGTCAATGCATTAAAACAATGTAAATTGGCCTTATCTAAAAGTATGTGCTAATTTCACTTCTAGTAATGGTCATCATTTGAATCAAGATATAAGTCAAGGTCAGGAATTCCATAGCCAAATTGTCAAACAAAGGAAGGATCAGAACCAGGAGACCAAAGTTGAGTTAGAAGCACAGGTGAAGGATATGTGGGAAGATGGTCAGGATCATGTAGAACAGAGGGAGAACAGCCAGACACATAGACAGAAAGAGATAACTGAATGGGAAGCAGATCCCAAAAAGGTTTGGTGCCAGGTTAATATCGCAGGGGCAGCTTTTATTCTAAAGAGACAGGTGATAGTGACACAGGAATCCCTTGGGCAGGAACCATCTTAGATTTTCTGGGAAGAGTTTACGTACTATTCCAGTCAGGTCATGTTGCAGTTAAGAAGTCATGTATTTTCTGAGTTTCAAATAAATAGTATAATTTTTTATGATAGCACAATGCATTGACCTCAGTCATATTATTGGAAATATTTTATTTCCTAATGCTGGAATAAATGAAGTAGTTAATTGAAACAAAATGTATAAAATACTTTACAGGAATACTTTGATATAGAATTATTCGTGTAAGAATTTCTTTATGAATTTAGTGGCCAAACCCCAGATTCCTTCTTGCCGCGGGGCTCTCATTTAGGGAGTCGAATCTGTTTTTACTCTACTCACTGTTCATGAAGTCAAATGAGAAGTCAGAAGCCTCCAGTGAAGGGTGACAAAGCTCTGCTCACCCTTAGGGCTCTTCTACAACTGCTTTTCCAATTTCAAATCAGTTAACTTTTTCCAACTGTTCAAATCAGCAAGAACCATTGATTCATGGGTCCTACATTGAAAGCAATTTCCACTGCTCATTTCCAGTCATTCCCACTAGTCAGCTTTTCTGAATCACTATAGCTATTAAATCAACACATGCAAGTGGCAGGTCTACCTCTCACTCTGTGAATTTGAATCGGCTCTGACATCACTAAATATCTGCTGCATCTAGATCATTTCTGTTAGTGTGAAGTAGTGAAAAGAGGACAATTTTCAGCCAGGAAACTTGGGTTTTAATTGCACCTTGGGTAAGTTGTTCGCATGTGGAATCTCAGGATTCTCACCTGTTTCACGGAAGTTACAGCATAACTTGCCTTCCAGGGATGTTATGAGGATCAATTTAGATGTTAATTAATAGGGAAATGGTAATTAATCTGTACAGTATTATTTTCTTTAAAGGGTTGGTACTTTGGTAGTTAATGTATTCATTTTCTTTGTTGGATGCATTCTTACTACCCTTATTCACGGCTTATTTAATAATATGACCTCGGGTTATTGCCAGAAAAATCTCGCTTCTGTTTTCGGTCTTCTCTCCATGTTAGTAAGTTAAATGGTAACTTGAAGTAAGTTAAGTGGCAGGCACTAGTAAGTACAAGTGTATCTTCATTCCTTTATTACATATATTAGCATAGATGACAATTAAGAACATGGAATATTTATAACTAAAATATCCAGGACGCACTGTTTTTGTAACTTTTGATTATGTAGAAGTATTTCTTTTTCAAACCTTTTATATGCTTTCTTAGACGGTGATTCTCACCTATAATCTAGGCAAGTACTTAAAGTTTTATCTCTTTGTGTAAATGAGTGGTTCTCAGCCCGGAGCTGCAGTTAGAAACACCTGGAGAGCTGGCACACAATACATATATAAGCCCATTCCCAGCCCCAGAGATTCCGATTTCATTGGCTGGGGTTTAGTCTCAGGCATATCTTTTTTCCTTTTTTTAAGCCCCACCCCCACTCCCATGATTGAAATGTAACAATCAGCGCTGAGAATCACTGCTTCACACTTTAACTAGAAGTAAGAAATCCTTGGGCCATGATTATTTGGGTTCGCTTTGACATCTATATTTAGGCCAGCCAGAAGACCATCACAGCCACACTACCTAAATTTTGCTATGGACACACAATGGAAATATCAAGAAAAACACATGTTGGAGCCAGCATGCAGCAAAATCTGGCTTTGCCCCATTATGTTACTCTCAGTGAGTGACATGACCTCCATGTCCTTGTCTGTCACATGGAGATAAGAGCACCTCTCATACAAGGCTGATGTAAGGTTTATATCAGGAAATATGCTTACTAGCAGGGTAGTCAAAAATGATAGCTCTGATGATAATTAATGCAAAAAAAAAAAAAAAAGGCCCCTGTTTCCTCATTAGAAGTGAACAAACTGAATAAAGAAGGTCAGAAGAATTACCTTGATGCTGATACTGCAGAATAAGGTCTATCAGCTAAATCAAAGGAAAACTTTCTGGTTTATGGTATCTGATCATATGTCTCTTGAAATAAGAGATTAATTGGAACTTTTCTCATTGTCTTAAGTCTCTGATGAGGGCCAAAAGCTGACCCACTGGGAACCATGTATCATCCATCACATTTCAAAGAGAGGTGCTTCCCTATCCATGCAAGACATGCCAAGGTATAGCAAACTTGGGTCTATGACCTCTTATCCCAGCACCCATTCCAGAACACGGCATGTTGCTAAATGCTACTGCACTAGAGCCATTTTTAAAGGATCTTTCCCCAGAGGCTCCCTTGAGGGCAGAGTAGCCTTAGTCCAAAGATTAGGAGTAGGAGTCAAGAAGAAGTCAGCAGAAGGGCGTATCACCAATGTCAATAATGAGTGCTGTTCCAGGAGGTCCTGGTGGTGAGGAATGAGGTAATAGTTAGAGACATGAAGAAATCATGAGCCTGCCCCCATGAGCCAACATTTGGGTATCTGCCATTACAAAGAGTATCTGTGTCATATCACAGTAGCCTCATTCAGGTGAGACTTTGCTGTCTTTCTCTCATCTCTCCCTCCTGACCCTGGCAGAGCCAGGGG
>NW_011888783.1:20840322-20844574 GCF_000151845.1 Pteropus vampyrus | reverse complement strand
CCATCACATTTCAAAGAGAGGTGCTTCCCTATCCATGCAAGACATGCCAAGGTATAGCAAACTTGGGTCTATGACCTCTTATCCCAGCACCCATTCCAGAACAGGGCATGTTGCTAAATGCTACTGCACTAGAGCCATTTTTAAAGGATCTTTCCCCAGAGGCTCCCTTGAGGGCAGAGTAGCCTTAGTCCAAAGATTAGGAGTAGGAGTCAAGAAGAAGTCAGCAGAAGGGCGTATCACCAATGTCAATAATGAGTGCTGTTCCAGGAGGTCCTGGTGGTGAGGAATGAGGTAATAGTTAGAGACATGAAGAAATCATGAGCCTGCCCCCATGAGCCAACATTTGGGCATCTGCCATTACAAAGAGTATCTGTGTCATATCACAGTAGCCTCATTCAGGTGAGACTTTGCTGTCTTTCTCTCATCTCTCCCTCCTGACCCTGGCAGAGCCAGGGGTGCACTGTGAGTGGAGTGCAGAGGAGAAGAAAGTAGTAAAAGAACAAAGTGAAGGAAAAGATGATGCTCCTACCTCTGCCTGACCACCTGCCAGGTCTGAGTTTCTTTAAATAGTTTCTTTAAATTGGGTGAGAGATTAGAGTTTTGATTTTGATGACACTGGACTTTTCAATAACCAGAAAATGAAACTCTCTACTGCCCCAAAGTGGAATCTATGGAATAAAATAGAAAACCTAGAGAATGAACCCAAGATAATGATGAAGGGAAGGGAGAACCAGATTTGAGGAAATGGTGTGAGAAAAATTAAATATTGCCTCCTACCCATACCAACTCATGTCATATTTCTGTGTATATTTCCTCCTGTGCAAAGGGTCTAATTATCCCCTGCCAGTGCCAGAATCTGAATGCACAGATGACTTGAAATGGCATCAGGGCTCTTATGACATAGATCATCCTTGTCCTGTAATGGATTCCTCTGTTTCTTTTAAGCTAAAGAGTTTCTGACATTTTTTAAATTGGTGCCAGCCATTAGCTCACATGTCATGTCACTTGTTCAATTCTTATGACACGTCAAGAGACAGGTCATAGGATCACTTCTAGTTTTCCTGCAGTCTCAGCAGAAAGAAACCTCCATGCCTTTATGGCTTTGTTGTATAACACATTTCTCCTGACGGACCTGACCCCCTAATATGTATATAGGGGTGTTGAGAATGTTGGGAGCATAGGCTTGAGTGTCAGATTGATCGGAGTTTTAATCCTGGCTCTGTCGGTAACAATGTAACACTAGTATGTTTCTTAATGTCTCTGGCCTTGGTTTTCTCAACAAAATGGGCATAAATTAGCTTTACAAGATTATTTTAAGGATTAAATGAAAGAGTATAAATAAGCCATTGCCATGGTGCCTGGCACATAAGTTCTTAATAATCGTAGATTCCAACATAATGATAGTGACAGTGATGATTACTTTAATATATATTATATTGAAAGGATCTTTTCAAAGCAAACTTATATTTAATGTGGGGTAATGATACATACTATTACTCTAACACAAAATGAAAACCTTCCTCTAGTATAAACTAGGGAAGAGGAATGTTGTCGTAGATTCCTCCAGATTTTTTATTTCTCCTCACGGCTTCTCTACATACCCTGCTCTTCCCACGGCTCCCGGCTCCCCCATGCAGTTACGGTGTGGAAATTATAGACACAGGCCCCTTGGCACAATGTTATCAAATCTGCAGAAATACAAACGGAAGAGTAAATGTGAGACAGGCCCACCTCCCCTTTGCTTTATTCCTTTATCTCCCTCACAACCACCACGTGCAAGAATGGACAAGTGGTTCAGACTTCTCTGGGTGTTAGCAATAGCTAAAGAGAATTACAAAAGAGGCAAGGGTTTCTTTTTAACTATACACTTCATCAAACTATTCCCTAGTATAGTAAAAGCTCCTGAAGAAATCAGTCCTTTCATTGTCATCTTTGTGAAGACACACTCAATTTGCTAATCTTGCTTTCTTGAACTCAGATTTGTCCACCACTCCTTTTGTACATCTACTAAGAACATTTCAACTCACCATTTAGGAAAACTAATTCTATACAGTGAGTTGGTCTCAACTGAGGTTTTAGCACCTTTTTCTGAAGGAATATTTCCCAAAGGCTTTGTTCAGTCTAGACTAATACTCCACTGGGGCTCAAATAGGGCAATCAGAGTGGATTTGGACACTTTACGTCCACTGGCCTCCTAGGCAGAATGAATACTGTAAGTCTTGTGTCATTTGAGATCTCTACACCTGGGCAAGTTGTGGCCAGACCTTCCTGTTCTTTTGAGTATTTAAGAGGAAACAGTTGGACCACCCACACCAGCACACTCCCAACCCATACAACCACACACTTCCCAAGCACAAACTCAGAGGCAGGGCTTTGAAACTGACACAAAGAAAGAAAAGTATTTTTCTAGCTGAAAGATTCCATTTCTCTCACACCCCTCCCCAGAGTGGGCTCAGCATCCACATCCTTGTGCAAAGCCTGGTTATCTCCCTCCATCAAACTTCTGTTCCTCCTTTTCCTGTCTAATTGTGCCAGTCTTTGTTCTATCTGGAATTGTTTAAAATATTAATTTTCTACCTTTTAATGCCTGTTCCCTTACTGCAAAAACACCTTGCCAAAGCTTTGAAATTGCCATTTATATTGACCTAATTAAATTCTTAAACAAGATGCCTCCCTTTTCTCCTAGCCACATTATTACATGATTTTCTTCTGGTTGTTTTTTTGTGTAAATGTGTTGTAAATGCAAAGATCTCTACTTTAGATATTTATTTGCTGAAACTGTGTCAGGAGTTGAATACAAATTACTGTTTATCCACCAAACACTTACATAGCACTTCCTGTGTGCCAGCCAGTGTTCTAAGTGTTTTACAAACATTAGCACATTTAATCCTCATGATAACTCTATAGTTAGGCATTATGTCCACCTCCACTTACACATGGGGAACGCAGCACAGAGAGGGTAAGTAACTCAATCAAGGACGCACAGCTAGTGAGTAGTAGGATTCATACCCAGGCAGCCTTGCTCTGGGGACAGTGCTTTCACCAATAGGCCAGTCTTCCTGATCATGTCATACAAGCCATTTTCTCATTTTCTGTGTCACTGGAGGAGAAAATTGATGACAAGTGATTTTATTATAATTTTTAGATCTGGAAGGAACTCGGTTCTAAATGGCTATGTGACTTTTCCAAGTCACAATTAGACAGATCTCAATTTCAGACCAGTCTTGTAAATCCAAAATCTGGTTACAATATACTGCTTTCTACCTGCTTGGGTCTACTCAGGTGGTCTCTGAAGGATAAACGTGAAGGAATTTTTGCTGTAAAATTTTATTTCCTTGCTGACTTTGCCATCAGTGTGATCATTTGATCAGGCCTCTAACAAAGAGCACATGTGCCCAGAGGGTCTATAATAAACCCATTTTGTAAATTACAGAAAAAGCCATAAGTTATCTCCACATAAAGTAAGCACAGTCAAGGCTGCCATATTTCTATGAACATTGCGATACACCCTAACCAGAATTGTATTTTCTCCCTATAAATGGGGATAAAACTTGCATTGTCTTGATCTTTTGATCATTAGATCTTGTATTTATTTTACATATTTCTCAAAAGAGTTTGCAGAGATCGACAGCCATTTAACCTGCTCTTAGGAAAAATATAAAAAGGCAAAAATATTGGACATACAGTAGACGGGCAGTAACCACTTCCTTATGAATTGAACTATTGAACTGTTCATGTTTTAATCATTATTTAGTGCAATTTGCAATTCCTCAGAGGACATTTATCAATAGCTCTGATTTTTTTGATGGGATCCTGGATATTATAATATTAAACTCCCCATATCATGACATAGGCATTATTAATTATTAGCTCAAAGTATAGATAGCATTTCTCACACAGAATCTTAAGCTTTCTTAAGTTAAAATTTCCTACCTTCGCACTATAGACCTCTCTCTAGACTCAATCACAATATACTTAGAAACACCTAGTATGAGCAAATCATTGGATTGAGAACTAGAGATTCAGAAATAAATTAGGCATGGCCCCTGGCTTCAAGGAGTTTGTGGTATATTGGAGCAGACAGACTTACAAACAAATACAAAGAATACTATGGGGTAAGTATTAGTAAAGTTACCTACAAGATACTTAGGTGGCACAAAGAGCGAGTAATTAAGTGACCAGAGTGGGTCAGCGGTAGCACAGAAGGGACTTCTTGCTTTTTAGCTAGGTCTTGAAATATAAGTAGGAGTCA
>NW_011888783.1:20808581-20839581 GCF_000151845.1 Pteropus vampyrus | reverse complement strand
GCTCAGGATTGGCCAATTCAACCATATCCCTCAGAGCCCAGGTTCACTTTCTGTCCTTCTTTCCGCCCTCACCACCTCAAAAGCACAATGGAGTGCTCTCTCACTGTTGCAAGCATTACATGTGGACAACATGTGACAGCATAAAAGGGAGGAGGTACACCTGAATGCCTTTTTTTTTTAATGAGGGAAGCCATTCCCAGAAGCCCTCAGCAGATCTCTCAAGTCTCATAGCCAGAATTGCATCAAATGCCACTGCCTAACCCAATCACTGACAGAGGAAATGAGGCCACCACAGAGCAGCTTAGATCAGTAAGGCAACTGGGGCTGTGGTCTGCTTTTCCTGGAGCAGGGAAGGGTACAGATGAACAAAATGCTGTTACTAGGGAAAAGTCAAAAAAGAATGGGAACCAAATGGAAACTAACCTTGTCTGCTGCAGAGATTAGTTTGGCTTTTCTTCCACAGGCGAGGCATGTTGGGGAAAGAAGCTATAAAAATAAGGTTGTAAGTAAAATTTCCCAAGTATAAATAACCCGAATGGTCACCGTTTTAGAGACTCAGAGGATAAAGCAGATATTTTCTATCTTTTTATTTATTTATTTAGGAATGAAAAATTCAACTCCTAACCAGTTTGACCTGCATGGCATGTAGCCCAAAATACTTAGTCAACATCTGAATGATGGATTTTCATTCGTCTTTTTTTCAAATGTTAGGATTTTCAGGCTACACACCGTCTCTCTGAATTCCCTGTGCTCCTTTCCTTTTAAACATAGTCCCTTGATTCCCTCTCCACAGAGGTTGGATGAAGAAATCAGACCTGACAGACACATAACTTCTCAGCTGATTCATGTTTCACTTTAAAACTAGCCTGGTTTTCAAATGAGATTTTTCAAAAAGAGGGAATTTTGAAGATTTTCCACCGCCAGATATTTTAGTAGGAAGTAGGCTCAGCAAGCATATTAGGCACTTTTTGCTGCTTAAAGCCCCAGTCCTCCGTGTTTGTCTCATATGCTGGAGGTCCGTCTCTAACTGCTTAGAAATATTTCTAATGTTTCTTGAAACATGAATGTGTTCTTCCATGTTTAACACTAATATGACTCAATTATTTTTCAGCTTTATTATCACTGAATAAACTACAACCTTACAGTGAGCCTAATGAATGTATGTCTTGTTCAGATAAGTCTAGTTGAATTTGATGTTTTTAATAAAGAAACACATACTCTGGAACATGTTGCCTTTGTTCATAAAGTAAAAGAATAAAATTCTTTCTGTTGATTGATTCACTGTTGCATAAAAAAACCATAGGAGGAATGTTAGCTCCTTTGTTGTACTTTGCAAAACGTTTAAGCAGAGTATTTAATAAACAAACTGTATGTTGAATATTCCTTCATTTAGCAGGCACCTGATTTAATCAGTAGTTTAAGAATTTGACCCTTCTCTAGGTGAACCAAAGGATTAAAAAAAAAAAAAACCAGAAAGCTTTGCTGTGTACTGGTTATTTCCCTCAACCTTGAAATTTATCCCTAAGGCACTTAGTAAAACCCCTTTGTTGTAACAAAGGTCAACTTCATTGTCATTGTTTTTCTAACATGCTATTTGTTGAACAAATCCTTTACATTTCCCTCTTTAAAAAGTTTAAGTTGGGATGCACTAATGTGATAAACTGTTGACTTTCATCATGGTCACCCAGTTCTACAAAGTCAAAATGATCAAAGACTAAGCTATTTTCACCTTGCTTTAATCTTACTGCTTTCACAGAAGATAGAAGTAAACAGTCACGCAGAGCTCCAATTACTAATATCAAGATAAAAAAGAAATGGCTTTCCTTTTCCGCCTTTGAAATTATAAATGGATTGATGTAAAATAAAATTTCAGAGCCTCAAGTACTCACTTGCTTTCTGATTGCAAACAATGGGTCTTGAACAAAGAGAAATTACTGGGTGAAGAAGAAGAGGTAATCTGGCTACAGTCTCAGTGAGTTCCATGACAGCACAGACAGATTTCCACTATCAAACTCAATTTCCTTTGTTTTTCAGCTATTTAGATTAAAATTCTATATGCAAACTATAATTTGTATTTTCTCAAGTACCTATGTAGCAGATATATGGTTAAGAGAATTAAACAATTATTAAAAGAGATCTAAATTATAAGAGAAGGTAGACGCAATTTTATTTTATATTGCCCCAGAACAGAACCTATGGGGAAGAATATCCTGAGGCCATATGACACCCTCGCTCCCTTTTGAAAATTTTAACTGGGGCGTGGGGAATCTTTGAACCTCTTTTGTATGCTTTTTTTCTGTCCTGGTTAGGGTCATCACTAACTCTTTGGCAGAATTGCCCTTTTATTTGCATGTTTTATCAAAAATAATTGGTTATTTTATATGTTTTAAAAATAACTCCCCCATAAAAGCATTTTTTTTTCTCTGCCCACTATAATATTTAGGATATTTATTTAAATCTTAGAATCAGTCCAATGCTGTATCTGATAGAAATCCTGATTCCTTAACTCATGTCTATGCTAAGATGGAGTGTCCCCCACATCCTGTACAAGTAGAGATTCCTGCTGGATTGTTTTCTCATCTTTCATAGTAAACTGACAATCCTACTACTGGTTGATTTAAATTTCGAAATTTATAGACCACCCATCTACCATCAATCAGCATTATAGAAAACCAGCTCTCCAAGGTTTTTTCCACAGAGTTAACCTTGAATTGTCAGTGATGCAGTTATTCCTAATGTCAGATGAAAGAATGATTGGAAGGAAAATGGAGGGCAATTGATCTATATAGGAATTCATATCGTGGGCCACATGATTATATCATAATAATCTGCTTTCTGGAGTTGTCTTCATTAAATTGTGCTTTAATATTTGTCTTTGGCTTTTATTGGACTTGATTTAATAACTTGTATGAAATATGCTTCAACATTTTGACAGTGACCACTATATAATTTAATCTCCCTTTCCATGTAAAAGTTATTTAGTTTAATGTAAAAAATAACTTGATCTCTCCTGAGAAACTGGTATGTTTATTCCTTTCGCGTTTAAAAAAAATTATGCAACTTGTCATGTTCTTCATCTTTGCACTGTTTGCCAGGAAGCTCAAATACAAATCTAAATAATGCCTCCAGCTGTTATTAAAAATAACTTTATGGTTTAGCTTATCTGATTGTTTATAACTTGGGCCTATTTTTCCATTTCTTTTTTATTTGCCTTATGTTTGATTATATTTTTTATTTGCCTTATGTTTGATTATATTTTCTGCTTTATGCCTCTTAAATCTTTGTTGGGAGGAGATAGTATAAAAGTAAATTCTACAATTAAAATATTCTTGTTTTTATATAGTAATTTTCAGATTTTAAAATGTATGAAGGATTGTTTAAAGAAATGGTAATCAGATATTTTTATCTTTTTCTCTGAGAACAGGGTAAAACAGAAGTGAATATAATGAATTGCAATAGATATTAAACAGTAATTAGTAAAAATAAAGGTTTTTGTCTAGTGAGGTAGGTTAATGAGGAAGATTACAGGATCATATTTGAGACATCATGAAATGGGAGGACAATTTTGGCAATTTCTTCATATTCCTTAAATATGCCATCATTATAACTTAGTTATGGTTAGATTGTCTACACTTCTAACACCTCCTTAGCTGTTGACTTCTTGAAAATGTGATTCATGATTTAATCATTCCCAGTATATAGCACAATATCTGACCCATAGTAGGGCTTCAAAAATATTTTTGAATGCCAAATGAGTTTATCCATTCAGAGGCACTTCTGTGTGAAGAAATATTTCAGGGTGCTTTTCCAATCTTATGATTTCAATGAAAGCAATTTCATTTATTTTGCCATAGATATCATTTTCTAATATGGTACTTAATGAAGCCTCTTGATTCTGTAATCATTTATCTGTGAATGGGACATATATTATCTGATTAAAATAAGCCTATATTCAGCCATTTGTCTTGCCGTTGATAAAGTATATCAAAACCAAGTCTCAAAAATTGATCATCACTTACAGAAACCAAGAAAAATCAGCATAATACATTGGGAATATTTTTTTTAATTTACTGACTTTTGATAAAAATGATACTCCAGCAAATATAAAGTTTGAACAATTGTTTCAAAACAAATTGTTAAACTTAATTTTAAATGTTTTTATTGAGATGTGATTGACATATAACATTATATTAATTTCAGGTGTACAACATAATGATTCGATATTTGTGTACACTGCAAAATGATCACTACAATAAGTCTCCTTACCATATGTAACCATACAAAGTCACAAGTACTTTTTTTTCTCGTGTTGAGAACTTTTAAGATTTATTCTCTCGGTAACTATCAAATACACACTGTGCTGATACTGACTATAGTCACCATGTTGTGCATTACTCCCAGGACATTTATTTTGTAACTGGAAATTTGTACCTCTTGACCCCCTTCACCCGTTTTGCCAGTGCCCCAAACCACTTCCCATCATGCAAACACCATTTAATCTCTATATTTATGAGTTTTGTCTTGTTCTGTTTGTTCATTTGTTTTTAAATTTCACCTATAAGTCAAATCATTTGATGTTTGTCTTTCTCTGTCTGACTTATTTCACCTAGCATAATACACTCCATTCATAAACTCCATCTATGTCAGGGGTCCCTAATCCCCAGCCACAGACTGGTACTTGGCAGTGACCTGTTAGGAACTAGGCCACACAGCAGGAAGTGAGCAACAGGTGAGCAAGAGAAGCTTAATCTGTATTTGCAGCCACTCCCCAGCACTAGCATCATCACCTTAGCTCCACCTCAGATCATTAGGCATTAGATTCTCATAGGAACACTGGTTCCTGGTGCCAAAAAGGTTGGGGACCACTGATCTATGTTATCACAAATAGCAAGGTTTCATTCTTTTTTATGGCTTAATAGTATTACATTGTATATATATATCACATCTTTATACATTCATCCATGATGGACACTTAGGTGATTTCCATATCTTGGCTAATATAAATAATCCTTCAATGAACATGGGGGTGCATGTCTTTTTGAGTTAGTGTTTTTGTTTTCTTTGGATAGATACCCAGAAGTAGAATTGCTGAATCATATGGTAGTCCTATTTTTAATTTTTGAAGAATCTTCATGCTGTTTTCCATAGTGGCTGCACCAATTTACATTCCCACTAACAGTGCACAAAGGTTCTCTTTTCTCCACATCCTTGCCAACACTTGTTATTTTTTATCTTTTTTATAATAATCATTCTGGCAGGTATGAGGTGATATCTCTTTGTGGTTTTGATTTTCATTTTCCTGATTCGTGTTTTGAGCATCTTTTGAAGTACCTGTTGGCCTTCTGTATATCTTCTTTGGAAATTTTGAATCAGATTATTTGGGGGATTTTGCTGCTGAGTTGTGTGAGTTCTTTATATATTTTGGATATTACCCACTATGATTTGCAAATATTTTCTCTCATTCAGTAGGTTGCCTTTTCGTTTTGTTGGTGGTTTCCTTTGCTGTGTAGAAGCTTTTTAGTTTGATGTAGTCCCACTCATTTATTTTTGCTTTTGTCGCCTTCGCTTTGGGAGTCAGATCCAAAAAATCATCATTAAGATCCATGTCAAGGAACTACATATGTTACCTTCTAGGAGTTTTATTGTTTTAGGTCTTACATTCAAGTCTTTAATCCATTGTGTGTTAATTTTTGTGTGTGGTGTTAGATAGTAGTATAATTTCATTCTTGTGCACAGCTGTCCAGTTTTGTCAACACCATTTATTGAAGAAGAGACTGTCCTTTCCCCATTTTATGTCCTTGCCTCCTTTGTTGTAAATTAATTGACTATACATGCATGTGTTTATTTCTGGACTGTCTATTCTGCTTTATCAATCTATGTGTCTGTTTTTATGCCAGTATTATACTGTTTTAATTACTATGGCTTTGTAATATAGTTTGAAATCAAGGAGCCATTGCTTCGTCTATTCGGGGTCTTTTGTGATTCCATATAAATTTTGACATTATTCTATTTCTGTAGAAATGACATTGGAATTTTGGTCAGGATTACATTGACTCTATAGATTGCTTTGGGTAATGTGGATATTTTAACAATATTAATTCTTCCAATCCATGAGCATGGAATATCTATCCATTTGTTTGTGTCTTCTTTAATTTCTTTCACCAATGTCCAGTCATTTTCAGTGTATAGGCTTTCAGTTTTTTGGTAAAATTTATTACTAGCTATTTTATTCTTCTTGATGTAATTGTAAATGGATTGTTTTCTTAATTTATCTTTCTAGTAGTTCATTGTTGGTATGTAGAATCCAGCCAATTTTTGTATATTGCTTTTGTACCCTACAACTTTACTGAATTTGTTTATTATTTCTAACACTTTTTTGATGGAGTCTTTAAGATTTCTATATAAAATTATGTTGTCCACAAAGTGACCGTTTTACTTCTTCTTTTCCTATTTGGATTTTTTTTATTGCCCTATTATTCTTGCTAGGACTTCCAATATGGTGTTGAATAAAAGTGGCAAGAAGTGGGCTTTCATGTCTTGTTCCTGAAAAGCTTTGAGCTTTTACCATTATGATGTTGGCTGTTGGTTTGTCATATATGGCCTTTATTATGTTGAGGTACATCCCTCTATACTCACTTTGTTGGTACCCACTATTTATCATAAATAATGTTGAATTTTTCAAATGTTCTTTCTGCACCTATCAAGATGATCTTATGATTTTTATCCTTCATTTTGTTAATATGGTGAATCATATTGATTGATTTGTGAATGTCAAACCATTTTTCCACCCATGGAATAAATCCCAATCAATCATGGTGCATGATTCTTTTAATGTATTGTTGAATTCCATTTGTTGAGGATTTTTGCATCTTCATTCATTAGGGATATTAACCTATAGCCTATAATTTTCTTTTTCCTTCTTTCTTTTTTTTTTTTTTTTTTTTTTTTTTGGTGATGTCTTTGTCTGGTTTGGGGATTAGAGTAATGCTGGCCTTGTAAAACGAGTTTAAAAGCATTCCCTCCTGTTTAATTTTTTGAAAGAGTTTGAAAAGCAAAGGTATTAAATCTTCTTTGAATGTTTGGTAAAATTCACCTGTGAAGACATCTGGTCCTGGACTTTTGTTTGTTGAGAGATTTTTGATTACCAATTCAGTCTCTTTACTAATAATCAGTCTGGTCAGATTTTCTGTTTCGTCACGATTCAGAGATTGTATGTTTCTAGGAATTTATACATTTCTTTTAGGTTGTCGAGTTTATTGGCATTTTCAGTTGCCCCTTGAATAACATTGGATTGAACTGTGTGGGTCCACTTACGTGCAGATTTTTTTTCAGTAAGTACAGCCAGCCCTCTGTATCTGCTGATTTCACATCTGCAGATTCAACCAAACACTAATTGAAGACAGGATTTTTGATCCACAGTTGAGAATCTCCAGATATGGAGGGCCAAGTATACACAGTGTTCTATACCATTTTATATAAAGTACTTGAATATCTGCAGATTTTGGTACCTGCAAGGAGTCTTGGAACTGTTCCCTCACAGATATTGCAAATCAACTGTAGTTAAGTTTTGGGGGAGTTAAAATGTATAAATAGATTTTCAATTGCACACAGGGTTGGTACCACTAACCCCACATTGTTGAAAGGTCAGCTGTCATTTCTCATAGTAGTCCTTTATGAATCTTTGCATTTCTTTGCTATCAGTTGTAACTTTTTCTCTTTCATTTCTGATCTCTTTTATGTGAGCCCTCTCTTTTTTTCTTGGTGAGTCTAGCTAAAATTTTGTCAATTTTGTTTATCTTTTCAAAAAACCAGCTCTTTTGTCTATTGTCTTTTTGGTCTCTATTTCACTTTTTTCTATTCTGATATTTATTTCCTTCTGCTAACTTTGGGCTTTGTTTGCTCTTTATCTAGTTCCTTTAGATTTAAAATAATATTGCTTACTTGAGATTTTTCTTGTTTTTGAGGTAGGCCTGAATTTCCCTCTTGAAATTGTATCACTATTAATTTCCCTCTTAGAACTGCTCTACTGTATCCCATAGATTTTGGTATGTTATATTTCCATGTTCATCTGTCTCAAAATATTTTTGGATTTCTCCTTTTATTTCTTCATTGTCGTTCAGTAGCATGTTGTTTAATCTTCACATATTTTTAATTTTCCAGTTTTCTTCTTATAATTAATTTTAATTTCATACCATTGTGGTCAGAAAAGCTGCTTGATATGATTTCAGTCTTCTGAAATTTATTGTGTTTTATTTTGTGGCCTAACATACAATCTGTCCTGGAGAATTTTCCACATACACTTGATAAGAATGTGTATTCTGCTGCTTTTGGATGGAATGTTTCCTAAATTTCTGTTAAGTCCAACTGATTTATTTTATTTAGTTATTTATTTTGAATATTTACTCTGTGTAGGCATTATACTAAGCGCTTTATTTATTTATTTATTTTTATTAAGTTAAGTCCAACTGATTTAATGTGTCACTTAAGGCCAGTGTTTCCTTATTGATTTTCTGTCTTGGGTGATTTATTCATTGGTGTAAGTGGGATATTAAAGTCTTTATCAGGTAAATTACTTATTTTCATTTCATTAAGGTTTTTTCCTTGAGGTTTTATCTTGTTCTTTTGTTTGTGTTATTATATTGCTATCAATTTCTCTCTTTAGATCTGTTAATATCTGCTTTATATATTTAGACGTGCCAATGTTGAGTGTATAAATATTTACAATGTTATATCCTCTTGTTGGATAAACCATTTTATCATCATGTCATGCCCTTCTCTTCTTTTCACGGTCTTTTTTAAAAGTCAATTTTATCTAACACAAGTATAGCTACCCCAGCTCTCTTTCAGTTTCTATTTGCATGCAACATCTTTTTCCATATCTTCACTTTCGGTCTGTGTGTGCCCCTGTATCTGAAGTGAGTTTCTTGTAGACAGCATGTAGATGGGTCTTATTTATTATTATTGTTATTCATTCATCCACTCTCTATCTTTCCATTGGAGAAATTTTTTCATTTACATTTAAAGTAACTATTTATAGGTATGTACTTATTGTCATTTTATTCATTGTTTTCTAGCTGTTTTTATAGTTTCTCTGTTTCTTTCTTCTCCTGCTCTCTTGCGGTTTGATGGCTTTCTTTAGTGTTATACTTAGATCTATTTACTATAGATTTTTACTTTGTGATTACCATGAGATTTACATATAACAGCATGTGCGTATGTATATATAGCAATTCAAGTTTGAACATATCCTAAAACTACATTTTTACCTCCCACCCCACCATGTTTTATGTTTTTGATTTTACATCATTTTATTTTGTAGATGTCTTAACTGATTATTGCAGTTACAGTTACATTTACTATTTTTGTCTTTAACCTTCATACTAGCTTTATACATGATCAATACACTACCTTTACTATATATTTGTATTTCCAGTGAGACTATTCTTTCATATGTACTCTCGTTACTAATTAGTGCCCCATTTTTTCAACTTAAAGAAGTGCCTTTACCACTTCTTATAAGGCCAGTTTAGTGATGAGAAACTCCTTTAGCTTTTGCTTGTCTGGAAAACTTTTTATCTCTCCTTCACTTCTGGATGATAACTTGTCAGGTAGAGTATTCCTGGTTGGAAGTTTTTTCTTTCAGCACTTTGAGTATATTCTCCCACTACCTGCCTGCCTGCACAGTTTGTGCTGAAAAATCTGCTGACAGTATTATGGAGGTCCCCTTGTACGTAACTAGTTGTTTTTCTCGTGCTGCTTTTAAGCTATTTTCACTTAAAAAAATTTTTTTCTGTTCTTTTTGGGTGAGTTCCACTTCTCTGTCTTCTAAATCACTAATCCTTTCTTCTGGCTTATTCAGTCTGATGTTGAACCCCTCTGGTGTATTTCAGTTCATTTATTTGTATTGTCTGCTCTTTAACTTCTGTTTAGTACTTTCTTAAATTTTCTGTTTCTTTGTTGAAGTTCTCACTGTGTTCATCCATTCTTCTCCAAGAACATCTTTATAACCATTACTTCGAACTCTTTATCAGGTAAATTACTTAGTTTCATTTCATTAAGGTTTTTTTTTTTTTCCCTGAAGTTTTTATCTTGCTCTTTTGTTTCGAGCATATGTCTTTTTTTCTTCATTTTATTTGACTCTCTGTGTTTGCTTATTGCTATGTATTATGTAAAACAGCTATCTCTCCTAGTCTTAAAGGAGTGGCCTTGTGTGATAAAACTTATTGTTTAACATTGCCCTTGCTTTTGATTATTTCTCAAGTCTTTTGATTGCCTAAGCAGCAATATTTATTCTTGATAGGTCTCAGTTGTTCAGGGTGTGCCAAGACCTGTCAGTTTTTCAAAGGGAGGGATATCAGTCAGCACCCAGTTCAGGCTGATTGGAAGCTAGACCCTCAGGCAACAACTTTCAAATTATGCAAATACATACATTCCTGTGGAACCACAATCATAACCCCTGTTGGCCTCAGAACCAAGTTATCTGGCGGTGTCCCCTGGGCAATAGTTGCAAAAATCAGGGCTTCACATGAGTGTATAATCTTCTATCTGGGAGGTCCCTGCAAACTATGGCAAGGCAAAGAGGAAACACTAAGGTAGCATCCCCTGGCCCACTTTCCCTGAGAGCACCTCTGTAGCTTCTAGATGTGTGGCAAACTGAAAGCCTCCCCCTGAGGCTGAAGCTCCAGGATAAATAGAGGCTGAAGCTCCAAGATAAGTAAATAGGCTTTTGTCACATAAAGACTGAGGATGTATTTCAGTCTGCTGTCTGTGCAGTGCCCTGGGATTGGTAGCCTCCCAAGAACTGTCTCTCTGATTGTTACAGTTCTGTGGGACCCAGGAATGCAAGTCCCCCATGGCCACCAGAGCCAGGTAATCAAGAAGTTTCCCATGTGGGCTGCCTAATCCAGCCAACTTTAGTGAGGTAGCAGAAGAGCTTAGCAAAGCAGTGGGAGTGTGTAGGGTCCAGGCACACTTACCGGCTTTAGCTGGGCAGTAGGAGAGCACAGGGATCGTGTGCGCCCACCTACACTAAAGTAGAGGATGAGCGCAGAAGTGGTGCCTGTCAATTCTTCTATCCCTGGAGGATCCCAACAGGACCCTGCTCCTCTGGCAGATGCTTCAAGATTAGCAAAGAGTCTTCACATCTAGACTAGGAGCTTTTCAAACCTCTGCATTTGCACCATCACCTAAGGCAGGTGAAAGGCAGATGAGTCTGCATGTGAGCCTTTTAAGAAGTTTCAGTTCCCAAGCCCTTTGGATCTCCTACATGTAAGCCCTGTTTGTTTTCAAAAACAGATGTTTTGGGATCTTGTCTGTCTCACACAGGCCCCAAGGGTTTTAGTGCCTGATGTGGGCACAAACCTCTTTCTCCTCAGAGAGAATCTCTGGAATTTTGAGATCTCTCCCAGTTGTAGGTCATCACACCAGGAGATAGGATTTTTAGCAAGACCACATTTCTGTCTCACCTATCCATCTCAGTGTGGCCCTTTTATTATTTGTAGTGAAGGAGCTATTCAGCTAGTTTTCAGGTCTTTTTCAGAGAAAATGTTTCCATATGTAGCTAGAGATTTGGTGGGTCCACCATGAGTGGTGAGTTCAGGATCTTTCTATGGCAACATCTCGGACACACACCTAAGTTTTGAGAAGTCATGCTTTCTAGAACACTGTAAATGGCTCTTCGTGGTTTTATTTCTTGTGGCTGGTACCTGCTCCTGTCAAACCGTGAAGATTGTAATCTCATTTGGACACAAGGGGGAAATTTTAAAGCAAATGTTAAAGGGAAATCTAATTATTTTTTGAAATCTGGAATGTGTACAAGACCCACAGACAAAGGTTCTTAGTTTTAACAAAATTTCTATCTGACTTCAATAAAAGTTCTATTAATGAATTACGTATATATACAATGTATATATACACATAGTTTCTTCTCCTTAGAGCATAAGCTCCACCAGAACAGGGATTTTTATCCGTTTTGTGCACCGATGTATTTCCAAGTGGCCTAGAATAATGTCCAACACAAATCTGTTTTCCTTAGACATTTGTTGAATGAATATAAAAAGTTCATGCTGAGTGAATGATAGCACTTCATATTTAGCTCTATTTCAGTCCAATTAAATTTTTTCCATTATTTCACAGACATAAAATCATTGAGACAGGAAGCCCAAGAGAAAAACCTGGGACATGCAAGTATCTTCCAGCATAGGCAGCACTGAACATCCTCGTGTAATTCATTCTAAAATTTGGAATCTCAAGATTATTTATTTCCTTGACCAAACAACTTCAGGAATCTTTTCTTACCATTAAATCAAATGTTTATGAAAAGAAAACTGCTACCTGTACTATTCTCCCCACAACCTATTATCACCCCACCCTCTCCCTAAATCCTCCTCCTTAACAGAGCAAAATCAAAACAAAAAATAAAGATATGCAAATACAGGTTCCAAACTGAAATGAAAGTAATAAATACCCTAAAAGTATTATATGCAACCCAGCTATCCTTCCTCACCATAGATCTATGAGACTTTGGAATTTTTACTTAGTATTGAAAAGCTCTCTGGAAATACTTGGCCTCACACTATATTTCAACTTATCTTTTTACCCTCAACAAAAGAGAGGTTTTTCTTGGAGAACCAAAGAGTCTGTTGATTCTTGACTTTGTCTGTGCCTAGGGATGGAAAATTATGTGAATGAGACCTACCGTGATGAGTCCACGTAGAGCTTAGATACACAGCTTTTGTGCCCTAATCTAGGGGCCATCGGCTCACTTAGCTTTGAAAGATGGAGTCTAGAGAAAGCATCTGTGTAAAGGAAATATGCTCTGGATCTGAGTTTAGAAACTATACATGAAAAACTATTTCAAAAGAGCTAATATATTTATTGAGGGTTGTTTTTATATGACACAGTTTCATCAGGGTAAAAGGTGAAATAGACAATCAAACATGTGAATAATGAGTTGATTCATTGGCTGCTTGACAATGCATGCTCTTGGCTAGGTTATGAAATCATACTCTGAATACACACACACACACACATAGAGAGAGAGAGAGAGAGAGAGAGAGAGAGAGAGAGAGAGAGATGGGGAAGGGAGAGAGGGAATTGAAAGATCAAAGCCTGAGGCTCTGATTCAGTCCTAAAAAGTTATAGTGAAAACAAAGCCAGTTGGTGTATTAGTCCTAAACCAAAAAAACATCAATCAGGAAAATTACCCCATCTTGTTGTCCTCTCTTTGAATAAATAAGGAAAATTATTGTTGACATTGGAGACAGAAGAGAAAATATAAACCTTAGATTTAAATAATTCTTTCCTCAGATTAATTTAAAGGTCTACTTTATGCATAAAATGAAAAACCAGAGTCTTGTATTTGTGATGTTTCATCCACTTCACATGAACATTACTAAAATTGAACTAAATTCCTTGGAAAAAATAATAGTATATCTGCTTTCCATGAAATCTCTCTAAAGGATATTGATGTTTTTATTTGCTACAATGAACTACCTGAATGTCATGCCATAATACAACATGACGATACTTAACCTGGGGTAATTCACCATGATGACACTTTTTTGAGGCAGAATTTGAAGTATTTTTAGATTAACTTAACCATATTAGCGAGCATTGCACAGAATCTGCTACAGCTTTTTGAGTCTAAATGCATTAAATATCATTTGATCCTTGTGTATCACTAATACCAAATACCAGCTCTCATAGAGCTATCATGGGAAAAAGACACCATGGATCAGCCAGCTGTAATCTCTTCCTGATACAGGACAGAATGGAGTTTTATAAATACTCCCCAGGGTGTCCCGGCACGTGTTTGATGGTAGGAGGCAAGGATCATTTTTCTCTCTGCACCCACAAGCAGCTGACTGCTAAATACAGTTGGATGGGAATTTACTGTAGTCCTATAGCACCCAAATGTGTGGCCACGTTGATGCAGCAGCTTGCTCTGTAGTCCTTCCTGTGAGCTCAGACTTCATATGAAGCATGTAGCCCAATGCCCAGCAGAGGGCTTTAGCATGTGGTGGACATGATTGTCAGGTTAGTAGCAGCCTTCAAAGATAACAAGGAATGAGCAGTAACGCTCAGTCTCCTAATGCAAGCCTCGTGGAAGAGAAGAGATGTGCGAGAGGCACCCAGGAGCCAGCACCTTGTTGGGCTTGTTTTTATTTTAATATTTTTTAACATAAAAGTAATATTTGTTGTAAACCATTCAAATATAGAGGTATACAGAATAGAAATAAGTGCCTTTGCACAGGCCGCTCACACTTTCCACTCCTATCCCCAGACACAATGGCTGTTAATTGTTTTCTGAATATTTTATTTTGGGACTAGGCCTAAACATCTCAAGTTGATAGAACCAAATGGTTTAATGATTCTTATAATGGAACTCATTCATAATTGAAAATCCCATTACATCTATCATATCCCCCATTATATATCTCCAATAGGTTCTTATTATAACTATTTTATCAATAACTCTTGAAATACCTTACCATAATGCATCTAACCAGGAAGGAGAACTCCTTAACAACATTTAAAATGTTGTGGTTGTCTATAGTTAATTGCTATGTGTTTATTATCCATGGATCGGAAAAATAGTAATAACAAAAAAAAAGAAAGAAAAATAGGAACAACAAAAATCTATGAAATGAACAACAATTTAAAACGAATTCACATCTTTTTTATCACAAGAGCATATATAGACGTTTAAAAAATAATACCTGCATGTACAACACATTGTTTAATTAGGCTGCAAATAATAATTGCTGTGCACATGGATTTGTGGATCAGATCATTTGAGAAAATTAATTCATCACTGCTGACCATGTCGACTCACCCCCAACACAGACACAGACACAGACACACAGATGCGCGCGCGCACACACACACACACACACACACACACACACACACACACCCCTACCTCCCAGGTTCAGAAATACCAGTTTTGAATTATAGAAACTTTTTATCCATCAGGGAAGTTCACCTAAAGTAAACCCTTTAAAACAATAATGTGAAGCAATACTGTTCTAAATGGGTCATCATTTAATTTTTAGATATTTATGTGTTTTGAAGAGCAAATAGGCTTTCTATTCCAAAATAGCTCAATTTATTTTGACTGCAACATCAGATTTTCCAAGGACTTGGATTTCAAACACTGTAATCATTTATACATAAGTTGATAATTACTTTACAAAAATAAAAACTGTTGCTGTGGTGGTGGTATGGTGTGGGCATATGTGGTGTTTTCTATCATCCCAGAGGTTTCACAATGTGCTCAGCTCTATTGATTTTGGAAAATATGTTGTTTGCTTCTGCATGATTTTCAATATCTGCATCTTCCAGGTGAGGAAGAGGAGAAAATGGGCGGGTGACTGTGCCTCAGGCAGGACCTTGCCCACGCCAGGGCTTATAGCAGCTCGCCCATCTCTATGACCTTTAGCAGATGATTTTGCTCTGAGTACTTGGCTTCATGGGCAAAGGCCTCATACATGAAGAATATTCAGTCCATTTACCAAAATTTCCCCAAGGAATACATTTTTTTTAATAAAGTACACTCTGAGTGACCCATTTACACTCTCGTTCCATCAGAGTATCACAATCCCACGGAGTAGTGAGCAGTTCTAGGTAGGCATTTAGCCCCATGAAAGAGCTGTACTCTACTTTAACGGAAGCATATTTCACAGGTCCTTTGTGTTTATTACCATTTTTTTCCCAGGGGAAACTGTATTACAAGGAGCACACACATAGTTGCCGTTATCTGTGACTTTTCTCAAATTTCTTTTTCATTTTTTACTAAAGAGAAAAATGAATGAGTTGGTCTTTAGGAGCCTGACCAAAAAAGGTTTTAATAGAGGCAACAAAATGGACCACTTAAGGTATTAAGTCTTTGGTGCTACTATCACACCAAATTTAGTGAAGATAGCAGAACCAGGTAATTCTTAGTATACAGTAGTCCTACCCTCTGTTTCACTTTCCACAGTTTCAGTGACTGGAGGTCAATGGCAGTCCAAAAATATTAAATGGAAAATTCTAGAAATTAGCAATTCATAAGTTTTAAAGTAAGCACAGTTCTGAGGAGTGTGTTAAAATCTCACACCATCCAGCCCTGTCCCACCTGGGGCATGAATCCAGAATATCCACACTGTATAGGCTACCTGTGCATTTGCCACTTAGTAGGGGTCTTTGTTATCAGGTGACTGTCATGGTATTGCTGTTCTTATGGTTCAAGTAACCTTTATTTTACTTAATAATACCTCCAAAGCCATTCACATAGCTTTTAGTACAGTATATGCTTACAGTTGTTCTATTTTATTATCAGTTATTATTGATAATCTCTTACTGTGTCTAATTCACAAATTAAATTTATCATAGATGTGTATGTATAGGAAAACACATAGTACAGTAAGTCCTCATCAATCGGTTCTGCAACTTTAAGCAAAAGGTTATACAACAAAACCAATTTTACCTTAGGCTAATTGATATAAACAAGAGTTACGTTCCTATGTCATCTCATCAACGTTATAACAAAATGACATTGAACGAATGATGTTATTCGAGGATATGCTGTATATGTAGCATTCAGTACCATTCAGTACCATTCAGTTTCAGGCATTCACTCAGGGTCTTGAAACATATCTCCCTCAGATAATGGGAGACTATTGTAACTTTAACTCTGAAACTGAGCATTCCAATCATCTGTGCACTACAGAGCATGTCTTTGTTTATTGCTCAAAGTTAAAGACATCCAACTAAGCTTGCGCCAAAAGTGAAGAAGGAAGCCCCTGGCCCTCCCAAAGCCAAAGCCAAAGCAAAGGCTTTGAAGGCAAAGAAAGCGGTGCTGAAAGGTGTCCACAGCCACAAAAAAGAAGGTACACACATCACCCACCTTCCGACGGCCCAAGACACTATGGCTCCAAAGGCAACCCAAATATCCTCGGAAGAGCGCCTCCCAGAGAAACAAGCTTGGCCACTATGCTATCATCAAGTTCCCCCTGACTACTGAGTCAGCCATGAAGAAGATAGAAGACAACAATACACTTGTGTTTATTGTGGATGTCCAATAAAGGCCAATAAGCACCGGATCAAACAGGCTGTGAAGAAGCTCTATGACATTGACGTGGCCAAAGTCAACACCCTGATCAGCTTAGTAAGTCCTACTTTTTTCCCCACACAAAGAGAACAACATAGAGACCTAAAGGCAGGCTTGTCAGATAATTTTTAATAGGATTTGAGAAAACTCTGCACATATTACCCAAGCTAATCAAATGTTGTCTAGGGAGAAAAAATAGTTTCTTTTCTTCATATCTGCGTGGTTAAAATGTATAGCTTCCTCCTGGGAAGAAATCATGCAAAAATAATAGCACAAGAAAAAACAGGAGGATGTATCTCATTCACCCTGTTCTCAGTGCCAGAATGGGCTCCCTAAACATCAGAGAAATTCAAGATGACAAAGAATGGTAGCCAGCCCTGGTGATTTTGCTGTCAAGGGAGTGAGGTGTAAGTGGCTTCCAGAACCCTTAGTGAGCCAGGAAATTAAGGGGTGGGGTGGGGGGGAGGAATAACATTAATCAAAGTACTAGAATAACAGGTATAAAACTGCATTCATGTAGCATAATTGCAGTGAAAATTGTAAGACCTCTCTTAGGAACCTATTTCTTGAGTATCCGACGTTCATATTTAGTCTTTCTATGAGAAGTCTGAAGGCTTCAGTTATCTTTGTTATCCAAATAAAAGGACTTGTGTTTTTCACTGTGAGTTCTAACCATTTTCCTGTTCACTCATGACGTCTCTAAACTGATTTCTCTCACAACTTAGCCAAGACATAGAAAACACTTTCACAGTGGCAGGTTTAACTTCCCATTCCTTTGAAAGGTCTACTAAGGAAAATTTGCCCAGCTTAGAAGTAATAGATGTGCATTTTCTTTTCACATCTAAGTGCTCTTCCATAAAAACCTAGGGTGAGAGAAGAGCCCTATGTTTTAGAGGAAAAGATGCTCTCCTCCCATACTGGGCCTATTGCTTGCCATGCCACAACTTCAAGTCTCGTTGCTCTTGGAATATAGAAATCCCCATTCAGTATGATTCATTAAGGGCAAAGGAAAATCTCTGTAAGTCCAACCTCCCACTCTCTGCAGGAGCTGCTGCAAGGGTTCTATCATGCCTCTCTCTGGTCAACATGGCTGCTGGCATCCTCACCCAATGTGCTTGGGTATGATGGGGAATCTTTTAAATCAGGAGGAGGATCCTATTCCAGGCACATGTTAGGTCAAGATGCTACCCTTTAAATTAAGAGATACTATTGCTGCTCCAGTCATCTGTAGGGAATGCACTTTAGGCTGTTGGTTTTCTTTTGCTGTTTTTAATAGTGTGATGTATTTGTAGACACTGGCCTGTTCTCTCACTCATCCTCTCCAGTGACAGATGTCATATTCATTTCTAAAAAGACTAATCTAGAATAAAGTGCATAGAGAAAAAGACAAAAAATAAAGCAAAGCAACTGCCTATAGATGGATCATATTCAATTCTCATTAAAGCTAACTGGCTGGAGACCGTCTATGTCAAAATAAGAAGTAATGTTCAAATTCCGTGAGCTTGCGTGGTATGATTTACTATAACAGTATTTTCAAGATAAGGTGAGCATGACCTTAAAAATCCAACAAAGCAATAATTGACTCAGTCAATATGCAAGCTTTGCAAAATTCTTTTGCACATATGCCCTGGAATGGCCTTAATTTTTAGAACCGGCTTCTGCCATCTATAAAGGCAGAGACTTAAAGCTGTAGCTAAAAGGTCTGACAAACACAAATAAAAATCTATTCCATTGTTTCATGTTTGCTTGTTACAAAGGTAAATTCATGTTCTACCAAAATCATTTGTGAAACAACTCATTTATTCAGGCTAAAATTTTATAAGTAGACGTCAATTCGAACATTTGTATTCCTGAAAAGTATCATGAAATTATATCAAACTTTTAAAAGGCTCACAGCATATCAGATATTTGGAATTTCTTGCTTAGTAAGACTTTGAAAGTAATTTGGATTTTCTTTATTCTTATTTAAATCCCCAGGACCTAGTATGTGAGTTGCACTTAAAAGGGAACTAACAATATTGTTGAACCTTTGAAAGACTAACTCAGATGTATTCAGCTTAAAATCAGGAAAAAAAGGCCAGGTTATTCTTAGGGCTCCATGCTACTATATTCCTCATCCTCACAATATCCCCTATTTGATTAACAGAAACAACTGCATTTAGATTTTACAGTCAGAACAAATGAAGCTATTGCTATTAATTATGAATATTCTGGACACTTCATTCAAGAGAAAAATGGATTTGATTACACACAAAGACACACACAGACATACAGACACACACACACACACACACACATGTGTCGGGGTCTCTCCTCTGTGCTTCAACATCTCCGTTACTGTACTTAATTATCTGAATTTTATCTATCTCAAGAAGGACCTGAATTCCTCTGTATTTCCAGCTCCTAGTAAAATACCACAATATAGAATATACTCAACACAGTTTTATAGAATGAAACAATGGATATTATAAGAGAGGAATTAGTAAGCTGATTATAGAATCCAAATGTGGCCCTAGCTATATTTCATCAGTTTATCTAAGAGTAAGATACTGAGAGATTGAGTTCCTACCATGTGCAAGGCTCTGTGCTAAGTTGTGATGTATAAGAAAGAGTTTGCACGCAATGATTTTATGTCATGAAAGAACATTTGTTGGAAACTGTACTTCCTGTCTGCTTTGAGGACTGTTCCAGAAATGTGATAGGTGATAGAATAGATATAGTCAATTCTGAGTCACTTTTTAATCATTGAATTTCAGAATCATCCACACTTTTCTTACTGAGTTTTCTAATTCTAGCCTTATGTAATAAAATTATGACAATTTTCCTCCACTTGATGTCTATTTTTTTCCTAAATTGAATACCTGGGTGGTGTTTTTGAAATTGCCACATTGTTAAGGTTTAGTGTGATTGTAGAATGTAAGGGGCAAAGCTGAGAAAATTTTCTGTATAATCTCTGTGAAATCTCAGATCTTCCTTTATTGTCTTTTTCTATGGAGGAAAGGACGCGGAAGAAAAAGAGAACTTTGAGAGACATACAGCTTTGTTCAGATTGGTCCCCTTCGAAGTTTTTGCGACTCCAGCTAATGATGAACTCGCTTGCATCAATTCTTTGCATTTTCTAAAGATATTGATATTTGCAAACAGAAATTAGCTTATTTTATCTTCTCAGGAATTAACTTTTTAAAAAGCCAGAATGATTTTTACCCAAATTCTTTGTGTGGCTTCACTAATGTATTCAAACTTATCTCCCGCCTATTGTATTCATTCTAAACTGGCTCCAGAAATATTTTATGACTTCATTAAACAAAGACATACTGCAGTTATTATCCTTCTACGTTATTGATATGAATGACCATGTTTACAAGTAAAGAAATGGCATTACTTTTAAAGTCATTTCAGTTAACTCTTTTCTAAGTATTTTACCCAGGACGTTGTTCATTCATTGTGAGTACTTACTCCTTTGATAACTCTGACTTAGACTTCGGCAGTCGTATCACCAACTTGTATCTTATAGGGACGGTTCCATTTTCATGGGAACTCAGTTGCTTCCTTCAGAAAGATAACAATAAAAATCACTGACAACACAGCAAGGCCAAAAATTCTGAGGTTAGAATATATTCTGTGTAGCATAGAGGACACCTTACCTGGAGAAGTTATACTAGGAGTACAGTATATCATTCCCTCTGTATAGCACCATGTGCAATTAAGAATCTATCACATGGATTTGGACAGAGAGGTGTGGAAATTAATCTTCCTTAACTGGGGGTTTGCTGGTAAACCAGCTCTCCAGAGGTTGAGGACTTGGGAGAGAGGAGTGACAGAAGCTCTGATTTCTAGAATTTGCCAGTTACCGTGTTGTAAATACCCTACACACAAGCCTCCAAATTCAAGGTATCAATGTGATGTCACTGACTGTGCAGTTAGAAAGAGATGCAAAATCAGCTCTGCCCAAGCCCATTCGAGCCAGCTCTGGCACACACTGGACCTCCATAGGCTCATCCCAGCTCCAGGGCTCCCTAGGATCGGCTCAGGTCTCTGCTGTGACTGCATCACATTTCAATCTCTCCCTCCCCTTCTACCTTCTTCCCTCAGAACAAGTGTTGCTCCTGAGAACATGCTCTGATAAACTTTGTGCATGGGTTATCTCAGTCTTAAAGTCTGTTTTCCTAGGACCTGACCTATGACAAAGAGAAATAGACAGTTCATTATCATTGGAGCTAAGAGAGGAAAACTCTCTGTTCTCTCTCCTAAATCCATTAGCTAATTAGATCAACTATAACCTCTATTTGGTTTCCTAATAAGTCACAGAATTTATCTTGATAAATTAATAAATAGGAAACTCTTCTGTTCTTTCTCCTTTGTTCTGTCAGTCTTTATTCAAGTCTTTGGTTGCAGACAGACCACACACAAACCAGGTCAGATGTGACCAGATGCTGACATTTGAGATTCACAGTGCACATTTCTTTATTGTCACAAAAAAGGGTTATTGCAAAACTGGGAAGACAATCTCATATTCAAATATTATTACTATCTTATTTGTCCTATTCTATCACTAAAATACTTCATAGCTAACTCTAGTGTGGAGGCACACAAAATGAATGGATTCCTTAGCCATAAATGGCACTGGCAAAATTTCTTTTTGCCATGTGAAGCTAAAAAGAAGAGAAGATATTAATGAGATGAAATAGAATAATGTACCGGAGTAGCTATAATTCTTAGTCCTGGTAAATTGTAACTTAGATTAAAATGTAGGTGAAAAATTTTGAGTCTAGGCTATTTCCCCAGAAAAACATGACAATTTATGTATTCAGTTTTCAATTATCTACTCAAGGAGAAATAGCAATAATGGCAACTATCAAAAAGAGTAGATAGTGAACAAACTCATTTCTATTTGACTTTAAAATATTGTTTTGTATTCTAAAACCAACATTTGAATGTGGATGCACTTTATATTCTAGAAAGCTACAATGCCTCTAACTTAAATACTGAAATTATACTTTAGAATCAGACTGAAGAAAGCAGCTTATATTTTTCATCTTGTCTTGTATAATATATTCTTGCTGTCTATATTTTTGCTGAGAATAGATGTCATTATGTCTTAGGATAATGTTAAGTTCATTCTAAAGCAGAAAAAATTTGCATCTATAAGCTTTCTAGTTCATAATTTCCCAGCACTGATGATAATTAAATATTTTGGTTCAACGAACACCCTACTTTTCTGCCCTTGCTTGTTATTTAAAAGTATTTTGTATCAAAAAAATAAATAAATAAACAAAATGAGTGGTCAAGGTAGGAGTTGTCTAAACAAGGTTTGAGATATTTGAACTGAAATATCTGCCCGTGGAAATTGAGTTGGCTATATATACATTTTCCACATGTATTTTGGCCTTGGTTTGATTATTTTTCATTCAGTAAATGCTAATATGTATATAACAAGACCTGGCTCATGTTAGCAGTCAGTAACTACCCATTTCCTTCATTCCTTCTTTCTTCCTTTTCACATTCAATAATGTTTTATATAAGATGCTTTATGTTAATGTTTCATGTATTTTAATAAATGTTTATATTTTATTCCACTCTTTCTTTGTATAGAAAATTCTATAAAAGTGAAAACTTTAAAAAAATATATGATAGGGTAAAACCTTCCAGGTTTTATTTTCTCAGTGTCAACATTCAATACATGTTTCAATTCCTAAAAGCTGCCTCTGTGGGAATTGGTTTATCAATATTAAGCAAATAATTTATTAAGAGCCATAGCATTTTAAAGGGTAAGAATGAGGGGATAAGAATGAGGGCTTCTGTAGACTGAAAATTGACCACATGCTCTCCCACCTCACTCTGCTCCAGTGGCTCATCCAGTCTTATTCTTAGTCATGTGGCACATTTCCATTCTAGAACAATACATTTTTACATAAGACAAAAGATTATCAAGCATGCATTGTTTTTTAGTGTTTGCTTTGGGACACCTTTGCTTTGTTGTTTCACTTGATAAGTATTTGGGGTTTGACCAAAGTTGATTTTCTTTCCCTTTAAAGATCTAAATAGTATCTTCAGGTGAACACTGACAAGGCAGTGGAGAGGTAGGTTAAACAAATGGCCAAGAGTTTGATCTCCCAAGGTTATGATTTTCTCATTATTACAGTGAATATAATAATATAAAATGAAGAGGTTTGTGGTGATGATTATAGATAATAAATGTAAGTAAATTAGTGTATAGTAGTTACTCAAAAAATGTTGGCATTTTTTACAAATACTAGCAAGCATTTTCTGAGTGCCTACCCTGGGCAAATACCATTCTAAGCACTTTATATGCTTTGATTCATTGAAACCTCAATACAACTTTTCAATTCTGGTACTGTTGTTATCACTATTTCACACATGGGATCTAAAGGGCTTAAGTCACAGTAAGCAGCCGAGTCAATATTTAAATCCATTCCATACACTTAACCACTATCTTCATATAAACAGAGCAGCATTTTAGCAAAAACCAGAACCAGCAAATAGATTCAATGGGGCCTGCTCATGCCTCTGCCCATACCCCTCACTGTCGCACTTCACATCAGACCACACTGCTTAAACACCATCCCAAACAAATGCCTGTAACCAGAGTACTATTTCCTGTGAGAGACCATTGTATGTCAGTGACTCAGCTTTTCATAATGTGAATAGTGAGAATAGAAAATTAGACCTCTCATTATGAAGTTTATATAAATACAGCTTGAGACCCAAGGATCAGGTCAACTGGAGGCAGCTTCTGGTTGGATTCCAATCTGTTATTTAAACAGATCTGATTGGATTCAGCCAGTCTTAGAGTGGTCATAGGTGAAAGTGAAGGTCTTAATTGAAAGAGAAGATACTCATGCCTAGAAACCCCAGCTCTACCATGAATGAGCTGACTGTCTTTGCCCAAGTAGCTCAAACCCTTTGGACCTTTTTTCATCATTTGGAAATTAAAGATGCTGTCTTAGATCTTAAGTAAAAGCTGCCATCCTGACCCTCAGGTAGGCTTTCACACTAGCCTTGTTTGACCTGTATGAAGTTTTGTTTTGTTTAATTAAATTCTAAATATAAGTTTAAAAGATTTCACATAAAAATCTGTATTTCTGTCTTCCCTTAAAAATCTGAAGTTGTGGCATTACTGAGCTTGTTGTTCCTTATGGCATCAATGAAAACCATCCACTCAACCTAAGCAATGGCTGCCCCCTTCAGATGAGACATGTGCTCACTAGTTCACTACAGCCCCGCTGTTCCCTATTGTTTCACTCCCTCATTTACCCTACTTGCCTGGTCTTGTGGGCATATGGGTTTGTAATCTTAGTACCAGCTCTGATCTTAATGTATTCATTTATTCATTCTCTTTTTCATTTGATCAACCTCCATTTAGCACTTACCCACATGCCGTTCTATGTATTATACTCATAGACTAAATATGTCTTTTTCTAATGACAGAACACTGTCTTTATTTCTCGGAACCTGATTAATTTCCATTGTTTCTAATATTTTCTCTCTTCTCGTTATCCACATAGGATTCTGCAGTAGCTTCTCCTGGCACGAGCCCCTACAAATTTTCTCATCAGACAGATTGAGACCACACTTTGTGCTCTCTGCACCTATAGTACAAAGAACATAGCAAGCTCGGTATAACAGGTAGGAGGAGAACATACTTACTCATCAATTATGTAGCCTGTCAGTGTGGGAAAATAACAGCAATTCTATAAAATCTAACATCTAAGGCCTAATGAGTAGAGAGAATAGTTCTTTTTCTTTTATTAATGTTTACCTGCTATAGTATGTAAAATAATACTCTTGCCATAAAAGCCTTGTTTCTGAATGATACAGGAGAAAATAACATGATTGCTTACCAAAAATAAAGTCCTTTTTTAAAAGTCACATTTACAAATGTCTATGAAACCTTGACTGATTTTAGTGGTGGCCTCTTTTTAAGATGAAATATGGAACTAAGGACATGCCTTAGGTGACCTGAGACAATGCCTATTTAAAAATCCATTTCTCCAAGGCCATAGCTAATTGATTCTTGAATTTTCTTTGCTGAAATAACCTTGTCCCACAGGCAATTGTACTTCAATTAATTCTTATTTTGCTTGAAAATAATAGTGTTTCATATAGAAAATGATGGTATAGTTATAAAGAAGTGTCAAGTATAACAATTAATCATTAAAATGTTTTTGTTTCAAATGATAAAAGGCAAACAAATACCCAGAATATTCCTTTATACACTTACTTTTTGCCCTAAATAGTGTGATATGTTTAAAAAATGATTGCAGCCTCCCTGTTTTGTCATTCAGGGGGGAAAAAAGCATTACACTGGCAAGAAGAGACTTGAACCAACTTTTATCTTTCCCACTATCACCTCTGTGATTTGAGTCAATAACTTAATCTCTTTAAAGTAAAGTTTTGTCCATAAAAAAAGACAGTTATCTGAGAGTGCCTTCTAAATACCAGGCTCATTTGACAATGAAGTACGTCTGTTAGTGGATAGTGAGACGGTAGCTCTGAGCTAATTTCCTGCAAGCTAATTTGCTAAAAGCAAATTCAATAAAATGCCAATTCACCAAATTTCCTTCTCTTTCTCATTTATTACAAAGTTTACAATGGTTTGCATTGGGATATTTTGGGTTTTACCACCTTTGGAGGTTTCTGTGAGGTTTTAGTTGATAGTTTTCCAATTTGATTCATAACAGTATTTGAAGAAATACCCACTTTGTCTTTGCCTTAGCTCCTGCCATTGTGCGGAGAGAGGATCCTCTGATAAGGAGTGATGAAGACACGTCAGCACGTAGCCGGAAAGGACTTAGACAGAGAGACATGAGATTATAGCCATAAGGATTCTCCAAATTCTAGACAAATATATTCAGTATTTAAATACATTAGGTAGATCAGTTTTGAGAACTGTTTCATAGAATTAGCCTGCTGACGTGATTCTTCCTCTTAGGGATCTTATTTTATAGTTCAACAGTGGAATTGACTAAAAACAAAACAGAAAATAATGCAGTTACAAATTAATAAACACTATGAACAATACAAAAGCTGTGCTAAGGCAGGGAAGAGCTAGAAGCTGCTTCATAAAGGGTGGTCAGGGGAGGTGTGAGAGTCACAGAGCTGTTTCCATTCCCTTCCTTTCCCAGGCACGTGATAGGACTGCATTGCCCTGGTCTCCCTGAGGTTCATGGGGTCAAGGGATTTGGTCAAGCCCATGAGTTGTACTTAGAAACACGTGTCATTTTCATGCTGGAGCATTTAATTGCCATTGTCTAGCTCCCTTTCCCTGTGGCATTCTGACGTCGTGTGGTTCAAGATGTGGTTGCTCGCTTAGCCCAGAACTTGCGTGACTTCAAAAAACGGAGACCCCTCAGCCAACCCACCCTGGGCATGTAGCGTGAACAAACAACAAATTTTCATTGTCTTAAGCCACTGAGATATGGAAGCTGTTTGTTAATACAGCTTAATGGAGACAATCTTGACTATTACAAGAGGAATCTCTGACGAGGCAAAAGGATGATTTATAAAGGCTTTAAGACAAGAGGCATTGAACTTGGCTAGTTTACAGAACTGAAAGAAGGCCAATACAGCTGGATTACAGTAAATCATGGAAAAATAGCAAATATTCTTTAGAGTTCCTTCTACTCTCTCAATTTTTTCCTATTTTGGCTCCTAGGCTGTTCTGATGTTTATATTCCTGGCAATGCTTTAAGAGATTTAGTAGCTTGACTCTAAATGCCTTTGATTTATTTACACAAATCAAACTCTCATATTTTATCTTTTGCCTCTGGAATATGATTGTTTTTTTATCAAGAACTTTGCATGTGGGCTATTGATATGATAATGTAATCCTAATGCCTTCTCAGGAGCTTGAGGGCTTCTATCTTTTCAGTCAATATGGTGATGTACTTGAATGTATAGGCCATTCATAGCTGAGCTGAGACTTGGGATGAGCAACAATTTTGCATTCTGAAATGGAATAATATGTAATATTGTGTAATTTTTAAGCTCGTAACTTTTCATATTAATTTCTAATATTCTGCAGTAGAATCTAGGGAAAAGCCCAAACTTTTATGGGACTCTTCATAGCCCTTTTAATGTATATGTAGGAGAGTTCATCTTTTGTACTGAAGATCTTGCTTGAAAACAAAACGAGAACCACCTAGCAAAAATCAAATTGCATAAGATACAGTTTATCTTCTTTGGAAGAAAGGAACAGCTGAGTCAGCCTTCCTTGGATTTGCCAACTAAGATATTTCTTTATCCTTGACACTGCTCAGATAGAGCCACTGATATTATAACTTGCCTTTATTGAAGTTGGTAGACTTAGAGGAAATACATCCATTCGATATTACAGTCATTTTTGTAGAGTTCTTAAAGTCTTAAGGATTTTTATTGAGGTGAATGAAATCCTGCTTTACAAAAGAAAGTAGGAGAGAGAAGGGAAATGGATCTAAAATTTTAAAAATAGGTCTTTAATATAGTCCAGGCTCAGTACTAAGTGCTTTCATATGTATTATTATCTCCATTCAGAGGAAGAAGCTCAGAGGGGTTATGATCAGCCAGCCAATGAGTGTCAGACCAAGGGAGGGACAGAGTTCTTCTTCCTCTAAAGACTCTGTTCTTTCTTCTGTAGCACTTTGACTAGAGTGTAAAATTTCACTATACCATCACCACAGTCAAATCTAAAATGGCTAAGCCCTACATTTCTAAAACCTCCAGGGCTGTCCTCTGAAAGAATATGAGATCACTCTGGACTTATTACATACCTAGATTCAGAAGAGCCTCTAAACAGAGCTGGTTGTAAAAGCTGTGCTCTGCTAATTGTATTCATTCCTTTGTTCAGCCCCATCCTATATAATTAGCACAGTCTTGAAAATAGAAGTTTTCCATGACATTAAAATTCTTACACAGCACACCCTCTAATTATTTCATATCTTCACATTAGAGACAAAGATACTCATGATAGAGGGGGTAATTCTGTTTGTTATTTAATTACTTATAGAAGGAGTTCAAGAAAACCAGGAAAAAGAGATTATTGAAATAATTTCAACTCGAAGCTGAGATATGTACACATAGACTGAGGCACAAGCATACATTTTTTTTCTCACACTCTTACTTCCCCCTGACTTCAGACCTCACCATTTTGGGTACTGGTCTCGGTTACACTAGGATCTCTTTCTATCAAGGACTTACATATCCATGAAGATCTACTAAAAATCCCCTCCTCCAAAAGCCTTTCCAAATGTCCACTGTTCAAATCAAGCTCCATCTTCCCATATCCCAGGGCACTTTGTGCTAATCTTATAGCATCTCTCTGCTTTGTATTACGGGCATGGGAGGTAGGACAGAGATGGATGGTGACTCACTCAAATATGTTTTCTCTCTTTTCTTCCTGGGCATATAACTAAACAGCATTTCCTTGCCCTCCTTAGAGTTGGGTGTGACCACGTGATGAATTTGTAGCAATGGAATATGAGTGGAAGTGATGTGCTTTATTTGAGGAGTAAGATTTTTAGGAAGTAGGCGTGCCTTCTCCATGCTTGCTCTCCCTTACTGCCGTCTGGGTGAAAGAACTCTGAGGCCCTCAGGGATGGAGGGAGCCTGGGCTCCTGAATCATCAGGTAGCAAGTTGTCTGGTCAAGTGGAAATACCCCCGTTAGGTTGTTACACCAATGAGAAATAACTATTTATTTTGTAAACTCAGAAATTTAGGGTTTATTTGTTATAGCTGCTTGTATGAACTTATCTAACACAGCGCATGTATATTTGGAAGTGGGTGTCTGTATGTGTGTGACTCCCTCTATTTTAGAAGCCTCAGAAGAACTGGTACAAAAAAAAAAATCATCCTTCACTGTGAGCAAAATTAAACAATTGCTGCCTCATTTGGAAATGGAGCAGATGGTCATCAAAATGAGAAGTGGAGGGTACTCTACAACATCTCTAGTATTGAAGATGCCATTTTTCATTTGCAAGCAACTGTCTAGAATTTGTCATTAATCTTATAGGCAACTAATTCAGGGTAGAGAATAAAAGGGATACCCAGTTAGTTTCGATATTAAAACGTGTCCTGTTTCACTACTAATTCAATCATTATTTCAATCAACAAGTAGGTATTAAACACATTCCATGAGCCAGGCTGTCCTCTAACAGTGCTGATCAATAACACTTTTGGTTCCAGCTCACTCCAAGTACACATTCCAATGGGAGAGTTAAATATCCACCAAGTCATCATAATACTGAATATGCACTTAGCTTTCCACCCAGGTTCTCAATGTTCCTTATCTGTAAAAGAGAATAATATTACATACTTCTCAGATTTTGTCATAATTTTAGTTAGGTAATATTTAAATATAATGACTACAAAATATTTAGTACTGTACTTGACACTTGAACTTGATAAGCACTCAGTAAATCTTAGCTATTATTATTCATATTAATTTAGAAAAAATATTGTAAGATTGTATAATAAAGGAATCTAACTAGACTGAGGGAGGGATGTATGCGACACAACAGCTTCCCCCTTGAAGTGACTCCTGATGTGAAAGTTGAGAGGTTGAGACTAAAGCTCTGCATTTAAAAATAAAAACAACATGTGCAAAGGACCAGTGAGGTGAGGAAGCATTTTCAAGGAACTGAATAAAAAGTAAGGTTAGATGGAGGATAGAGAACAAGGAGGAAATTGCTGCAGGATGAGCGATGAGCCCATGCAGAGCCTTGAGAGCCACCAAGTAGTTTAGCCTTCTTCCTGAGCACAATAGAAAGGCATTGAATGATTTCAAACAAGTAGTGACACAGAACAATATGATCAACTTTATTTTTTACAAAGATCACTGTTACTGGAGTGCGAAGAGAAAAGATTAAAGGGGAAACAGAATGGGCAGCTAGACCACTTGAACAGTTACCATAGGATTCAAGATAAGAAATATCCATAGGTTGAGTAAGGTGGTAGTAATGGAGATAGAAGTAAAAAGATATCAGAAATTTCTGAAGTGACACTGGGAGAACATGGTGATGGATTAAGTAGGGAGATAAGGGAGAGACATCATTTAGGAATGGTTCCTGGTCTTTCAGATAGATACAAGTATATTTTACAAAGCTATAGAACCATGAAAGAGAATCAAGGTTGCAAGATCATGAATTTACTTTTGTACATGCTGCATTCAGGTGCCTCTCAGATATCCAAGAACACATGCTAAGTACACAGTTGAATACATAGGTCTGGAGCTCCATAGATACATCTGAGCTAGAGTATAAATGTAAGAGTCATTGATATATAGATAGTAACTGAACCCGTGGAAAGGAAAAATTTATTTAGAAAATAAACAGAACTTAAACTGAGAAGAAAAAAGGGCCTCGTTCCTAACTTTGAGAAACGTGTTACTTAGCAAAGGAGGCTGTATTAATCGGGGCTCTCAAGACAAACAGAACCAATAGGATGTGTGTATAAGAAGAGTTTTATTTTAGGGAATGGCTCACACAGTTGTGGAGGCCTAGCAAGTCCCAAAGCTGATAGGGGAGGTTAGCAGGCTGGAGACTCAGGAAGGAGTTGCAGCTGGAGTTCAAAGACAGTCTGCTGGAGAATCCCCTCTTGCTCGGAAAAGATCAGCCTTTTCTTCTACTCAGGACTTTATCTAATTGGATGAGGCCCATCCACATTATGGGTAGCAAAGTGCTTTACTGAAGGTTCACTGATTTAAATATAAATCTTATTTAAACAGACCATCACAGAAATATCTAGAATAATGTTTGACCAAATATCTGGGCACTCTGGCCCATCTTTTGACCCATAAAGTTAACCATCGCAAAGACATAAATGGAGAATCAGAAATAGTGACTGTTTCCCAGGCACTGTACTAGGTACTGGGAATACAATCTGTATCATAGTTTACAGTGTGAGCCTGGGAG
>NW_011888783.1:20774619-20807066 GCF_000151845.1 Pteropus vampyrus | reverse complement strand
TCCCACTCTGCCCTACGGGACTCACAGCACAGCCTCTCCTGCCTGAAAACCCGCACCCAGAAAGATTTCCCCTGGGGCCTCCAGAGCCCTGGGGAAAGGAACTGATGGGAAGGGCAGGAGCCAGTGTCCTTTGGTCTCTGACGGACCTCTTCCAGGATAACTCCCCAAGCAGCTGAGGCAAAGCCAAGGAAGAGAAGAGAGGAGATACTGGAGCAGACTCAAGCCGCTGTGTTCTAGCTCAGTGGCCTGTTGCCTCTCTAGGCCCCTAGGGTGGTTTCTGAATCCCAAATCCTCAAAGAAACTGACTAGGAGACACTCTGTCAGGGTTAGGGTGAGGGTAAGAGGATGAGGCTCAGAGGAAAGGATGGGGGAAGAGTCAGGGATGCCTATAGCACATATAATATTAGTCAAGAAAACACATAGTTTTACACTATGGTCTCCTCTATGCTAAAACAATCAGGCTTCATGTTTAGAGGCATAGCTCCAGGCCTCAAGAATGTGACAGAAACATACAAATGTCAAGATTGAGACACCAGTACAAATTGTGCATCTTCCCCATACCAGGTGCCTCACAGGTCATCTCATTTATTGCTAAAAACAGTCCCGCAAGTAGGCATTTACACATTCACTTGACAGTTGAAACGAGGCTCCAGAGCGTGAGGTACCCAGAACAAGGCAGGTGCCAGTTACAGTAAGCAAGATATAGAATGAGCAGTTCATCAAAAAGAACAAAACAAAAGGTAATTGGCTTCTCTCCGAGAGGCTGAGCACATAGTCAGCTGGGAGTCTGAGGAGATCCTCAGCCACTGTGTTACTTGGACCTGGGTGAGACTGAATGAGCTGTGGGCAGTGGAGAGCTGAGGAGTCAGAAGCCAAGCATGTTCTCCGCAAATAACGCTCACCCTGCCCTTTCTCTGGCCGTGGACGTTGTGGTTCCTCTTCACTGCATGGCTGCTGCCCAGGAGTTTGCTTTTCTGATTCTGTGTTTGTTTATGGCCTTGGATGCTCTATAACTAAAGTCCTTCCCCAGCTGTGCCTCAGCCGCTAACAGGCTGGAATGGAAACCAGAATCTTACACAATTCTTAGTTTAGAAAAATAAAGAAAGAGAGAAGTCTCCAAGGGTGAAAGCTGGGTTTCAGGTGGGCCACATCACAGTTCTCTTTCTTGGGACTTAGTGGCAGGTATTCTCAATGGATTTTACCGAGCCCTGGAGAGACAGCACAGAGGGATGTTAAAGCACAGAAAGAACTTCTCCAGGCAGCAAACCTGTCACAACCCAGAGTTGTTAGTCCCTCCCTTACCCACCTAGGGTACTTTGTTTTTAGTGCTCTTAACAGACAGCCTTTATGATTAAGTAAAGGCTTATTTCCCAGTTTCCTCAACAAATATTTGTTCAGCTGTATGCAAGACCCTGTGCTTTCTCATCAGGCTGTGACATGTCAAATACGCCTTTGACTCTCTAGTACCCAGCCCAGAGCTGGAAAGTAGTGGGTGCTCTGTAGATATTGGTCAAAAGAATTAGGACAAACCATATAGTTCCAGGATTTGTAAAATGCCCTACAATATGAAATAGTCAACAAATTCTCCTTCACTAGCAAAGTCTACCTGCTATCCCACAAATAGCTTCTCATATCTTTCCTAATAGCACAAAATATCCCTCGGACCTTAGTGAAGTAAGTCTAGCATATGGTGAACTGCCCTATGAATTAATGAACACTGCCTTGTTGAAAAATGTTCTATGGGCATTTGAAATGGCCAGAAATATAATAGGCAGGTGTCATATAGTTGATGAGAAAGCTACATTAACAGTTCCTGATATTTTTCCTGCCCTAATCCACATAAGAGATGAATTTCTCATGGGTCACAGGCTCCCAAAGAGTTAGCTAAGCCAAGCCCTTTTCTTTGTTTCTCAAGAAAGTCAGTCAGAAGGCAAATGAGTAAAATCAGTGTTTAACAAGGATAAACTTGAATCTGCGCTAATTAAAAACTGCAACTCAATAGTAGATAGCCTTATTGAGTGTTTTTTTATGTGCTAAGCATTGTACCACGAGCTTTGCACATATGATCCCATTAGGGCTGCGAACAGCCCTGTGTGGTTGATTCTAGGATTTTCATCTCACAGATTAGGAAACAAAAGCCTGTAGAGATTACAGAATGTTTCCAAGACCAGTACATGTCTAGGACTAGAGTCCAGTCTTTACATTTATACCTTCCTGTCTCCAAAATCATCATATTCAAATTTTATTACTTGGTGACCATTATTATAAATTTACTGACATCCCTCACAACTGACTGCCACAAGCCATATGTTATAATATAGAGAACCAAGAAAACAGTGCTGCCTCTATCTAAATTAGATTTTGCTCAGTGGTCGAATGCAATTTTCCTATTTTTATGTGAATCATTTTGGGTTTTAAAAAGCAATAAGGTAATAATCATCTTATTGTTATGTTCCACTTGCTATGGCAGACATTTCACAAAAATTATTTATGTTCCACTTGCTATGGCAGACATTTCACAAAAATTATTTCTAATATTAATTACTATGTTTAATTATTTCTAACATATTAACTTATTTTTATTACATCAATTAATATATTTCTAATATAACAGACATACAAACTGTTTTATATAAAGTTGGAGCAGGATAGAAAAGCCTAGTCTTACCCCACTTATTAGTTTTATTTTTGGGCTCCAGGGCCTTCTATTTTTCTTTCCCCATTCTTTGCAAGTTTCATTTGATGCCTTTCCTCCTCCTCTGTTGGTTTCCTTCTCCACCAGCCTCTTCTCTACCTCTCCCCTCAACTGATGCATTGGCTAACTAATTCAAGGATCCTGATGAGAGTCTGGGAGAATAGTCCTCAGCTATGTAGGAGGAAGATGAGAGAAAACATAATAGGAATTATTAGAAAGAGAAGCCGTAGGAGGATAAATGTTCCGAAGAGGAATACAAATCCCAAATAGGATTAATAAAGGAAAAAGGAGAGTGGGGTGATAGGTAAGTAGGGAGAGAGCATAGTGGGCCAGCTGGGTCTTCCAGATGAGAAAATAGGAAAGACAGAAGAAGCTACAAGCTACCACAGTCTTTTGGGAGGAAAGGAAAAGGAAAGAAATCTAGAGAGCACTATTGATATTTTACAAAGGAGAGCCACGCAGAAAGAGAAAAGGCAGCCCTTCCCAGCGAAGCTCTGACATTTGTGTGTGAGTCCCAGTGACAGACAACCAGATCATCGCTCTCATTCTAGCCAAACAACACCTGTGTCTGGAAGCCAAGCTCCAGGGAAATGCCTTCAAAGACTAAGTGAATTCTCTCAAGCTCTTGCCACCTGAGCAGTCCTTGGAATGACAAGGCCTTTTTCACAGACCAGGAACAGGGGTCAGCAATGGGCACGCTGTTGGGCAGATCTGGATGAGGAAAGACATTACATTAGGGTGAGATAGCATAGAGATCAATTTGTGCTAAAAAATAATGATGATAAAGACGTCAGAAAGGAAGAGGAATGAAAGGAAAGTCAGAAAAAAAAATGAGGACCTGTGCAAGTTATTCCAAGCCTTCAGCAAAATGCTATTGAGATTTCAACTGAGTTTGTAAATTCTTTTATTTCAAACCTGCTCATAATTTTAAACCATCAATATCAGTATGGGCAGATTGTTCTACATGTTTGAAGATGATAATGCTACTAGTGGTGATTATCCTGGATATATATGGATTTAATTGAAAAACATGTGCTTGTCTAGCAGTCTCATGTCATACAAAGAATTGATTTCAAACTGTAGCTATTTGAAAATATATACTAACAAAACCAAGAGTTTGATTTAAAAATAAACAAACACTTCTTAGCCTGTATTTTCACAAACAAGTGATTCAATCGCTTTGATTTAAAATTAACAAAAAGTTAGTCAGTTTGTTTAAAAACACAAGCACCATCAATCGATTTGTTGCCTGAACTATTTGCTTGAAGAAGCATCATGGTGTGATAAGTGACTTGGGAGTCAGGCAGCCTGGGTTCGGGCTCCACTATACACCCCTTGTGAGAACCTGGGTGACCTCTGAGCCTCAGGACACAAAAAACTACGTCCTGGATTTCAGTGATAATCAAGTGAGATAACGTAGATAGAAATGTTTGTACACTGAAAAGTTCTCTATAAAATTCAGTCATTACTATCAACAATTGTCACATAACCCAAAGCCAAGAATTTGTCAACACTTTAAAATTCTGATACTATATTTGATACATTTACTCATGGGAACTCTCCCATATTTGAGAACTTCTGTCCCTCTCTTGTCTGAATTATAGTTTCTAATAGTTTTCAACAGTGCCCTCTATTACCAATGTCATTCAGCACTACTGAAGATAATAAGCCTGTCTACTGCTATAGTTAATAGAAATTCTCCCTTAAATGAGGTGCATCTGCTGTGACATCTGTTTAAAACCCATGGAGAAGATTCAATGTTCACAAGCAAATTGAGTAATTACTATGTAATTACACTATAATTTGTATAGTCATTGATTTGCTTTCAAAATTCATATCTTTTGAATATACTAAATATGAAAAACACCTGGGTTCTTCCAAAATGTGTATGTTCTTAAAATGGTCAATATAGGGACTTGAGCTAAACACCTGTGGCCAAAAAAATGTATTTTCTCTAGAAGAGAGAAAATTTTAGAGTGGGAAGAAATGGAAGTGTGGAACAGAGATGATAATTGAGTGAGCAAGAAAGGGGAGGATATTTTGAAGGCAGATTATCTAAGTGCTTTCTCAGTCATTTCATAAAACCTGTGAAATTGCTAAATATCACTGGTAAGAGAAAACACAGGAGGAAGAGAGATCAGAGAAGCAGGATTTCACCCATTCCAAAAAAAGCCCATCATTGGTGATAGCTATTTAGGTGTTGGGAAACTGTACCAAAGGTAGAAAGTAGCAGAAATAATGATTCAAGCGATAGTATCTAATAGTACTTTATAATCACCCAGATTTACAGCTGTAAATACTGCGATGCCTAATACTTCGCTAAATGGTTGCAAAACATAGCTCCATGGTGCTTCCTCTAAATCCATTTTTAAAAAGCCAATCCACATATTATATTAATGAGTATGTAATGTGTACATGACTAGATATTTGGAGCAACACGAGAATATAAACAAACAAGGCAGCAGCAGAGGATAGTGGAAGGAAGGCTGACTTTGAGCCTGGCTGACATGAGTTTGAATCCTACCTCTCCTGAATAGTTTTTGGGTTGAGCCAATAAAGCTGCTGATGGTCAACCATATTTAAGCTACATAAATGGCAATTTTATGTTGTTCAAGAAAATGAATTGGAAAAGTCTCTTAAATACTCTGGGCCTCAGTTTCCTCATTGCTAAAAAGGAGGATGATTATTTGAGAATTAGAGAAAATGTTTATAATAGATGTTTATATAAATGTTTAGAAACTGTTTATGGTAGAAGGGATGTAGAAACCTTCTACCGTTGGTCCCCCCAGAGAATGCACTAAACAACACCATTGCTTTACAGATGGGAATGGGGACAAAGATAGGACAATGTTGCATAAGTCAAAGCCGTGGGACCACTGTATATTTAAAAATACAAATTTCACTAAACATTTAACATTAGGAGCTTTATTAAAATGAGAGGACCCACGTGTTAAAACAAAGGCATTTGCTGCTGCATAAACATGCAAACAGATATATGTCCAGTCTCTAAAACCAAAATTCTATGACGAACACCCACCTTCAACAAACAGCCTATTAAACTGAGTTACACTGCAATTATATTAACAACCAATGGTTCAATTTTAACAGTACAGGACTTTCCGAACATATACATTTTTCCACAGTCTTCAAAAGGTAAGTCCTATTTAGCAGTGGGATGCAACTTTAAGAAATGAAATTAAAATAATGCACCCCAAATCAGCTGGTCACATTTACATCAGTGCCTTTGCTTTGCAGGAGGAGCAGCTGCATTCAGCAGCAAGAGGGGAAGAGCCAGTGCCATTAGTCAGTTTGCTAGTTGGAAAGAAACAAGTTCAATGGAGCAGAAAGGTCCCTGCCTCTGTGGAGTTGATGGAGAAAAGGAATGTGATTGGTTTCTTAAGGGGCAAGCAGAGGGGTGATGCATAATTTTGCCTCTCCTCACTAAACATGCCTGTCTATCAGAGTTGAACCAACACCTTAGATTACACATTATGCAAATGACAGTGGCAATTTGGCACTTAATGCAGTCTTTCTGCCAGAAATTAGATTCCCTCCCACTGTGGTGTGTAAAAAATGAAAATAAACTGTCTCCCTTTCCTTTGTTGTCTTCCTTGTCCTTGAAATATACTTCCTCCAAGCCCACAGCTCAGAGGTTAAGCTATATGGCAGATGGCCATGTCTTCTTATAGAGGTCATGAGCTCAGAATTTCCAGACTAGGAAATTAATTTGACAAAAACAAAAATAGAGGCAGCAGTGACTCTTGTGGATTATACTGTGAGGATCTCAAGGAAATTCAGTTCCTTAAATGAAATTTAAAGATACTGCTGTGTCATGCCAATGAGTCAGATGAAAACCACTATCCAGAGGAAACTGTTTCCTGATTTGCTCATTGAAAGTGACACTGGACAACATTGGGACCAACTATGTATGATATAAATTCATCTTTTCTCCCACCATTGAAATGAGCATGTCTTAATATGGGGAAAGGAAAGCTAAAAGTTACTGATCTATCCTCATATAAGTACTAAGAAAAAGAATTGATTTGACTCCCACCAAATCCCAGAGTAAACTGGAAGGTACGTGCTGAAATTATAGGAATATAGCTAGTGTATAGATGAAAAATGTCATTTTTAAGTGAATATGATCAGGTCCTAGACAAATTGCCAAGGAAATCCTGGGAACTCCCTTCCTGTAGTTTCTAAGATACATTTATATCTAAGATGTTGTGATTTATCCCTGGAGTAGATGATTGTCTGAAGTCATCTTTTAAGAATACTTCTAACATTAAAACTTAGACTGTAAGGATGAAATCAGACTTTTTAACAAAAACAAACTCAATCTTGGACTTCTATATCTAGTGGAGAAATAAACTTTATTGTAGAGTTGATTATTATCTAAAAAGAGAATTTTCCTGGGCAAAATAGGGTCTCCATTTCAAAAAGACTTTCTGACACAAATGAGAACTAAAATAAAGAGAATCAGGCCAGGGCAATGGAGTTCTTGGGAGTCCTAGGATCTTTATATCTACTCAGACTAAAAAGAACCTTCATTTTGTATCATGAAGACTTAATGCATTTAACCATCTTCTATATAAACACGTGCCCACAGTAGAAAACTTAAGCTTGAAGTTAATAAAGAGATGGCACCCAAATGGAGCCCAGATTTTTCTTTGTAAAAAGTCAGCCCTATCTGAATAATGGTATCCTTAGTGTATGTCCTTTGTGAGGGTATAATGTGGGAAGATGGAGAAAGACCAGCTTACACTGGCTTGTCTATCCTTGAAAGGCATAGTGTGGTCTCTTTTCCAGAAGATAATAAGTCTCTTAATAGATTCAGAGACCCAAGTTCTAGCTTTATATTCTACTGGTTCTTTTACTTTGGTTATACAGGGTTAATCTTTGCATAGACTTTCTCCTTACAAACTGTAGTAAAGTTTCTAAACTAATTGTGCTTATAAACACATCAAAATCCTAAGAAGCTATGCCATTGCCTTACATATTGCCATTTATTTCACTGAGAATGACAAATTGATAAACAAACCTGTGTGATACTCAGAACCTCTTTGAACAGCTTTTTTAAAAAGCTACTGCAGAGCAATCTCCTCCATCCATTGTTAAAACACAGTATGGATCCAGTCAAGTTTTTCACCCTTAAGACAAGAAGGTTGACTTTTGTGGTTCATTCACATATGACATTTAATCATTGTGAGCCACTCTGTCTGAAAAGAGACCAAATATTTGAGATAGTACCTTTCTATGCCTTTTTTAGGATAATAAAGACGGTGTAATTAAACCTTCAATTTGGCATATTCTCCAGAGACACTGAGATTATATGAATACTCTTTTACATTCTCCAATAAGCAATATGTATGGCCATTGCCATACTTACCTGAGCAGCCTTTGCAAAATGTGCAAATGAAACATCAGCTATCTAATGAGGAGCGAAGGTCTTCTCCAAGCTCCCTCTTTTCTGAACAGAGGGTGAAAAGCAATACCAGGCTGTGTTTTAGCCAGCAGCCACCAAAACCATGTTTCTAATTAAGCAAGTAAAATGCCCCAGACACAAATACAAGAAATCTGAATGGTTACTGTGAATACAGATTTTTAAATTCTGTAATTGCTGATCAGAGAATATCTCGGGAAGAAGGAAAAATATGATAAACCACAGGAAATAAGGATGGAAGGCTAATATATTTAAGTTATTTTCCCTACCATAATGTATTTCCTTTAAAATATAATTGTCCTTTTTTTTTTTTTTTTTCTGGTCGTTTTGCTTAATCAAACACCAGAAACTATTACCTTGACTTGTTCCAGGTTTTTAAACATATTGAATAAATGTGGTTTGGTGTTAAATGTTAAAGAACCTGAAAAAGAAAACCCAAATGAATTAAAATTTATTCCATAAACTAAGCTTTATAAAGATACATATTATTACAAAAGTTACCCTCTACAGAGAATAGTAGGGACTTATTTTATCACCTCTTCTTCTAGACAATAAAAGCCAATGGTCAAAACAAAACAAAAACACTTGAGATCTCTCCAGTGCCCATGCCATGTAACTCTAGCAAGGTCTCCCTACATCTGTCTGTACTGAGCAATAAATCTTTACAACAGCTATACATCCTTTATGGCATTTATATCAACACTTATATACAACATTATATTTAATTAAAATGCAGGTGACTACTCTCTACACTTCAACTCCTTAGAGGACAGTATGTTATTCAACAGTCTATCCCCAGAAACTAACATAGTGCCTGCACATAGTAGAGACAATAATTGCATCCTTATTGATAATAAATCGTATTAAAATTTTTAAATGTAGTTATAATTTTCTTTAAATATTAAAATAAATAATAGTAGTATATATTAATCAGTAACATGCCAAGATAGCTTTCCTGATATTTCTTTCATGTCCTTTTCATGAATGTGAAGTAGGCACACTTTTTCTGTCTTCTGGCTGAGGAAATTATTGCAGAACAGGGGTACAACTAGCAAATGGCATTTGAACTCAAGTTGTCTGTCTACCTGAGCTAGGGTTTTAACACCTCACAATAGTGACTCTTGGTAGAAGTCCTTTAACAAAGGCTTTTCAGAGTTACTGTCAAAATCCAAAATCCTGGGAATTAAAACATAAAAGTTTGTAGCTGCAAATTTTCATAAACATTTTATTCAGAGGTAGTCGAGGTATTTCTAGTCCAATTGACTTCCTTTATATGAAATATTACTTCAAAGTGCATTACAGTTAGAGAAACTAGGATAAAAGGCAGTATCTTATCCTCACAAGACAACATGCCGAGAGTAGAGCTTCATTTAGACCAGGGAAATCCAGCCCTCCAAACTCCCTCATGTCACAACTGACCAGATGCCCAGAACTTCTATGGTGAATCTCCACATCAGGTTCATCAGCACTTGGCAGTCAGCTCAAATCATTATTGGAGTTGGCTCATCAAACAGACTACCAGAATGTGCTGATTTCCGCCTCTTAATAACTGCCCCTGTGGAGCCGAAGATACTATCTATGATGTAAATGATGTGGCCATTCAAGAACAAGCTCTGAGATAAATAGCCTGGAAGACTTAAAGCAAAAGGCCCCCAGATCCCACACTATTCTCTTCCGAGAGTCAGAAGATTTGACTTAATCCCGTTCTGTGGATTTGACCCATATGGCAAGTTTCAATTGCTCATATTGTTCTTCTGAAATATTAGTGGCCCAAGAATCAGTTGTAGTTCCAGAGTGATAAGCAGGTTGGAAAGTTATGACTGTCAGCAGTGCCATGAGTATAATCTCGGGGACGCCAGACAGCAGACTGTTATTGGTGTCTTTGTTTTCTGACACCTCAGTTGAGACATGTGAAGTTTCTAGGAAAAGGCTTAAGAGTACCAAGAACACTGTCATCTGTTCTAATATTTACATCATGGGACTCTGAAAATGCCAACAGAGTAAACTTGGAAAGAGCAGGAAGCCTGTTAGACTAAATATCCAACAGTGGAGGGATGATTGAAAACATAGAAATAAGGCAGACATTGGAAACAAAGTGGCAGGAGAGTAGCTAATAGCAAACAAAAGTGTTGATGATGCTTGCTAAGTGGGAAAAAAGTACATGAAAATATCCATACAATATGGGCCTATATTTATAAATTAAAATTTATAGACTGCAAATAGAGAAAAGGTCTACATCTGCTTGTCAACTGTGCTTATATCTGCTTGATAGAATTATGGGTGATTTTTATTTTCTTCTTTTTGCTTATGTTGATCCTCTAAATTTTCTGTCTTAAGTATGCATTGCACTACAAAAACAAAAACTTTCTCAAAAGCAATAATTTTTTTAAATACTCTGTTAGAAAAAGGAAAGTTAAGAAAATCAAGAGTAATAAAATACTAGAATTACACAAATTTTTTTTAAAAAAAGATTCTTTAATAGGATTATGTTTACCTCATAAAGTAACCTAAAGACTGTGACTAGTCTGCTTTTTTGTAGATCACTTTTTTAAGAAACGAAAAATATACCGAAAAAGCAGTGATAGTCATTTATAATTCCAAAAGGGAAGTAATGGAGCATCTTAACTGTCTAATAGGGTATGACAGCCCAAACTGGGTTTCCAAGAAGCTCCTACTAACAAAATTCTGTGAAACATGTTATATTTCTGTTTTGAGATTCTTAAAGGAATAGGTTATATTATATCTGTCTTGAGATTCTTAAAGGAATAGGCCATTTGTTTACTTACTAAACACATATGCAATAAACAAATCTGAAGAATTCTGTTTAACTCATTGTTTCCACTCATTCACATCTCACAACCCAGAGTGATAAGGATTTGGACATACACTCCAGCTTACAAACACTTTGAAAAATTTCTTTTTTCAGACCATATGAATACATTACTCTTATTGAAAATTTACTTATTTACTTAACTCTGTGACCCAAATGGAAGATAAATAATAATCCTAATTTCTGACAATTGCCCAAAAACCATACTCTAGAGCTGCCCAGAAACTCAGAAGCATCTGTTAGTCTTCTGAGACTGACATATGCCCAGAGAACCATGGAATCCATTATTGCTATTGTGCTTCATGCCTTGAAAATTTTCCAGTTTATTACAAGGTTATTCTTTATTCCATTCCTATTGCCCAAAAATGCAAATTATCCTCTTGAATCTGGCAACATATGGTCTCTGTAAAGAATTTCCAAGCCTATTAAAACCTACCTAAAGTATCTCTAAAAATAATTTCATGGAAAGACAGTTTTGGCAGTGAAGTTGAACTGGCTCTGAACTTTTCAATGTACATACTCTTATCAATTGCTTGAATGTGACATGAGATGGAACATTTTGTTAGGAGATTTCATAGAAGAACATGGCACAGTAGCTACTGCAAATAAAGACTGTGGCTATGGTAACACAAGGTGAAAAGCACTATTTGCATCACTTTGTCACTCCTTGGAGATCTAATTTACACATGTTCCTGCTGTAACTGGACAAGATGGATGGAATCACAAATGACCCACCACAACAGCTAGCCAGATCATTTATTAAAAATCGGTTCAGAGAGACATTCAGGAAAGAATAATTCAAGGGTTTGACAGTTGACAACTTGTGAAAAACTGAAAAATATTCACCTCAAAAAAAGTTCAGATTCTGCATTACGTTTCCTGATTTTCTTTTTTATTAGTGCTGAGTGTGTGTTTGTGTGTATGTGTTTATTGTCTTCCACAGAAACTTGTATCCAGAAAATTTATTTTTAATCTAGAAACATTATAACAAAGTCATGAGTTCAGGAATTGAATCAGAGGCCAAAATTTGCTTGAATGGTATAGTGAAAAGGGCCAGGCATGGAAGAAGATACCATACACTCAAACTACAAAACACCTTTCAGTGTATCTTTCCAGCACATAAATACTTGCTCTAGAACAGGGTCTGCTTCTCTATGATATCTCAGCAAAAGGCTCTTATAGATGCCACTATTAGATGACAGATTTCTGCTTATGGCTATCTGGAAGACATTTACTCAACAATTATTTTTTCCATCAAGTACAATATTTCTTGCACCCTGAAATTATGCTTAGGCATAGTGCCAAAGATAGACATGATAAGACAGTAATAAAATAGTGATAAAGCCAGATAAAATCTTTTCCCTTATAGGGATTACAGTTTATCAAAGAGATGGAGTTAAAAGCAGTTGAGGAAACTAGCCTATTGATTAAGAGATCTTTCCACATGAATTAAGGAAACAATAGACCTAAAATATAATTATGAAAGGAAAGTTTTGAAAGTATATGGAAGATGAAGAAATGATGACGGTATGATGCAAAAAACATACATACTCGTGAGCAATGACTCCCTTTGCATTCTCAATTTCAACTACGGTTTACCATGAATCCAACACTCTGCCAAACTGAACATTTCCCTGCTCTTCAAGTAAATAAAATAACACCTTTGTTTCTTTGCATATGCTTTCATCTTACCATTGAATGTCCCTCCCCACAATTAATTTTTCTGCATGAGATTTCTCTATCCATTCTTTCAAATTTGAGATCCAAGTCGAATTTTGTATATTCCATGAACCTAACACAATCATCCCCATTAAGAAGTAATTATTTCAGTTATAGCAGCATACCTCTAATTATTCCTTATTTCTTCCCACATAGATTATAGTTAATATAGCTTTACGCTCCTAAAAGATAGGGAATTTGCATTTAGTTTGTACATTTAATATAACATTTGTAAATTTTAATTGCACTATTGTCAAATATAATGAAGAGTAAATTCAAGCAAAAGCATAGTGGTCCTTTTTCAGTACCAAAAAGAAAACAAGTACAGAGAATAATAAGTTGTCTGCATGTCTCCAAATTCAAGAGTAGGAATAGGTATGATGACTTATGTAATTTTATAAATGAAATGAACATATTATGAAAAAAGAATCAATGAATTCTCAGCAATTTTTGAATGTGTACTTATGGTGGTCTGTTTTTAAATGAAGGCTGCCTAGTTACCAGTGAATTTACCTAATAGAAAGGCATAAGAGTTCTCTGAAAGAGATAATCAGTTGTCATCCAGGACATTTTGCCCTAAGCAAGATAACAACAAGAGGGCCATGTGACATTCAGTCGAAAGACGTATGCCATACATTTTAGACAGCATAGAGAAAATAGAGCTTTTAAATATAATCTTCAGTAGGCTACTCCTCACATGGGCAATGCCATGTAGCATTTTCCAAGATAATAAGTACAGCAGGGGCTTATTTATTTATTTTGTGATGATTGGTAGTTCTTTCAAGCAATGCTTAATTGCCCAGCAATTAATAATAAAATTTAATTTTTAAAGTTTACGTACCTCTCAATCAGCCTGAAAACTAGATTATCATCATTTTATTTTATACTTAAAGAAGTAGAAAGAATAGTATATGGCTTGGGGTACTTAGTTGCAAACAACAGAATCTACCATGTTTAAAAGAATTTGTTGAAAGGCATTAGGTAGTTCATGGAATCTTGGCAAAGACAAGATCTAGATTTTGTTACTAACCAGCTAAAAGAGCATGATCATGAACCACGCAGCCCGAATAGTGTCTTTGGAGCTATTTGGAGTTGTACCGGTCTGTAGCCTGTTAGGAAACACAAAAGCAGGAGGTGAGCTGCTGGCCAGCGAATGAAACTTCATCTGTATTTGCAGCCGCTCCCTAGCACTAGCATCACCGCCTCAGCTCCACCTCAGATCATCAGGCATTAGATTCTCATAGGAGCACTGGTCCCTGTTGCCAAAAGGTTGAGGACCACTGCTCTACATCATTAATCATTAGGGAAATTGAAATGGAAGTCAAAGCCACAATGAGATATTACCTCACACCTGTTAGAATAGCTGTTGTCTAAAAATAGACAAGAAATAACAAGTGTTGGTGAAGCTATGGAGAAAAGGGAATCCTTGTGCACTGTTGGTGGGAGTGTAAATTGGTGCAGTCACTTGAAAAACAGTATGGTGTTTCCTCAAAAAATAGACCTGCCATATGACCCATTAATTCCACTGCTGGTTACTATCCAAAAAAAAGAAAAACAACAACTCAAAAAGATATATGTACCCCCTTTTTCATTGTAGCATTATTTACAATAGCTAATATATGGAAATAACTTCAATGTCCATTGATTGATGAATGGATAAAGAAATTGTGGTGTGCGCATAAAATGCAATATTACTCAGCCATTAAAAAAAATGAAATCTTGCCATTTGTGAAAACATGGATGGAGCTCAAGGGCATTATGCTAAGTGAAATAAATTGGACAGATAAAAACAAATACTACATGATCGCTCTTATATATGGAGTCTAAAAAAAAATTAAGCAAACAAGTTCATAGATACAGAGAATAGATTGGTAGTTGCCAGAGGTAGAGGTGGAGTGTGGGAGAAATGGGTGAACTGTTTGTTTTTTTTTATTTTTCGTTTAAATAAATCGAATAACATAAAAATATTATTTTAAAACAATTAGTTACTGAATGTCATAATCTTGATTTAACAAATCTTAATAATGATGTGCCTTGATAATCTACATGGTCATGAAAATGGTTACATTGTTGACTGAGGAGAAATGGTAGAGGATGGAAAATGAGATTTTTTTCCCCTCCAATCTGATCATTCTACATTTGTGTGGTTCCATGTGTTGTTGTTTTTTTTTTTTAAGATTATTATTTCCTTTCAAAATTGACTTGTTTCTAAGTATATTTAGAGACCTTTTCTAAATTCAACTTGAACGAAACTTTCAAACTGTCTGACACATTTCAAATTATTCAAGCAAATATCTTGAAATCTCTTAGAAAAGTCACCTGTACCATCTGTCCAGGACGTAATGAAAAAAAAAAATGACTATTCAAATCTAGTTGTTATGATAGTTTGGTGGCTACCAGAGGGAAAGGGGAATGGGGGAAGTTAGAAGAGGGCTAAGGGGTCAAATATATAGTGATGGGAGGAGACTAAACTTTGAGTGATGAGCACACAATATAATATTCAGACGACGTATCATAATATTGTACACTTGAAACACATAACCTTATTAACCAATGTCACCCCAATAAATTTAATTTTTTTCAAAATCTAGTCATTAAACAAAATGTAGCTTTGGAATTTCATGAAAGGTCATCTCTAAAGGGCCAAGTAAAACATGCTTTGAATGGGACTTTACAATGTTTCAACAGTTTCAGAAACAGCCTGACATCTCACATATAAAGGAAAGTAAAACTTTCATATATGTAGGTGAACAAAAAGCACAGAATCTTTTATTTTTGGTTGTCATTAACAAAACCTGTCCTTTATCCCTGATAATTTTGTCTACTATGCTGACTTCTTAATTTAAGAAATTGGATTCAAAAGCTTGTGTTGGGAAATATATTTTCTACAAGGAAAAAACAAAAAAGCAGAAGGAAGGCAAATGTCTCCTGTTTGGGTATAAATTTAACTTTTATACCCCGTCTGCCCTGTCTGAGAGAGAGAACAGTGCTGAAATGGAAAGGGATGTAAAGCTCATTGGTCTCTGATTTACCTTTCTAGTTAACAGTGTTCAAAGTTGATAGAATGTGAAGAGCAGGTAGAAAAGTAGAAAACACAAATGACCACCAGAAAGGTGAGCAGAGCAACATGCGAGTGCAGTAGGAAGGAATCCTAGACAAGAGTTGAAAGAAGAGAGTGACCAAGTGTGTCAAAGCAGCGGAGAGCAGGGAAGCGTAAGCTGGGAAGGTCTCATGTCTTTACTCAGAATGGCATCATGTGCCCTGCTGATAGACAGCAAGAATTCAATAGGCAAGGAAATAGAGAAAAGCAAGAGAATACACTCATTTAGGGGCCCCAGATATTAAATGAAGGAGAAAACTATGACAATAATTGAAAGCAATGCCATGATCAAGAGAAGGCTTTGCTGCTGTCATTCTTGTTGTTTGTCTAAGCAAAGACAGACAAGCACTTCTGAAGACAAAAGAGAAACCAGTGGGAAATGGGGAGACTGAAATTCCAAACTTAGAAGAGGCCTTTGTCAAGTGGCTTGAGAAAATGGTGATAGAATTTCTGTCAGTGAGGGTTAAATACAAATTTAAAACTAAGAGATTTTAGTGAGGAAAATGTTTCCAAAAAGATCTCATGGCAGAACTACATCTTGAATCTTTTTTTATTGACTATCAATCCTGTGCTTTGTCCAGGAGACCAAATTGTCTCAGTCTCTTTGATAATGAGACCTTACCCCACAATGTTTAAAAGCTCAGGAGGAAGAATAAAGATGGTAGACAATGGTGGAGAATTTATGCAGTAGAGCAGAGAGAATGGAAGTGACACAGGAATGAGAATTGAACTGCAAAGGCCTTAGGAGAGATTAATATTGTTATCTCGGCCCATGTAATCCAAGTTAGAGGAAGGCAGATGTAGCCTCAAACCAATTCAAGTGCTATATAAATCTGACTCTGTGTGGTGAAGAGTTCAAGGCACCAGTAGGATGAAAACTGGTAGACTGAGTGTCAAACCATTAGGAAAACAAGAATCTTTAGCAAAAAGGAAGTTGTGAAAAGAAGGGAACATGTAGAAATCGAAATCTCAAGCTCAAAATTACTGTCTGGTGAGGGTGAAGCTGAGTGAACAAGTGTTTGGTGAATAACTTGTGGGGAGAGATGCTAGGGATTAGCAGAGGAGAGGACTGTGAAGAACCAACATAGATGACCCAAGATGAGAATGAAACAAAGGGCAGTACTTCCATCTTGTTGGCCAATGGTTACTAATTTAAGAAAATTGAACAACCCCCCCACCTACCCACACACACAGATTTCAAAACAAATGGGCATGTTTTAAAAGCTACTCTGCCAAATAAAACTATCATTGTCACCCAGGCTTTGCTTTGAGTGTATTTCTAGATCAATTCATAAAGATGATCTTAATGGTAAACATTGATAAGTCCCTTAGTTAAATGATGGAATGATGATATACTTTGTTATATATTTTGATAGGTGCTATTACAACCCTGACAATCCTGTGAAGAAAAAAAAAATGATGAACCTTGTATTGGCTTTGTCTTAAACATCTGTAAAATAATCATGGTGTAGCCATTCAGGCTTAGTGTACATAGAATGTTAATTATGGCTATGCATATGCCACTCAGAGGCCTATTAAATCTGGTAGATTTTTGATATTCTAAAGTTATATTTGAAAAAGTTCTAATTTTATATTACATTAATGTTAATAATAATAATCATACTGGCATTTCCTCTAACTTGTGTATCCCCTTTTTTTAACCGAAGTGTAAGACCTTCTTATATAGATATTATAAAATGAAATTGAAACTTCTTATGAAAACGGTCAACTGGGAATGCCAGCCTTTTTGGGGGGGCAACAGCCAAGTCAAAAAAAAAAAAAAAAAACCTGCTTTTGCACTAACCTGTCAGGATGCATTGATTGACCATTTTCATGAAATATTTTATAAGGGATCATCTCTGGATTTGTCTTTATTTATCATGTTTATATTAATAATGATAATATTTTTTATTCAGGTAGCAGTATTCAGTTTAAAAAGTATTTTCATGTTCAGTATCTTGTTTGATCCTTACAATGACCCTGCAAAGTATGGCCAGATGTTATTCTCATTTTATAGATGAGGAAACAAGGCAGAGAGATACATCGAGTTCAGAATTAATGACTAAAAATCTAGAAGTTGAATCCAGGTCTCCCAGGGCCGGAAAATTGACTGCCTACAAAATCATTTCCATTGACATCATCTACATAAAATTATTTGGGGCTGTTATGTATTCCAATAAATTGATATTGTATAAAGGAGCATTTGAGTTAGAAAAGAAAAAAAGAAAAATTAAAATTGTAAATTATCTTCCATATGTTATCAGTTGCTGCATGATACTAATATCATTCTTTTAAAAATGGCCTAAAATAATAGTATCTCTCTGGGATAAGCTAAGAAATTTTGTAAATTTTAGATAGCAAATGTACTAACATCTTTGTGGTTTCTAAAAATATCTATTCATATCAGCTTCCTCCCAAAATAATGGACCAAATGAATACTCTTTTTTGGTATCACCATAACTCATCATTTTTAAATTCTCCCAGCTGCTGATTTTATTAGTAAAATGCCTTTCCTCTCATCCTTTTCCACATCTGTACTAAAAAATTCCTGGCATTTCCTTTCCCAGTGGAGCAGTTCTACCCAACCACATTACTAGGCTACCAGACTCCTATGCTTAAATAAGTGATTGCTTTGCCCATCTTTTAAAATTTACCTCGTACAAGGCTGTCAAGGCACAATATGCAACACTGCAAAGGAAGCCAAGCATTTATTTAAGCTAATGAGATACCTTCATTTTCATTTTTCCCTGAGAGGATTGCAGTGATGTTTAAAAATTCTCTGAATTCTAGAACTAGGGCAACACATTGATTTGAAGAAAGCTATAATCTTCCCTTCTAATTTGAAGTGCACTTTTTCTGCAGTGAAACAGAGTGTAGCTTTCAGAATCACAAGGGCCCTAAACCCACACAAAGACATCCTCATCTTAACCACTTCTCTTTCAAGCTGGCCCCATCCTTCTGAATGCAGGGATTTATAAAGACCTTTTCAATAAATTTCAAGGTATATTGAACTAAAAGGAGAAAGGTTCGAATAATTTCTTCCAGATTTATGAGGGAAATGATTTCAACTGCCAAGTCATGATGAATGTCGCCTTTTGCTTTCCGCCACTTCCTCATTGCAGATGATCTGTTGGGCAAGTTCAATTATGGGGTCTCGTAAAAGGATTCATAATTAAATTTTTAAAGGAACAAATTAGCTCTTTGTCTTTCTGAAGCAGAGGAGTCAAAACACTTACTTCTATGAACATTGAGGGATTTTGACTTCTATGGGTATAATGCCTTCCACAGCCCAAAGAGGCTTACTTCAAAGAAAGGCTAGGAGAGAAAGCCAGCCCTTTGGGATTTGGAGAGATAATAAGTGAGCAAGCTGTATTACATGATGGTTTACGAAATTCTTCCTTCAAGAACCATTATCTAGTGCTAATAGTGCTTTATTTCATCCTCTCCTGTGCTTATTTAGAACATAATTACAAGAGCAAGAGGATGAGAGGGAGTTGGGCATCAAGATAATCATTCGCCAAATTAATGCAGCCAAGTAGAATCTCTGGCCTTTGGGGCTCATTTATCAATTAGTTCTACTGCTGTCTGAGTTCCTATATTTCCCCGTAGAATGAAGGTTGTTTTTTTTTTTTTTCACTCATACACCAGCTCTGAGGAAAGTCATTTGAGACCAAAACATTTTTTAGAAAGAATCTCTTTTACCCTACTTAATATCATGATATATTATACAGCCAGCTTCTCGTCCATTTTAAGAGCATTTCATAAGCACTAGTAGTTAGCCCTTTCTTTCTCTTTCTTTTTTCTGAATTTCTATTTTCCTTTCTTTCTTCTCTTTTAATTAATTAAAATTATTTTTTTCCCCCAACTGGATTATCTTTCTGCACCGTGTTTTCAAAGTTATTGTGTGGATTTTAATGTTAAAACCACTTTGTGAGTGCCCTGTGGTCTTTGACTATTTAAAATTGGCTCTGAATAATAGAAATATTGGCAGTGTTTCATACCTGCGGGGGTGATAGGAGCATTGTTTTTATTCCTCAGATGCTAGCTGATATCTCAGGAACTATTGGCCCCAGCCTTTTGGAAAATGTACCACAGTGCTGGCATATCTTTCTCAACTAATTAGTGTTTTTAAAAGGGAAGAGAAAGTGTCAGGAGTGAAGGACTACTTAAAACTATGCCATATTCTTCACATGGTTTTAAAAACATAATCTGAACTAGCATTTTTTTAATCTAAAAATAAACCAAACTTTTTGTCCATTTTCACACTCATGTTTTATTCTTCTTTGAATACTAATTACAAATGTTCCATCCTTGAAAAGTTGGCTTCCCAAAACCTAAGAATTTACTTGCTCAAATCAAGAAAATAAAATGTGGAGGAAAGAGGTCCTATGAAGCAAAGTATTTCATTTTGCTGATACCCAAAAAAGTAGGAGTTATGGGCTGAATTGTGTCCCCCCCAAAAAGATATATTCAAGTCCCAACTTCCAGGAATTCAGAATGTGACATTAATTGGAAATAGGGTTCTTAGAGGAGTAATCAAATTAAAATGAGGTCATTAGGGTGGACCCCAATCTAATATGACTGGTGTCCTTATTAAAAGGGGAAATTTGGACAGAAACACACAGTGAGAAGATGATGCCAGAGATCTGCGTGATGCATCTGTAAGCCAGAAGTGCCAAAGATTACCAGAAAACCCTCAGAAGCTAGGGGAGAAACATGAAACAAGTTCTTCCTCACAGCTCTTAGAAAAAACCAGCCCTGTCAACATCGTCTTTGACTTCTAGCCTTCAGAACTGTTAGACAACACATCTGTGTTGTTTAAGAAGATACCTAGTTTGTGGGACTTTGTTACAGCAGTCCTAGAAAACTAATTCAATGCATAGCCTATGTCTCCAGAAGCTAAGGGCATCTGCAGGAGTGGTTGGATGGCCACAACTGGAAAACAGGAAGCCAAGAAGATCCAAAAGATCAGGGAGGGGCAGAGGTCAAAACCAAAAGGATGTTTCTCACAAAGCATTCATTTCAAAGAGCCAAGCAAAGAAATAAGACCTTAGTTAAAGACTCAAAAGACTGAACCAGAGTTTGCAAGGCATTCTATTCTCAGCTCAGATGTCACCTCCTCAGAGAATGATCAATTTATCTAAAGTGGCCCCCTCACCTCTGTTCAGTCTCTATCCCATTACCCCCACTTTATTTACATCACAGTACTTACTGCTACCTGAAATTATTTTTGCGATCATTTATCATGTGTTTTATTTTCTGCCTCCCTCCTCTAGAGAAGCTCAACTGTCTTACAGTTTGTAGAACAGTGCTGGCATCTAACAGGTGTTCGGTACATCTTTGATAAACAAATGAAGTATATTTGAAAGCCCCAGGGGAATCATAACCTGGAGGTATTATATTCCTGAGACACCTGAGAGTGCAAGCAGGCCATTTTGTGGGACCCTGCAGCCTTTCCTGTGAGTGTAAGGAAGATGGAATATTTGCCAAACCAACGAAGTGGCAACCAAGGCATAGGAAATCAGTATGGACTTGTACCTGCCTGAACCCTGATGGAAGAAGACATGAACTTGGCACCCCAAGCTATGCATAGGCTACCCAGGAGACAACCCACCTGCTCCGAGTCTTACCTCTGGTGATACAACAGGATAACTTTAGCAAATTTAGGGACGTCTTAAAAAAAAAAAACCACACAAGTTAAAATAACAGACTTCACAATGCAATTTCTAAAAGAAACAAGTGCTTTTTAAATTGAAAATTCTGCCCCATTAACTTCCTGAAAGGTGAAGGTAGATAGTTTCTGGAGAGTTCTGTGAATGAGGCAATCTGCGATAGAGTAAGGCCCTTGGGGGGGAAATCTTTCAAGTGTTCTAGTGAATGTTTCTATTTAGATGTATGACAAGTTAATGTGTCATCAGTGTCCATAGATGTGGAAAGACTCCTAAAAGAAATGACAAATGTTATTATATGTGCAACTTTCTGTTTTACTGATACATTAACATATTGGTTAAACAAGATTTTTTTAAAAAATCCTCCAGAGGATTGTGCTTTGTGACACTTAGCTCCTTCCCCAGAACTTTTCAGTTGACATTTTTGCCTTTCAGTAGACCTTTGGCTTTGAGTTTTCTGGAAAGAGAACAGAATTCTCTATCAGGAAAATCTATACATTATAGTTACTAACCTTCGGCAAACAAATCCAAAGCAAACAAACCCCAAAACTTATACCGATCCTATGTATTTAGAAGAATATATGTGCTCTGGATCCCAAATTATGAACTGACATAATCCCTTCATCCCCATAGATCCCGCTTTTTGTATCATAACACCCTCCTCCTGTATCACACCATTTCCCCAGAAACTCAAATAATCGGTGATGGTCATTAATACCTATAACATATTTGGTGATAAAGCAGATGTTATTTTTGCCCTTATTGTATACTAAGACTACTAGGGCTCAGAAGTGCACATTGCAAGTTAGGATTACTCAAAGAGTAAAACACAGACATCTGGCCTGTTACCAACTACTTCATCCAACATATATGAAATTACTCATTAGAGTTAAATGCACCATGCTACTCTCTCGTCTTTCTACTTATGTTACTAGTTTTGATCGAGAAGCATATTTTCGTGCTTCTTTGGCCACCTGAAAAATCTGTTTTGTTGTAAGCAAAAAGGACAGTTTTAGCACCCTTTTATCATTGTCTTTAGCCGCTCTTTAGCTTCTAGGCTGATTCCTTTTCCCATTTCAAATCCTCTGTTTTTATAGCTGATGACTTGCATTTACTAGTGACCAAGATATAACACTGTATCTACTTTTGTTCTCATGTTTGAAAAAAATAAAAAGGTCAATAGGAAGATTGATTCTTTCTGTGTATACGTGTATGTGTTTCAGGAGTTCAGAGAAAGGGAACTGAAAAGTTTTTCTGAACTTCTTCAACAGTTGCAGCTCCCCACCCCCCGCCCCCAAGAATCTTTAAGTTTTAAAATGCTCTTCGCAAATCATCATTTGTTTGTAATTAAGAATCCCCACAGAATTGTTGTAGTGTGGTGTGTAGCATACCAAAACAAATTAGAAAAAGTCCAAGCCATGAACACACATGTAAGGAAATGAATGTGTGGATCCCTGAGAGACTAGCAGCCTGAGATACTCCCTGCTACCCTGGGCTTTCCCATCCAAGATTGTGCCTGCTATCCTAATAAGACTTAGAAAGTTCGAAATGACTAATAACTACTCATTCACTAGCTGTGTGATCTTGAGCAAGCTACTTAATATTTCTGAATTTTCATTCCATCATCTGTAAAACTGAGAAAATACCTCTCTTGTAACAGTGGGGAATGAAGCTCTGTAAAATGCATGCCATAGAATACAGCATATAGCACAGTGCCTGGTGTACATACTCATTTTAAAATGAGGCTTGTAATAACAGTGATATGAAGTATCATGTTTGTTATGTCTAGAGAAGAATGCTTATTCTTCAATGAAAAGTGTTTATAAATACATAAACTTAATCTTGATCTCAGCTATTTTTCTTCTATTTCTCCCTCTTGTAGCTCTGTCTAAATCTTCTGGTACCTGTGTCTACGGAGTCCCTCCCCCAAGAAAATCACACGGAAAGGTATCGGAGAAAACAAATCATCACTTACTCTTCTGGGGTATAGAACTATGAGAGAAAGAAATCCTTAATATGGAAGAATGAATTGCTATTGAAATCAGTGGACAAGATTTGGGGGAGGTAAAAACCTCTCTTACACCCTGTAGCCTGCAAAGATGGGTAACCAGCTACTCAGCTCAGAACAGTTTCCAAACTGTTCTGAGTCAGTTCACCATCTGACTCCCACTTGTCTAACTAGCCTTGAACCACACCACTCCCCGGCTCCTCCTCATCACCCTGTCTTCTTCTCTTATTCTACTGTTTGCAGTCCTGGCACACACCATGCACTCTCATTTTATGACTTTGCATATACTGTTCCCTTTGCCTAGAATGTCCAACTCTCATCCAGATAATTCCTAGTTGTCCTTGAAGATTCAGCTTCGATAACTTTTCTGAACTTTCCGTGGCATCGTCCCCAGAGCTAGCTCATCATTTGACTCCGGGATGGGATGGAGGAATGAGATTCACAATGAAGCCTATGAGAACAGTGCCCTGTGGAGTTGTACTGTGCACAGTCTGCAGAACTGTGCTTGCTTCTCTCACATCTTGACCACCAGCCCACCTCTATGTCCTCCAGTAGCCTCGTGATAGAAATTTTTATTCCACTGTTTTAATCATTAATTGAAGTCTTTCCTCATAGACAGAGTTCCTTAAGGAGGAGTATGGGTTTTATTTCTGTTTTTTTTTCCAATACTTTTCACACACCAGTACCCCTCCGTTAACAGCCTGGTTAGTGGCTCCAGTAGAGACCTTGGTCAAGAGCCTCTTCTCTTTGGATCGCTTAACAGCTTAGTCATAGGCGGCTCACGGTTTAGTTGGAAAGTATGAAAGGTAACAAGGGCTATATGATGACAAAGACAGGCTAATAAGAATCAGCTAAGTAGGCTAGGATAATGGTGGAGAACATTTGGTTTCTAGTGCCATCTTGAGACTCACTCACATTCCTTTGGAACTCATAAAGAGGTGATACTTGTATATCCTAAAGCTGAGAAGTCCCTTTCTAAACTCTATTGCTGGTTTCTCTCACTTCTTTTTGCCTACCGTTTAAAGTTTCAAAGCTTACTACACATTGCATCCTTTTTTATTAGCTTTGGAGCACCTTGGAGCAGAAATTTCCTCCAGGAGGCCAAAGATACTGGAGCCTATATTTAGAGAGTACTTATTATGGGTTGGATGAAGGCCATATGGGTTGGACTATGCCTAGAGTCATGCTGCTTGAAACTGTTCTAATATTCATTTAGAACCACACTGAGTTATTGCTGGCCTCATGTATGGATCATATATTCACAATCGGCTCTTGGCTTAGACAAGAAGATATATGTATTATCTCTGCTGTTGCCCACCATGTCTTTATTTCATATGACTATTGTGCTTAGAAGCATGATTTTCGATCTGTAATCCCAGTTAAATTCCTTCAATACAGTCTGTACACTTAAGTGTATAGTTTTCTTTGAAGCAGATTTGTTGAAATTGTCATCTATTATCTGCTCTCTCCGTCTTACAGGACTACCACATTTTGCTGTAACTAGGAAGGAGAGACAATTTTTTACATGAGTGAACTTTGTAACTTGGCACTTATTTTTAACTGGCATGACAGCAGCTGAAGTTCTAGAAAAGATTTGAGTTCTGAAGGACAACTCTTTTATTTGAACACCAATTAAAGTGCCCTGTGATATCTTCATTCAAGTTGTGGCCCCCAAGCTCAGTTGTCCCTCATTATACTCCTGCTATGTTTACATGCAAATGTAACTAAACAAAAAGAATTAAAATGGGCAGTATAATTTCATTAAGGGGACATAAAGGTGAATTGTTGAAAACCACAAAGAATACCATTACTTAGATCAACTCCAAAATGAATGCTGCCAGCCATCTGAAAAGACACTTGTGTAATGGTCTTCATGCATGAAGAGTGAGGATATTCTCCATATAAAGCTTCGTAGAACTCTGAGAAGTAGGAACTAATATCTGTGAAAGCCAAAGTAAAGAAAAAGTGAGGAAAAGTTGAGCATTACTTCTAAGTCTGAACCAAAGGAAACAATTTTAGCAGAGATTTTCCAGTAGTGATCGACACACTTTCAAATGCAGGGGTAGAGAAAGCAAAGAGATGTTGAGAACCAATTACTTCATCAGAATCAAACAAACAAAAACTCAGCCTTGGAAAAATGGAAAAGAGATATGAGGCCATGTGTGAGACTTTCCTGCTTGAAAGAAGACTTTAATGTCAGATAGTGTTTAACTACAAAGAAGGCCTCTTGTGAAGAGGGGGAAACTTGTCTTAGTTACCAATGTTCAGTTTACTTCATATTTATCTAGAGTTTATGTTCTGTATACTTGTTAATTGGGTATGAATATACATAAACAACTTCTATCAAAGGAAGAAAAGGGAGGATGGTTGTGTCGGGAAGTTTTCAGTACTGATGGAAATAAATGATTATGTTTATTTTAGTCATCATGGGTAATTCTTATACCGTTATGATGTTTATTTGAGGATGTGAAATGACTACATAAATCTAAACAACTTTACTTTATTGATTTTGCAGAGTTAAGAGGAAGATTTATAAGGCATGGAACCTTCCATCAGGTTTGCAAGAAAGTAGTGAATGTAGAGATACCAGACTGCCACTAAGACCAATGGACAATCCCACACTCACACTTCTCTATCGAACTTTAAGATTAGTAATATGCTGCCTTTGCAAGATGAAAAGAAACTAGTGCCAAGAAGGCATATTCTTCAGTATTTGGAATAGACGTGCTCTCAAGACCATGGCTTCAAAAGTCTCCTGTTTATATGTTTTGACGGTTGTGTGCTGGGCCAGCGCTCTCTGGTACTTGAGCGTAACTCGTCCTACTTCTTCCTATACTGGCTCCAAGCCATTCAGCCACCTAACAGTTGCCAGGAAAAACTTCACGTTTGGCAACATAAGAACTCGACCTATAAACCCACATTCTTTTGAATTTCTTATAAACGAGCCCAACAAATGTGAGAAAAACATTCCTTTTCTCGTTATCCTCATCAGCACCACCCACAAAGAATTCGATGCTCGCCAGGCAATCCGAGAGACGTGGGGTGATGAGAACAACTTTAAAGGGATCAAGATAGCCACTCTTTTCCTTCTGGGCAAGAACGCTGATCCTGTTCTGAATCAGATGGTGGAGCAAGAGAGCCAAATCTTCCATGACATTATCGTGGAGGACTTTATTGATTCCTACCATAACCTTACCCTCAAAACGTTAATGGGGATGAGATGGGTGGCCACTTTTTGTTCAAAAGCCAAGTACGTCATGAAAACAGACAGTGACATTTTTGTAAACATGGACAACCTTATTTATAAACTACTAAAACCCTCCACCAAGCCAAGAAGAAGGTATTTTACTGGCTATGTCATCAATGGAGGGCCAATCCGGGATGTCCGCAGTAAGTGGTATATGCCCAGGGATTTGTACCCGGACAGTAACTACCCACCGTTCTGTTCGGGGACTGGCTATATCTTTTCAGCCGATGTGGCCGAACTCATTTATAAGACCTCACTCCACACAAGGCTGCTTCACCTTGAAGATGTATATGTAGGACTGTGTCTTCGAAAGCTGGGCATACATCCTTTTCAGAACAGTGGCTTCAATCATTGGAAAATGGCCTACAGTTTGTGTCGGTATCGCCGAGTTATCACTGTGCATCAAATCTCTCCAGAAGAAATGCACAGAATCTGGAATGACATGTCAAGCAAGAAGCATCTCAGATGTTAGGATTTTTACCAGTGTAAATACATTTCTTTTCTTTTTTAAGAAATGGGGCCTGGGGTGTTGGTATTTTACAGGTGTCACCAGAAGAAATGAACTGGTGAAGGGGTTTTGTAAAAAGCTTTTTCTTCCCGCTCCTAGTTCCTTTCTTGGATTACCAATTTACAAATGTTAGGCTCTGCTCAGAAATAATACATAAGTTAGAAGGGCCAGATTTCATTCTCAGGTCCTAAGGCATTGCATTTATCTCAAAAAAATAACTTTCTAACAACTGTTAGGATTTACACACTGTGCATCTGAGATAAAAATCTGGTTCTGAGAAACTGAAACTCATGGTAATGTCTTTATATCATCACTGCAAAAATAAATAAATAACTCTTTCAAAAACAATTCAGAAATCATGCACAGGCAGGAAGACACACTGGATGTCATTATTAATATTGTGTATGCTGTTACATTGAATTTTTACACATTTTGCCACATGTGTACACTATTTGTGGTTCCAACCAGAAATGAACTTCGTACTGGCAGGGAGGCTACAATTAAATAAATGGAAACTTAAACTCGAGAATCAAATATTCTGTATGTTTGGAAGACAATTCCACTTGCTTATTCAACAAGCATTACCTGGTGCCTCCAAGGAGGCTTTGCCAAATGTAATGTCACCTGCTACCCTCCAGACCATGTTGCTAAGTGCATTTTATGGTTTCTGGCTCATGCAGGCACATGTGTAGAAATAAGTTGTCAGGAGGCCAGAGAAACAATAAATCACACAGAGAAAATACAAATTTATGTATGCATTATAATTAACATAAGCTTAGCAATAGTATAGGATCCCCCGCCCACACATTTACAAAGCACGCAAGAAAGTCTTTTAATTGGTACTGATGTTATTGAATGACTTAGCCCTACAGCTGATAAATGGAATACTCTCTAATATCCAAAACATCCAAGTACCTCTAGTGGCAATGCTGGTAGGAGGTGTTCTGGAGGCTGTGTAATTGAGATTCATGGGAAAGAAGAGGGGGAGCTTGGATTCAGGTTCTACTGCTGCATCAGACTTGTTGGGTCATGTGAGCCGGCATCTTGGCCTTGCTGTGCTTCGATATGCTCATTTATAAAATGGCTAGAAAAAACACCTACCTCACAGGTGCTGTGAGAGCAAATCGCATTTGCCAAGTATTAGTTTTAAAGGTGCTATGTAATGCAACGTATCATGCATTATACTAAATGCTAAAAGAATTACATAATCACAGTAATGGTCATCAGTAGTAGTAACATCTTAATATAAAATCTGCCAAAATAAAGATCAAATATGGACTATTAGCGCACCTGATACTTCCAAACTTTGACTTTTCTTTGGAAATGTTAGGTGTTTGGGGAAGCTTCAATTTCTCTGTCATTTCTTCTGGGTTCAATAAATAAGTTATTATTTCAGTGCATTGCCTTGATATTCCAGGGTGCTGAAGGTAAAGGCACCTTGGGGAGGAGCCTCTGTCTGTGAGTGTATTAGAGTAATGGAAGCACATGGTTTGCAAAATGTATCGCATCAATTTAGATCTCAGGAAACCCTTAATCTGAATTCTCAGTAAGAACTTTGAGGACCGATAGAACTAGTTCACTTTTATCAGAAGAAGAATAGGTGCTCAGCAAACCCACATATTGTACATCTTCTACCATTCATTAGAGATCTTGTTTGTTTTCATTCAAAGCCCCACAACCAAAAGTGTACCTTTTTTTAACTTGACCTTTCAAGCCCCCCTAGAATTTGATAGCAGACAGGTAAACAAAAATGAATGAATGGAAGTCTATTTCTTGAAAACACTGGATCTTTCATCCCCAGCCCAAAAGAACCCAATATGATACAGGCCTCCAAGTCTCTTAATATATTTCCATCGTACAGGCAGCAGCACTGCTGAGTTGCGTTAGAAAACAGCATTAGGTAGCCTGGGGAGAAATGGATCAACACAAGGTGAGCCATCCTCCAACCCCAACCTTCAACCTCTGTGAGTTTGATCACTGGAAAAGTCTCATGACTCCTTACTTGGTTTGCCTTTCAATCGTGTGGCCAGGTCAGGCCTCTGTCTCATGATATCGTCTTGCATTTACCTTATGCCCAGTCAAGCCACCTTTGGTGTCAAGGAACTGCACACTGTAAACATCATACGTGTACATCTATGAATTGGTTTGTGTGTGTGTGTACACTATGAATAGAGCCCTGATCTTTAAAAGGAGCAAAAATCAGAGAATCATGTCTTAAAGAACTATTTCCTAACTTTTTTATGCTAGGTAGTATCCATGTAACAAACTTGTAAATATTCATCAAAGGCCATATGTATATATTTTAAAGGCATTTTTTTTTCTCTTCTCACCAACTGTATGTATAGCTAGAATGTGCTTGCTGTGTACATTTTCTTCTGCATGGAGCTTGGTGAGGCAAAGTCATTTGTCTGGTGTTTCAATAGCCTAAAGCATGTTTGCCCTTTGTTTTTCGAATGTTCAAAAATGTTTGAGCAAAGTTAGATCAAAAAGCTCTAATTTTCTACTTTTGTTAATTTTATGACACTGGCCAAATTATGGTTTCAATTCTTTGTTATGCCAACTTAAAAAAAATGTATTATCATTTCTCCGGCATAAAATAGTGTTTCAGACAGTACAATACTAGAGTCATTCAATTTTTATGAAAACCTTCTGACTGTCCCCCCCATCTGTTTTGTTCGTTTGCATTGGGTAGCAAAAGGTATCAATAATTAGTGTCTGTATTCTTAAATTTTCTTCTTTTAATTTATTTTTGGAAGAAAAATTTTATCTTTAGTGGCTACTTTGTGTGACCTTGTGTCTTTTTATATTGGCACAAATGCCAGTTTCAATATATAATATTGTATTTTTAAATAACAAATCAAAAATTAAGATCATTTTTTATTTGGATTAAATTCAGAAGAACAAAACCCCTTTGCTTAATATGATATGGGGAAAACAAACTCTTTACAGAGAAGTTAAGGAAGGAGATTTTCAATCAAATCTCTTCTATCAAAAGACAATGGAATATTTACATAAAGTGTCTGGGATTCATTTTCTACCTTTCCTAATATGTGGGTTTAGTGGGGAAATTGATTATGTCATTTCTTCTGTAAAGGTGAAGAAAGTTTTTATAAGCAACAAAGAAACTTGTGAATGAAAGAAGTAATTTACTAGAACCGCTTGTTGATGATAATTGACATTTAGATATATCGTTATATATGAATGATTGTATTTATGTATTTATTTGTCAAAATTGTATATACTTTTTCGCCAAACGTGATTGTCTGTAAAAGTGCACTCTCCAGGTTTGTAGTACTGTTTAAAGTTACATGGGTTGCCAATCAAGCTGCTAATCAGAATGCTATTTTTTGTATCAATGTTATAAAACCGAAAATGACAAATAGATGCTGAAGATGTCTTTACATTTAATTTCTTCACCTTCCTCTTGAAATGTAAACTGTTGATTGAAAGCACGATGCTAATGTATAAGCCCATCTGTCATGACGAAGATTATGGTTCCATAATGCTGATTTTTTAAACCATTGGGACAAATAAACAGAAGGAAAACCTATCTTCATTCCACTTTGCTTCTTTTCAGAAAGAATTTCTTTGGTGAGATGTGATCATTACAATTAGCCGATGCCTCGTCATTTATCATTAAGCTTCTCCACAGCCTCAGTATATGTAATAGTTCAGACTACTCAGGGCTCGTCTGTGAGAGCCCAGTACAGCTTGACTCAGTCAACTTAGAAATGGTTTGGACTAGTAGGCCATGAGCTACTCCAGAATTTAGGAAACTCTTATCTCCCTTGCCCCTTGGCAGCCTCAAGAGAGTCTCTGTGTTAAATTCTATGGTTTGAACATGCCAACAAATTCTATCCAGAGAGTGTTATATTGATAACGTGTTTGGTGAAATAGGACGTGTTAAATCTAAGGCAATACTGTCATTCTTATGTTTCACCCACATATATCCTTTGGAATATTGCATACTATTTAAAAAGTTTGGTCAGACTGGAAAATGCTATTCAGGCATTCTTTACAGCAGACAAATAGATGCTGATTGCTGATGCCTTACTTTGTAAGCAAGAGACTGATAGCTATTTAAGAGACAGAAGTTCCTTTTATTATCAGTCCTGCTCTAGCTAAATAGGTCTTCAATTTTTAACTTTGGATCTACTAACCCTGTACCTCGGAGTTCAAAGAAGCAAAATCTATCAGGTGAGCTGAAATATGTGAGCAAACGAAACATATAAAATATATAGATTTGTATTCACTGTGACTTTTAGAGGACCATCATCAAATGCAGTGTTCCAAAAGTATGGTTTCCTACCAGGAGCACCAGCATCAAATGAGAATTCGTTAGAATGCAAACTTGTGGGCACCACTGGAAACTTGGGGGTGTGGCTCAGAGATCTGTTGTAACAAGTCCTGTGGGTGATTCTAAGGTACACTAAAGTTGAGAACACTGATCAAGAACAGGGGTTGGCAAACTATCCCCTGTGAACCACAGGAGCTAAGAATGGTTTAGCGATGAACATTTGCAATGACTTGGTAATAGGGGACACTGACATTGAACCTCAGCTAAGCAAAATATTAACCCAGCAGTAAGAATTCTGTCCTTCTCATTAGTAGATGTGTAATGCAAAATAAAAATTGTACTCAATTATTATTTTATTTTAGTTTTAATTCCATCAATGCAGAAACTGTGGAAATTTGTTATGTAAGTACTTTCATATATTTTCAACTTTGCCTCTTGGCCTGCAAAGCTTAAAGTATTTATTATCTGGTCCTTTACAAGAAAAGTTTGCCAATCTCCAGCACAGATAAACAGGAAAACATCTGAAAAAGGTGCTACATACAAAATTCCTCCAGTTGTAAGTAAGAAGTCACAGCAAAAAAGCGCACTGAAACTGTCTCCATGCATCCAGGAAATGACAACATAGTCCCGATAATGAATTGCATTAAAAACCAACAACTGCAGATATTTTTCAAATATTTCCTTTTTCTCAGAGTGATTTTTAAAATAACAAAAGCCTGATTCTGATTGTAACAATTACCCAAAGCTTAATTAATATATTGCTTAAAGATGTGTGGGTATTAAACCTAAGAGGGTGGGTTTCATATAGCTTGATTATCATAATTACAAGCATTCTATTTTCCCATTTACTTAATTGATTGTCATAGCTTTCCAGATGAATTCATGTTGCTGAAAGAAAATTGAATACATTTCTGAGAGGAAAAAAAAAAAA
>NW_011888783.1:20769271-20772924 GCF_000151845.1 Pteropus vampyrus | reverse complement strand
ATTGGTTGTTCAGGGTACAATCCAAGATTCTGATTTTCTTATAAGTTCTCAGATAATACTGATGTTTTTTGTGCATGGCCTGTCCTTAGTATCAAGACTCTAATATTCGAGGCTAGATTCTAGACAAAGATACTAGAATTCAGTAAGTTATCTATTATGGACCATACCAGGGGCTTTTGCATTTATTGCCTCTAAATCTTCGCAAAAACTGGCTAGAAGGTATTTAAAATTAAGGTGAGGTTTAAGTCTCTAGGATAGTCTTGGGTTAGCACTCATTATTTTAATTCCTTGCATGCAGGTTTTTCTAAGACTTTATGGGAAAAGGTTGAAGTCTTAGAGGAAGCCGTAGACCCAAGAAATAAAAACAATGGGAAGCAAAATACCAGACTATTATTTTGTTGACACAGTGTCCAGTAGCCCAGTACTGCAGGATTCTATCTTAAAATCAAGTTGGAATTCATAGCGTAGATTCAGGTCAAAGATGGCTTCATTTTCCCACCAAGCACCAAACTCTGACTAAGCCTAGGGTAGGAATACTACATAGCTCATAGGGGAGGAAAAGAGAAGCATGTGTTGTGGCCAGGCTCCTGGTACTAAAACATGGAAACAACAGGAACAGAAGAAAAGTAGCAGAGAGAGAGAGAAACACACACATATATCATCTGTTGACAAATAGTGACTCCGCACAGATATAAATGTGACCTAATCATTGTCGTAGAATGACCATTTGGATTAGTAATCCAACCTCTTAAAGAGGAGCAATGAGAAAGGAAGCTTTTAGGCATGAAATAAGAAACTAGGTGGTGTCTCCCAAGTAAGAATTGGTACAATTTGGGGCTTGAAAAATTCAGGAGTCAGATTTTAATCCAGAGATTAAATGACTTCTCCGGTGTCAAAAAATTGTTAACTAGAAAGACAGTATTCAAACCCAGGTCCTTTGACAGGAGTCCAATTACTTTTTCTTTTTCTTTTTCTTTTTCTTTTTTTTCATTATATCATACTGCTCTACTGCTCTCACGTCCATTCACAATATTGGAAACAAAGTACAGGCATATCTCAGAGACACTGCAGGGTTTTTTTTTTTTTTTAATTGACAACTCAGAAATGCAAAGAACCCAGCATAGCTGACTATTTTGGAAAAGAAAAGGAGAAAGAAAGAAAGAAGGAAGGGTGGAAGGAAGGGTGGAAGGAAGGAAGGAAGGAAGGAAGGAAGGAAGGAAGGAAGGAAGGAAGGAAGGAAGGAAGGAAGGAAAAGAAAGGAGGGAGGGAGAAAAAAACCTGGAGGACTTACATCAAGTTATTTGAAAACTTAATACAAAGTGAATCACAATAATGTAATTCCAGTATAAGGACAGAAATATAGATCGATGGAATATAATTGAGGATTTAGAAATAAATCTTTACCTTTATGGTCCACTGATGTTCAACAAAGGTGACAAGGCAATTCAATAGGGAAAGGATAGTCTTTTTAATAAATGATCTACCACAATTGGATATTCTCATGCAAAAAAATTTTGAAAAGATTTTAGGCAGTTATCTCACACCATACACAATAATTCAAACAAAATGATCATAGACCTAGATGTAAGAGCTAAAACATATAGCTCTGAAGATATAGATCTAAGAATTATCAAATTGGGTTGAAATTTTGATTGTGTTGATAAGATATTGTTACCAAGGAATTCAGGAACATTCGAATCCTGCCCCATTAATAGTATCCTGGGGAAAACGAAAGCACAAGGAGCAAGAGCTGAAGAAATGACAGCACTATTGTGTAGTTAACTGGATATGGGTCCTAGATCTGAAATAATAAAATGAATTGGAAAGCCTGGAACTCAACCTCCTTCTTTGTTGGTATATTCCCATTTTAAGAGACAGATGCTCTCATCCAAACTGGCATAAGAAAAGAGAATTTATTAGGTTGTAAATTAAAAGTTCAAGGGTGGACTGGCTTCAGGGATATTTTGTCTTGTAGCTCAATCTCCAAGTATCTTTCTATCTGTATCGTAATAGATCTCTGCGTTTTGGCTCCATTCTCAGGCGGGCTGTCCCCTTGTGATTGAAGATGGCTGCCAGAATTTTCAACATCACATCCTCCCATCTCAAGTCTAGTGGAAAGGAGCATTTTCCTAACATTCCCAGAAAAAGTCCCACTGGTTTCTGGTCCCCAAAACAAGCCCTGTGGGCAGAGCAATACAATGCTCTGATTGCCTGGGCCTGACCCACAGGTTCCATGGGACAGGAACATGAATTGAGGGTGAGGAAGAGGGTAGCTTCCCAGAGAAAACTGGGTAACTGTTTCCAGGAGAAGAGTAAAAGGATGCTAGAAGGTAAAAACAACAAAGGTCCACTACAACTTTATATTTCTAAGCTAACAAATCTCAATTTGCTTCATGCAAAATACAACTAGAAAATAATCCAGCAGATTTAGAGGGAGAGAGAAAGAGTCAGGAGTAAAAAGTACATTTAAAAAAATCAATCGAATAAATAATAAATATTTATAAAGGACATTTGTTCTCATATCCTGTACCTTAAGGCCCAAGGCCTCAACTACAGCAGCTTTCATAGCTCAGCTGCTACATGGGAAAAGAGAAGAAATGGAGAGAGAAGTTGAGAAAGAAGTAGAGTGCTGAATCTTTTACTCCATGCAAAGTGGGCCCTGGCCTTAATCATACTCACTATGGTGAACAGAGAGAAGGCAATCCAGGAAAAATCAATAGCAGCAGATGGTGGCCAGGTCTACTTGGAAGCAGCAGGCCCTGGAGCAGCCAACCAGGACAGCTGCATGGAGAGAAGAGACAGAGCAAGGTGGCAGAGCCTCCTCTCATGAATGATTGCAAATGGTCTTTAATATTCAAGCTGGGAGAAAGAAACAAGTGAAAGAGGCACACCCATGAATGATCTTTCAATATGCAGGTGTGAAATCATAGAAAATATATATTGGTCTCTGCCACAATTTCTAGCACTGAGTTCCCGAAACCCTTGTAATTTCCTAATAAGAACCCAAGAAGCATTTTTTATTCTCATGAGGTGATTCTGGGTGGTCTGGATGGACTTTGGAGGGAGCTAATCACCAAACGGACCAAATCACAGAAGCTTGGCATTTTCAGCCCCACCCGCACTTCTGTAGGGAGGAGAAAGGGAGCTGGAAATCGAGTTAATGAGCAATCATGCCTATCACGTGATGAAGCCTCCATAAAATCCCAATAGCAGGGGGTTTGGAGAACTTTCGTGGTCATGAACACAACTGCACTGGGAGGGTAATTCGCCCCAGCTCCACGGGGACAGAAGCTTCTGTGCTCAGGACCCTCCCACGACGTTGCCCTGTGGATCTGTTCATCTGGCTGTTCATCTGTATCCTTTATCTTATCCTTTAATAAACTGGTAAAAGTTAAATGTTTCCCTGAGTTCCCTGAGCCACTCTAACAAGTTAATCAAATCCAAAGCGGGAGAGGGTTATGACAACCTCAGATTTATAGCCAAGTGGTCAGAGCACAGGTGACAACCTGGACTTGCAATTGGCATCTGAAGTTGGGGCAGTCTCATGGGACTAGGCCCTTAATCTGTGACATCTGATGCTATCGCCAGGTAGATAGTGTCAGAATTGAGTTGAATCGTGGGACATTCAGCTGGTGTTTCATGATGGGGGAAAG
>NW_011888783.1:20765953-20769221 GCF_000151845.1 Pteropus vampyrus | reverse complement strand
GGACCAAATCACAGAAGCTTGGCATTTTCAGCCCCACCCGCACTTCTGTAGGGAGGAGAAAGGGAGCTGGAAATCGAGTTAATGAGCAATCATGCCTATCACGTGATGAAGCCTCCATAAAATCCCAATAGCAGGGGGTTTGGAGAACTTTCGTGGTCATGAACACAACTGCACTGGGAGGGTAATTCGCCCCAGCTCCACGGGGACAGAAGCTTCTGTGCTCAGGACCCTCCCACGACGTTGCCCTGTGGATCTGTTCATCTGGCTGTTCATCTGTATCCTTTATCTTATCCTTTAATAAACTGGTAAAAGTTAAATGTTTCCCTGAGTTCCCTGAGCCACTCTAACAAGTTAATCAAATCCAAAGCGGGAGAGGGTTATGACAACCTCAGATTTATAGCCAAGTGGTCAGAGCACAGGTGACAACCTGGACTTGCAATTGGCATCTGAAGTTGGGGCAGTCTCATGGGACTAGGCCCTTAATCTGTGACATCTGATGCTATCGCCAGGTAGATAGTGTCAGAATTGAGTTGAATCGTGGGACATTCAGCTGGTGTTTCATGATGGGGGAAAGTCGCTCCAGAACCCAAATAGCAGTGATTCTGCCTACTTTTGCAAGGGGGCCATTCATCAGATGAATATTCCTCTGACTTAGAGAGGAATTAAAACAGGGTGGAGACCAACTTCTCCCAGATATCTCAAATTCAGAGATGGTTTTTGAAGCCATGGATGTGAATATAGTACTAAGGAGTGTATAAAGTGAAGAGAGGGAAGGAGAGGAAAGAAATGGAGAGTGATAGAGATGGACCTAGGCTGGATCCTGGAGGAGCACCAGTCTTTAAGGAAAGGGCAGACTTTCTTTTCCTTCACAGGTTTTGTTGGCATTAGTTTGCAGAGTCTGTGAATACTAGTAGCAGGCTGGACACAGGCTTTTCTCTTTAACCTGATACTGAACTGCCAGGGACTCAAAGTTTCAATGGTGGAGGTTCGGCAAATAGGTGAATTGCCGTAAATGTTCAAGACTGAAGACATTATAGCTCGTGTAGCTAGTGGAGAACACTAATTGCATTTTCTGGGGTTGAGAGGAAGTATTTTTCTTTTTGAAATCTGGTTTGACCAGTACAAACCTCTTAATAATATAATACTTTGAGAAAGTTACCAATTAAGTTCTCTCCAGAATCCTTCACACAGATTTCCCCAGTTAGCACTTATTGTGAGGTGCTAGGGGAAGATTAGCTGTAGAAAGAGAAATGTTCTCACTCTGTGTTGGAGTCTAAGGATTTAATGCTCTCAAGAAGAGCGAACCTACCAGAGGCAAGGCATCTGAGCTAACTACTTTTTCCCAAGGAGATACAGTGCCTGATCAATGAGAACAGACTAGGAATGAAAACTGATTGCTTTCTCAATCCACTGTCAATTACATGTAGACAGATCATACTGGCCTTTGAGAATCTTTTGTCTAAAATCCTGGGTCAAATTATTTTGAAGCTAGGAAGACATGGTGAGAAGAAAATTGATGAAGAAATCATTCCTTAAAACCCCAAATCACTCACTCCCTTTGCCAGGCATTGTTATAGTGCTTTACATATATTACCTTAGTTCCCATTAAAATCCTACAAAGAAAAGGCTATTATCATCATTCGTATATACAGAAAGCCAAGGCTGAGAGAAACTACATAGCTTGTCCAAAGTCACAAAGCTAGTTAAAGATGGAGCTAGGATTAGAACCCAGGCAGTCCTTGTTTTTCAAGGATCGAAGTCTGAAACCATTGTGCTAATCAAGCCTGAGGTCAGCTTAGGGGCTTTATATCAAACCTAATTTCAGAGAAGCTGTGGACTGAGTGGACACCTGTCCACATCCAGCAAATATTTCTTGGCTGCATGCAGAGTTTGCATACCTCGGAGCAGCTTGTCTGAGGGCGATAGACTCCTTGGAGAAGGAGTTTTGTAGGGTGAGGTGAGGTGACGTGAGATGGAGAGTGGAATGTAGATAATGATCCAAGCATTGAAGAATAGGATGCATTTCACGCAAGGCACCAGGGAATAAGACCTATATCTTCCTTTCAAGATCCGTTTTCTCCTCACTGAGCACACTTAAAGTGAAGAAAATGAATTCTGCCCATTGAAAAAGGGCAGACTGTAATGAAAAACAACTTCAAAGACCCTTCAGCACATAAAGTCTTTGAGCTACATCACTGACAATAGTTTACAAGTTTATTTTCAATTTGTGGTTATGCTGAGCAGACATTTTGAGAAGTGCAGCAGTAATTCAGGCGGCACATGGCAGCATCATCTGCTACACGTCCATCTGTACAGGAGAGTATTGTCACAGACGATCAGGTACAGATTTATCCAGATGTATCATCCACAAAATGGCCAGCCAGGAGAGTTTTCAAAATTATTTTCCTCACCATTTTTGCTAAGTATACAATTCTAAGAAAGCAGATTTCTTAGCAAAGACTTTTTTTCCCGCTGAAGAAAAAACTTGACTTCAAACAGAGCAAAGAAATCACAGGCTTTAGGTCCATGTTTGAATCCCAGCACTGACATTTGCTAATTAACAACCTTGAGTAAATTATTAAACTCTCTGAACTTGACTTCCTTATTTATAACATGAGAAGACTTCATTTATAAAATGGGGCTGTGGGGGAAATTAAAAGAGATGATAGTCATTATCTTTCATTACATGAAAACAAAAGATATTTTTGGTTCACTATTGTGTTTCCAGAACTTAGCATGGCGATTGCACATTAAATGTGAGTAATAAATAGATGATGAGTAAATGAATGTGTGAATTATAAGATCCATTGAAACCGACATTTAGGGGTGTATCAGATCTAATTTCTTCTTAATTATTTCTCCCAAAGGAAAAAAAAAAGAAAGCTCACCCCCTCAGCCCCTGCTCCTTTCTAAGGTGATTACTTCTCATGACTGTGCATATCTGTTGTCATAGGAATTTCTTCAAATCCTTTCTTAGTTTAGGTTTTTTGTTTGTTTGTTTCCTACATCCTGTGTTCTGCTTCATTGATTTATTTTCTTGTTTTGTAATAATCATTTTCACTGAGCTTCCTAAAAAGGACAAATTGAAGCTACATTATTTTACTACTTTGTCTTACCTGTCTTTATCCTATCCTACTATTGATAATTAATTAGATAGGCATAGAATTCTAGGCTGCAAAATTTTTCTCAGAATTTTAAAGGCAATACTTCAGTGTTTTCTATCATCTGGTACTGCTTATTGAAGAAAATTTGGGAAATGTGGGTAAGT
>NW_011888783.1:20760342-20765903 GCF_000151845.1 Pteropus vampyrus | reverse complement strand
AAATTATTAAACTCTCTGAACTTGACTTCCTTATTTATAACATGAGAAGACTTCATTTATAAAATGGGGCTGTGGGGGAAATTAAAAGAGATGATAGTCATTATCTTTCATTACATGAAAACAAAAGATATTTTTGGTTCACTATTGTGTTTCCAGAACTTCGCATGGCGATTGCACATTAAATGTGAGTAATAAATAGATGATGAGTAAATGAATGTGTGAATTATAAGATCCATTGAAACCGACATTTAGGGGTGTATCAGATCTAATTTCTTCTTAATTATTTCTCCCAAAGGAAAAAAAAAAGAAAGCTCACCCCCTCAGCCCCTGCTCCTTTCTAAGGTGATTACTTCTCATGACTGTGCATATCTGTTGTCATAGGAATTTCTTCAAATCCTTTCTTAGTTTAGGTTTTTTGTTTGTTTGTTTCCTACATCCTGTGTTCTGCTTCATTGGTTTTTTTCTTGTTTGGTAATAATCATTTTCACTGAGCTTCCTAAAAAGGACAAATTGAAGCTACATTATTTTACTACTTTGTCTTACCTGTCTTTATCCTATCCTACTATTGATAATTAATTAGATAGGCATAGAATTCTAGGCTGCAAAATTTTTCTCAGAATTTTAAAGGCAATACTTCAGTGTTTTCTATCATCTGGTACTGCTTATTGAAGAAAATTTGGGAAATGTGGGTAAGTGTATGAAAGACGATTAAAAGCATGAGTAATCCTACCATCCAGACACACCCTGTTAACACTGCGATGTACACCTTTCCACTTTGCAGGACACAACACACACACATATGCACGCATACACACACACACACACACGGCTACATTGTATATATAGTTTCACATCATGCTATCCTCATATCATACATAACTAACTTACTTTTAAGGTCTTTTTCAACCCGAAGGATCAATGATTCTATGACTTGTTAAGGAGAGATTGTGACATGGATGCTTTCAGTAAAAGTAGCAGACAGTTTAGGAGTTGGTTTCATTGATACAAGCATGAAATGGAACTGTGGCAAAGGAAGATAAGGTTAACTACCTGCCAAGTGCTTTTCATTTAGGGACACAGAAGGTTCTCAGTGAGTATAAGGGAATCAAAGACATATTACAAACGAGTCTCAATAAATCATTTGAGTATAACCTACAGTGAGGAAAAGCATGTTAGGATGGAGAAAAGGGCACAGCAGGCCCTCCTGGAAAGAACAACGTGTGCAGCCTTTACGATGAAAGGGGGCTACATATAAGCGAAGTGCTCAAGGTTCTGAATGGGAGACAGGCAACCACTGCAAGTTTCAACAGCCTACAATTAAAGATGACAAGTAAAAACAACATAGTTGCCCAACTGAACACAGAAAGTCTTTGGTGCCATAGGAGCAAATAGCCAGAGTGGGCTTGAGAAAGAAATAGAAAGTCAAGAAGAAGAAGTAAGGAAAATAAATCAAGTAGCTAGGGAAAAGTGATATGCAGAAATGATGGCCCCAGCTGAGACGAGAACAAGAACTTATGCAGCAAAGATATCTTTGCAGTGCTGACTTCTGCGTTTTGATGGTGGTACCAATTCACCCTCTCATCTGTCCTATTGCAATAACAATGAAAGGTTACGATGAGTTACAAAGTTGTGGCAGCACTGAAAATCGGAAATAGATAGTAACAATTTGACACTCTGAAAAGAATTTCTATTAAACAAAGCACAGGTGATCCAGGTGGTAAAAATAACAGTAGCAAGCAAATGCTACTGTGAGACAGAACCAGGTCTTACAGGGGAGAGGGGTGGAGGGGAGGAGAAGGAGGGAGAGACTTCTATCTATGCCCTTTGTCTTAAATGGATCCTTACTTCAAAAATACAAGTCCTAAAACAGAGCAAAGCATGCACACACACACACAGACATTTATAGACTTGATCCCATGATACCTCTTTTGCATATACTTAGAGATACTCTATTGTACAATGAGGCAATGGTAAAAGCAGACAGCTGGTGGGTGACGTTGTCATATTTGGAGGGGATATAAACAGGAAGCTTCAGAGATTAATGCACTCTGGGGATTGTATTTTTTCATGTGTCTGCTTGAAATTTCAGAAAAATTGCAGAGATAAATTTCAGAAAATGACAATTTCTTTCCAGTGAATCAGAAGAGCAGGAAGCAGTGGACGTTTCTTCCTCAGTTCTAGTGAGCTGCATTAGATCACATTTGTCAGAATCAGCACTAGTTAGCCCCTCCAAGTCTAGGTCTGTGGAGGAGATGCTACCACTCTTCATGTGGAAGGTGAGAGAACCATTAGTTCCTAACATTTTGTACTGATAGAGCTATCTTTTGTAGATTGTAAAACCCAACAGAAGGGAAATGGTTCCATGTATTTGAGGGTGTCAGAAAACGGCAGAAAAAATTAGAAAGCATTTACTTTTTGTTTTCTTGTGTTTCTATAAATCAAGGGATGAGAGAGAAAATAAACTCAAAGAATTATTTTAGATAATCAGGTTTTTTAAAAAGTCAAATTAAACACACACACACACACACGAGGACACTGGAAGTACAATAGTATTTTAAAATCTACATTAAAAGTAGTAAAGAACAGAGATGATATTAGAAAGATGGGAATTCGTGATTTGACAGACAGAATGTGCAGGGAAAAGTAATGTAATGAAATCTATAAACAAGAAATACTATTGAGGCTACGTAGGCACACATGGAGGGCATGCTCCTGAAGAATAGCCAAAAGGACATACAGCCGAGCGTGAGAGCAGAGAACCTCAATGGTTAGGAATGTGGGCCCTTAAGTCAACAGTTTGGTACAGAACTGATTAGCTTGGAAAAATTGCTCAACTTTTTGAAACTTTGGGCTTATCACCTGTGAAATGGAGATGCTAATAATTCCTGCCTGATGTGGTTATTTTCAGAATGGAAGCATTGTGCCTGATCCCATGGAAGAACTCTAAAATAGCTAATTTGTGGGGGGGGGAAATCCCTACCTAGACATGTACTGATTTATTTTTTAATTTCAAGAGTGATTCATGTTTCTTTATATTTTCTTTTTTCTGATTGGGTAATGACAGAAAATTTTTTTCAAGGAGGAAGAAAAATCACACAATTAGGAAAAAAGAAAAATATGTTACTGTCAAAAGAAGATAATCATTCGGATTATAGTACTCTTTCCTGTATCAAAGAATAGATGATGATGTGCCAATTTCCTTGGAGGTTTACCTTTTCTTTTTCATCTTTATCCAAATTTAATTTGGATAGTGAAGAAACAATTTGGAAAGTGAAGAAACAATTAGGTTTCAGAGAGACTAGTTGGGGTTTGATTATTTTGTTCCCAGTAATCTCCTCAGCCCACTCCATAGTCGCTATATCTTATTAATGTTGTAACAAATGACCGCAAACTTAGTGGTTTAAAACAAAATAAATTTATCATCTTACAGTTTTGTAGGTCAAAAGTCCTATGCAGGTCCCATTGGGCTAAAATCAAGGTGTGTTGGCAGGTCTGCGTTCCTTCTGGAAACTCTAGAGAAGAATCAGTTTCCTGTTCTTTTCCAGCTTCTAGAGGTCCCCACCTCCCTTGGATTACGGCCTCCTTCTGCCATCTTCAAAGCCAGCAACAGCAGGTAGAGTTTTTCTCCCATCGCATCACTCTGACTTCCTCCCCTGCCTCTCGTTTCCCCTTTTAAGAGTCTACCAGATAACGCAGAAAAACCTCCCTATTTTAAAGTCAGCTGATTAGTAAACTTAATTTTACCTGCAACCTTAATTCTCCCGTGCTATCTAAAATAACATATTCACATGTTCTAGCTATTAGATTGAGAACATCTTTGGGGGGGCCATTATTCTGCCTACCATAGCCACTAAACAGGTTATAGCAGTTAGAAGAAACATTTGAGACCTTGGGAATGGGGTCTTCAAGAAGCATTCCCTCCCTATCAGGCACACAGCCTCTCTAACTGAAAAGTAGGAGATTGATTTTGGAGATCATAAATCTCAACACCATCTACTCACTGTTCGGGTTTGTTCATTTTGTTTTAAATGAATTAGTAATAGTTCTCATGGTTGAAAACAGAAAAACAAATATCAAGTGAACAATCTTCATCTCAATGCTGATTCACACATCTACATATTCCAAACTTCTATCTACTTATAACTACTATTGATATATTCATGTGTGTACTATACTGTTTGTGCATATTCAAGTAATTACAAATACATCTATATTTTTTACTTTTTTTACCCTGAAGTTTTCATACTCTGTACCATGATTTTCTTTTATTGTGGTAAAAAAATTATGACAAAACATTTACCCTCTTAAACATTTCTAAGTGTACAGTTTGATAGCATTACATATATTCACGTCGTGTAATCAATCTCCAGAATTTTTTCATCTTGCAAAACTGAAACTCTGTACCCGTTAAACAGCAATTCCCCACTCCTCACTCCCCCCAGTGCCAGGGACTACCATTTTACTTTCCATTACTATGAATTTCACTACTGTAGATATATATAAGGATAATCAAAGTATTTGTCTTCTCGTGAATAGCTTACTTCATTTAATATAATGTACTCAAGATTCACATTATAGCATGTGTCAGAATTTCCTCCTTTTAAGACTGAATAATATTCCAGTGTATGCGTATACCACATTTGTTTATCCATTCATCTATTAAGGATGGATACTTGGGTTGCTTCCACCGCTTAGCTATTACAATAGTGCTGCTATGAACATAGGTATGTAATGTACCATAATGTTTTCATTTCATCAGTTATAACTTGGAGATCTTTCATATTATGTAGGGAAAGCTGTTTGTTTCTTTCTTTAAAAACAATAGTATCATTGTATTTTGTTGTATTAATGGACCACTGTGTAGATAACTAACCCCATGCTGATGAACATCTGTGCTGTTTTCACTTAGTAGCGTTGTCAAGATGAAAATGTGTATTCTACAAAGTCTATTTATATCCATCTTGTCTTTCTTAGGAGAAGTCAACAGTAAGAGATTTCCAGATATTTTGGCTGAACTTCTCTGATAAAATTAAAGACTTATTCAAGTTGATCTAGGGATGAATAAAAATATTTAACTCAAGATAGGGAAAGTCTTGATGGTTAGTATTGAAAGTGTTTAAACAAAGGATTAAATAAAATATTTGTTATAATATGGCAAAATACATATTTAAAATAGAAATTAAGAAAAGACATACAATGTTAAATTAATAATGAATAGAAAAATAATTTGAATGAAAGAGTTCAGATATTACAACAAACACTAGAATATATTTTTAAAAGTTGAGGGGAGACAAAAATTTGCTAAATTCCTTTGCCTACATAGACAAGAATAAAGGTATTTATGTTTTTCGTGTTTTGGGCAATTTAAGAAATATAAGTCAAAACATATTCAAGATAAAAATTATAATAGAATTTTAAATGATATGAATGCATCACAAGTTACCAAAGGATAGAGATACATCTTCACTTGAAATCCTGAGGGGAGGAATAAACAGCAAGAGCATCGAGGAAAATATCAAAGAAAATGAAAACAATGGGCAGACTATAAAAGAAATTCAAAC
>NW_011888783.1:20754121-20758956 GCF_000151845.1 Pteropus vampyrus | reverse complement strand
CCTGAAATTTTAATGATCTGTAGTTTGATATCTTTTTCTCTTTCTAGCAATGTACAGAAACTGGAGTAGAGAGAAATTAGAATGAGTTTCCAACATGCCACTGAGATTTTCCCCAGAACAGGAGGATTTCAAAATAACTTTGCCACTGTTCCCTCATGCAGACCACCTCATTAGGACTGATGGATCAGATTGCCAGGACTGACAGTTCCTTCTCTCCTGGCTCCATACCCTGCAATTTTGGGAACAATCAGCTTCAAAAGTCATCAGAATAGGCACCTGGCTCCTTGTAATGAGGACTGGGAATTATTCCAACCTGAAATCTCTCCCACATCTTTGAAATCCCCATCAGAGATTCATCATTCAGATCTGGAAGACTGCTCTGCCTGGCTTCACACATGCTCTTTCTATGACCTAGGAAGCTCCATCCTCTCCCTAATCTGTCGGACTGAGGCCTACTTATCCTCCACAGATTAGCTTTAGGTCATTCCTTAAGGAAACCATATCTGAATACTGTTCGCAACAGGGTCACAGTTATAATTATACCTCTTTGTAAAAAGTAAATAAAATTTAAATTTTTTGCCTGATTATCAATATAAGAACCACACATATGTGATCACTAATGAATCTTCAATATTGAGCAAAACACTTTAACTAAATCTTTACTAAATGAATGAGTGAGTGAATGAATATATAGCTATCCCATAGAGGAGTATTACCTTAGCAGTGGTTCTCATAGTGTGGTCCTTGGAACAACAGTATCTGTATCACCTAAGAATTTGTTAGCATGCAATTTCTGAGGCCCCCCTTGAGATCTACTGAATGGGGATTGAGTCCAGCTATCCATGTCTTAAGAAACTCTTTGTATGATTTTGATACATGCTTAAGTTTAAGAACCACAACCTTAGATTTAAGTCTTAGTCAGTTTCTTCTTTAGGGGAGGGAACACGGACTGAAATGCCTTCAGGAAAAATGAAAGTTGCATAAATGAGTAACATAAAAGGAGCCACTGTAAAACAACAATGAGTGGTGGGAATCTTAGTGAAATAGAGAGCAAGAACACATGCCCAGCCTAAAGACTGAGCTGCAAGTGGCATCACCAAGATGGCAGAGTAGGAGATCCCGCTCTGTGTCCACCTGCAAGGAATAGCAATTAGCTATTCATAAATAAAAATAGCTCCAGGAGAGCTTAAAAGTCCACTTAAGCTTCAACAATGCAGTGGAGCAAAAAACCTCAGAATAACCACATTAAAGAGGTAAGAAGAACAGTTTAATTTTCCTGTATCAGCTCATCCCTCAGACTGGCACAGCTCAGTGTCAAGAGGAAGCTCTTCTCACCAGGAAAGCAGGGTGAGCGACCAGCTTCCCCAGCATTTGGGGGCACTGCACAAAGGACTTACCTTGGTTTCACCCTACCCTGAGACCAGCATAGCTGAGACATCTAGATAACTAGGAACAAAGATGGGCAGCATAGCTGAGACATCTAGATAATTAGGAACAAAGATTAGCCAGTTAGTGGGAATGACCACAGTTCCCAGTGATTTGCTCTTCACAGGAACCTACTAGCTTTCACTGCTGAGAATCTCGACAGCCCTTGCGGACACTGTGGACTCCTGCAGCTTTCATCTCTGAGGATCCAATCAGGGACCTCTGCAGAGTGCTCTGCAGCAGATCACCGTCTCTAAGGAACTGACAGCCAGCACAGCTGCTGTAGACTCACTGTCGAAGGCCCCACAGGTTTTTGTGTTCACAGACTCCAGCTGCCTGAGTCCCTCCCTGCCTCCACCCCCATCAGAGTCACCCTAGCCAATACTACTGTGAACAGCATAGGCCTGGATCCAGCACAGCCACCCAATCTGCAGCTAGCCCCAGCTTCTGCAGCTGTGTATGTGCACACCAACCCAGGTCCACACACCTGCTCCAGTGCCCAGAGCAGGTTCTGACACCTGTCACTATCATGAAAATTGGACCCTTGTCTTAAACCATACGCAAAAATCAACTAAAATTGATTAAAGACTTAAACATAATGCCTGATACCAGAAAACATAGGGAGAAAGCTCTTTGACATTGGTCTTGGCAATGTTTTTTTTGGAATTGACACCAAAAGTACAGGCAACAAAAGCAAAACTAAACAAATGGGACTACATCAAACTACAATATTTCTGCACAGCAAAGGAAATAATCAACAAAATGAAAAGGAAACCTATGAAGTGAGAAATAAATTGCAAACCATATATCTTATAAAGAGTTAATATCCAAAATATACAAGTAATTTATACAACTCAATAGCATAAAGACAAGTAACCAGATTTAAAAATAGGCAAAGGACTTGAATAGATATTTTTTCAAAGAAGACTTACAAATAGTTAACAGACTACTTATAAAGATTTACTCAATGTCACTTCATCAGAGAAATGCAAATTAAAACCACAATGAGATGTCACCTCACTCCTTTTAGGATGGCTGTTATCAAAAAGTCAAAATAACAAGTATTGGAGAGATTATGAAGGAAAGGGAACCCTCGTGCTCTCCTGGTGGGAATGTAAATTTGTATGGCCATTATGAAAAACATTATTGAAGTTCCTCAAAAAATCAAACATACCATATATATATATGAAGGAAATGAAATTCCTATCCTGAAGAGATATCTGCACTCCTGTGTTCATTGAAGCATTATTCTCAGTTACCAAGATATAGAAACAACTTAAGTGTCCCTCAACAGATGAATAAAGAAAATATACTGTAGAATATTATTCAATCTTAAAAAAAAAAAAAGAAAGAAAGAAAAGAAATTCTGCCATTTATAACAACATGGATGGAACTGGAGGACAGATTCTAAGTGAAAAAGCCAGACACAGAAAGATAAATATTACATGGTCTCACTTATATGAAATCTAAATTTAAAAAAAAAAAAAAAAATTGAACTTATACTAACAGAGAGTAGAATGATAAAATAAATGATATTGATCAAATATAAGATGAATAAATTCTATAGACCTAATTTATAGCATAGTGTTTATGGTTAATAACAATAACAACAACAACAACAACAACAACAACTTAAAATTTGCTATGAGAGTAAATCTCTAGTGTTCTCACCACACACAAAAATAGGTAAGTAACTATGGGAGATGATGGATACATTGGTTTCATTGTGATAATCATTTTACAATGTATACATATATCAAGATATCCCATTATATACTTCAAATATATGCATTTTTTGTCAAATATAAATAACAGGATCAAAAAATTCAAAAAGAAGAGGTGAGCTGCTATTCTGCAGAACTCTAAATTCGATAGGTCAAGTTTCTAAGTTTTCCAAGAGATTCTGATACTTGAATTTTGATGTGAAATTTACCAATCGTTAATGGTGTACAAGCCTCACAAAATATATCTGCCAGACAAATGCAGCCTATAAGAAGTGTTTGCTTCAGGCAAGTCTTTTAAAGCACCACAGATGGTTGGGATTTATTGCTGGAGACCCCAAGCAAGAACCAACACAGGAGAAGAGACAATAACACTCTGTGCCTACTTGATATTTTTTTTCTAGAATTGGCCGTGGTTGTGACAAAAAGAAGGAAGTATTTGGTTTTATCAGCTAGGTCAGATTTATCTCAGTCTAGCGGTAGATTTGATATAAAAACCTAATCAATACAGCACTTGCTTTAAGAACTCACTGGGAAATTGGACATAGAAATTTAACAGGAGGAAGGAGTATAATACACTTACAACAAAATTATAGGTTTTTACTCTGAATATCATCTCAACCCCAAATTATACTGAGAGAAGTTAAAATTAATGGTTTGAAGGATTGCATTTTGCTTTGTCTAGTTTTGTTTTTAGACAGTTCTCCTTTAGTGGTTATATAATTGCCCAAACCTTTATGGAAATAGCCACATCTTTAAAAACAAAATACGAGCCAAAAATTAAAACAACAACAAAAAAATATATTGCAAGTGCTTTCACGACACCCCCTCCCAAAATTAGAAGTACATCCAAAGTACCAGCAAACTTAATTTCAGTCTCAGAAACTGACAAATGAAGAATTTAATCAGAGAAGTTCTGCGTGAGATATAAAACACACATCTTGAGAGTTCTTTATGGAGATCGTTTCAGGGAAATGGTTTTAATTTCTTAAGAGGCTTTATAATGATAGCTTGTGTCTCCACATCAACTGGTAAAAAGGACAACAAAAACTCAAAGGAATTCTCTTAAAATCCACACATAAAAACACTAATGAGACAGTTAAATTACCCATTGAAGGAGCTGAAAAACAAAATTCACTGGTTTTAGTCAAAAGAATGTTCATGTCTCCTAAGTAAACAAAGACTAGTGAGCAAATAAAAGGAAAAAGAAGAATGCCCTGTTCTTCTGAGAATGAGTCTGTGAGGAATTATTGAGAAGGAAGGGTGACAGAAACGTGTAGGTAAAATGTGGTTATACGCCCTGGGCCTGAAGGAAAATGGGGACCCTGGGAGAGGAATAGGCCACCTCGCCCCATTCCAGGCAGTCAGACAGAGCAGCCAGGAGAGAGTGAGGACAGTGACTGAATTTCCTTCAGGTGCCGAGTCTTGAGGACTCTAGTCAAGGAAAACCATATACTTTTTAGATCTCTGCCAGAATGCTGGGGGAGTATGGCAGATAATAAGGAGGACTATTGTTAACTGTGCCAGGATCTTAGTTTCAAATAATTAGATGATGAGATTTTTTTCTTACTGCATTTTTAGGGAGAAAAAAATCACATTTTTAGAGGTTATAAAAATAATATATTTAAATATTAAAACCAGAAAATACAGAAAAGCACAAAAAAAATTAAAACAACTATAATACTATCA
>NW_011888783.1:20728741-20753056 GCF_000151845.1 Pteropus vampyrus | reverse complement strand
GATATGGTCAATGGAACAAAAACCAGATTTCCAAAGTCAAAAATAATCAGTCCTCAGTTCTACCTCCTCTCCATGTTAAACACTGTCTTTTTTTATGACTACCACAAACTTCCTTAATTTGACTACTGCTCCAACATGTGATAGCCAAGCCACAGTGCCATGACAACCCACTATGTTCTTTTATCTCTGCATCTTGATTTCTTATTCCTATTGATCTTCAAGCTACCTTGCAGTCCCTCCTCACAGTCACCATTGTGGCGATCTATGCCATATCCAGCCAGTGTTTACTAGATATTTCCAATCAATCCAGCTTACATTCCTGTTCATGGAGCATTATTGCCAGCTTTGATGGTCTATTTCTGACCCTATTGGAAGGAAGCAGAGTCAGGGCTCGTGACACAATGTTTATAAAGTCTACAGTAGCATACTGTAATGTCCTTGGCCTTTGCATTCATTCACCACTAACTCAAACTCACTGACTTACCCAGACCAACTTCCAATCCTGAAAGCTCCATTATAAAGCCTCTTAAGTGCCCTATACAATGTGCCATTTTTTCTTTTTACCATATTTTACTATAACTTTTCTATGTTTAGATACATAAATATTTATCATCATATTATAATTACTTATAGTATTCAGCACAGTAATATGCTGTACAGGTTTGTAGCCTAGAACAATAGGCTATACTGTATAGCCTAGTGTGCAGTAGGCTATTACCATCTATGTTTGTGTAAGTGAACTCTTTGATGTTCATATAATGATGAAATCACCTAATAACATTTCTCAGAACATACCCCCATCATTATTGATGCATGACTGTAAAAACCTCTGATTTTTTTTTTTTTTTGCTAAATCATTTGAAATGGAATTGCTAAACCAAACTCAAACTCTGTGCTGAAGATTTAAGAAATATTTATTTCAAAAGAAAAAATAGTTCAAACAAATTGAAAATGAAAGAATTGACATAGAGGAGTACAAACACAAAGAAAAGGAAAGCAAGGGTCACAATCTTAATATCAGAGAAGGTATAATTCAAGACCAAAAGCAATAATTAGGACACAGATGGCTACATTATAATATTAAAGTTTCCTGATAAAATGGTAATAAATATGAATATCTATGAAGCAAGCAACTTGGAAGCAACATTCATAAATCATAATCTTTAGGAATTAAAGACGATAAAGACATAAATACATTAAAAAGAAAACTAATTTATTTCTCTCAGGCAATGACTGAGCAAGTGGATAAAACAATAAATATGGATATCATACTCTATACTTGAAACACAGAACATTTCTACTCTTCAAGAATCTATAAGTCTATGGCCATGCTACCCTGAACAAGCCCAATCGTGTCTGACCTTGGAAGCTAAGCAGGGTCGGGCTTGGTTAGTACTTGGATGGGAGACCACCTAGGAAGACCAGGTGCTATAGGCGTAAAAAACAAAAATTAAGGAATTGTAAGCCGACAAGTTCCTTGCAATCTGTGAGATCAATCAACGGTTGCCACGCCTAAAAAAAAAGAATCTATAGAATGGCTATAAAACTGATTAAGTCATGAAAAACTCTTCATGTTACAAAAGTAGAGGTAATATAATCATGACCATAATGTATTAAAACTTAAAATCAATAACAAAACCAGAAAACTACATGAAGTGCCTTTTAACCAACTATAAGGAAAGAGAAACTCCAAAACAAATTTTAGAATATCTCAAAAAATAATAACAATAAAAATTCTACATGTCAGAATCTGTCTGATTGGACTCAGAAAAAAATGCAGAGACTTCAATACTTATATTAACAAAAAATAAAAATAAAAACGAATCCACTAATATCCAACATAAGTCTTTAGAAAAGGAACAACAAAATAAACCAAAGGAAAACAGAATTAAACAATCAATAAAGATAAATGCAGAAAGTAATAAATTAAGAAACAGACAATATAACTAACTAAATAAATAAATACGAAAGCCAGTTACATTATTTAGAAAAATAAAACAGGTAAGCCCAAAATAAATATAATTAACAGGACGTGGTTCCATAGTGTAGCGGTTAGCATGTCTGCTTTACACACAGCAGGTCCTGGGTTCGTGCCCCAGTGGAGCCACAGTTCATGGCCTATGGCCATGCCACCCTGAACAAGCCCAATCCTGTCTGGTCTCGGAAGTTAAGCAATGCCAGGCCTGATTAGTACTTGGATGGGAAGACCAGGTATTGTAGGCATAAATAATAATAATAAATTTAAAAATATATATAATCAACAAAATAGGAGGAAGCATAAATACATAGTAAGAAATATTAAAAGAGAAGAAATTATCTTTACAGAAATAATTAAAGGAATCACAAAATAAAACTTTACTCAATTTCAGTCAACTAAATTTGAAAATCCAGAAAAAAACAGATAATTTTCTAGGCAAATATAATTTTTGTATCAAAACATATTCAAATATAGATAAAATATATAAACACATTAATTAAACAAAATAGAGAACATTTCAAGGAGCTATCCCCACTCCACTCCCCAGAAGCACAAGGATCAAATGGTTGTGGTAGATTTCTTACAAATCTTCAAAAAACAAATAATTCTTTTAAGAGAAACATACATTGTTTGAACTAATAGAAAAGTATAACTTGTTCTTAGATACAAGAGTCAACATCATAAATAAAGATATCGATTTTCTCTTAATACGTTTAATGTGATCCCAACATAATTTGGGCGAGAGCAAAATAGGGCATAAATTAGTTTCTATAAAGTTCAAATGTAAGAATGAACAATCAGAATATCAATGAAAATTCTGGGGGAAACAATAGCAAAAACAACAAAACAGTAGTGAAGGAAGAGTAGCTCTACATATCTAAAAGAGTAGACCTGTAATCACAAAGACATTATGGGATGTATGGATGGTTAGATCAAAATAACAGGAGTTCGAAAGCAGATCCTAATATGTAGAGAGAGTTCATATATTATAAAGGTGGTATCTCAAATCAGTGGAGAAGGGAGGAAGTTATTTTCAAATTTTATTTGAACAGCAGCTGGTAAACCATCTGAAAAACAATAGACCTAAAATCTTACTTTACATCAAGATAAATTCAAAAGCACCTAATGTTTAAATGTTTTTTTTTTTTTAGTGAAGCTATAAAATCACTACAAAAACTACGGAATTTTTAAAAGAAATAATTTTCGAGTGGAAAGGTCTTCCTAATTATGAAATAAAACCTAGAAATCAAAAAATACTGATAAATTTGAATACTTAAAAATCAGAAATGTCTGTATGGAAAATGAAGTATCATTAAAAAAGGCAAAAGGCAAAAAATAAACTTGAAAAAACAGGCAGAAAAAGTAGTTTCCCTAATAAATAAAAAGCTTTCATATCCCTTAAAAGACATAATAATGATATAAGAGAATTCATAGGGAAAAAAAATTAAATATATGAAAAGATGTTCAACTTCATTCATAATAGCAGCATGGACTATGGAGCCAAACCTAATCCTGGTTCTAATGCTGGTTTTACTTCTTACTAGTTGTGTGACCATGTGCAAATTACTTAACTTCAATGTGCTTCAGTTTTCATACATTAGGGACAGCAGTAGAACCCACCCCTTTGGGTAGTTATGAATATTAAATGAGTTGGTTGATATTTGTAAAGTGCTTATAACAGTGCCTGGCACGTACTAAGAGCCATATAAATGTTATAGAAATTAAATAAATGCAAATTAAAATTATACTGATATGCCTTTGTTTTTCCTATTAGATATGCAAAGATTAAAGCATTTGCTAGTGCATTGTGTTAATGAGAGTTGAGGAAACAGGCATTTTCATACGTTGCCAAACTCCATGGAAGGCAATTTGGCCACATACATTAAAATTACAGGTGTACATAATCTTGCAAACTAGCAATTTCACTTCTAGGAATGCATTGTATATATAAACTCACATGTGATGAAATGAGGCAAGTACAAGGTTATTCATTATAGCAGTGTTTGTAATAGCAAATGATTGGGGGAAAAAAACCCTCAATATTTACCGATAGGTAACGAGTTAAGTAATTCATTATACATTCACATAAAATGCTATCCTAAAAAAAAAAAATGAAGACGCTTCCTTGAAAATGGACATAAATGAAAACAAATATATTTTAAGTGAAAAGAGCAAGAGCAGAATAATATGTATAGTATGCTACCATTTGTGTAAAGAGGAAAATAATGTCTATAGATTTTTATTGCTTAAATATCACAAGACATCTTTAGAAAAACAAAAGAACGTGATTAACATTGGTTACCTCTGAAGGAGGTAACTTGGTGCCTGGGGGACATGGGTAGAAAGGAGACTATTCTTTACATATCTGTACTGGATGCTGTGGTGTGCCACCAAATTCCTTTCATAACAGAGGCGGTCATTTCCCCAGCTGCTGGAAGTAGCTGATTCTCAGTTAAGTCCCTTTCTGGGAATTACCCTCAGCTGGCTGAGGCAGCCTGACCTCACGAAATTGATGTGGAGGGGGAGTTAGTTATAAAATCTGGCCCCCTTACCTCAAGGTGGGACAAATCTGAAGCAACATCTCAGCTGCAGGATTCCTCATGGGTTATAGAGTTGTGTTATCAGCTGAGGACTTTGTTTTTAAATGCATCACTGTTTTTTTTTTAGCTTTTTTCTCTGCCTAAACCCATTTCCTTTACCCCCCCTACCCCCCACTGATGCAAATACCCAGGGCTTTCCCCAATAAACTTCCTACAAGCAAATTTCTACTTATGAGTCTTTCCCCAACCTAAGGAAATGTTCTTCTGAACCTTTTGAATTTTGAAATGTTTTGACCATTTATATAAATGAATTAATAACAACACATTTTAAATTTTAAAATTTTTAAGTTTTTTCCTTTATATAACTCTTGTTCTTTTCAATTTGACAATAAAGTTCCCATTTTTACAGTTTTCTAATTTTATTCATTGTTTTTTATGTTTGAAATTTTAATTTTTGGCAGCATGTCTTTCAAACAGCAACATTTTTGTATGCTAACTATATCAAGAGCTGTGCTGGGTATCATGGAGTTTACAGGGAGATATAAAATTGTATCATTGCCCTTAAGGTTGTTGAAAGGACATGTTGTGGTACCACGGAAAGAGAATAGGCCCCAGAGTCAAATTCCCTGGGTAAAACCTCTGTTTAGATTCATGCTAGCAGCTTCCTTAGGCCGTTTACTTAACCTCTCAGAGACCTGATTGCCTTATCTATAAAATACCTACTTCTCAAGATTATTACTAAAATGTGGTGACTTTAAAATACCTAATATTTTACCCAGACTCTAACAACTGCTTGATGTGTTTTTAAAAAATAGTTGGAGAGGAAATACGTATCATATGAAAATATAGGTAGGAAATGCTAAGTTCTAAATTGATAGCATAAATGATTGTTACCATAAAATTCAGAGGAAGGAGATCATTTCTAGGAGAATGTGGTCATAATATATTGACTGAAGGAATGAGAGCTGAAACTAGATCTTGAAAGGTAAGTAATCTGTGAAGACCAAGGGTGTCATCCCAGGGAGAGAGAGCAATGGCGTGGACACAAGAGTGAGCTGAAAATGTTTGGATACAGGCGAGAGTTTACCTGGAAAAGACAGAGCTGGAAGATAAATTGTGGTTAGATTAAAGAGGGAATTAAATGCCAGACTAATGAGTTTGGTTTTGCTCATGGGGAGCTACTTTAGATTTATGAGCAGGGTAATAGCATGATAGAAATAGTGTTTTAGATGACATTTTGGCAGCCAGCTATATAGACTGAGGTCAGCAAGAGAGGCAAGAAGGTCAGAGACTGGCCTAAGCTGTAGATGAAGCATTAACTAATTAGGTCATCCATTAGTTTCTAGCAGAATGGAATAGGGGAGAAAGGTGTGAGAATTAAGAAAGAAAGAACTGAAAAGACTTAATATTAGATAATGCTGAATGGTGATGATAAGGGCGTCTTCAGAGATGGCATTCTCATTTTAAGCCTGAATGATTGGTTAAGTAATAGTACCGGAACAAAAGCAGAGAAGGAGGGCAGAGGAGAACAATGTCCTAGTAAATGGGGAAAAATAGGGTTCATTTATATTAACCCATACTGAATTTGAAGTGAAGGGGAGATAATCTAGTGGAAATGTCCACCATGCAGTTGGAAATCCAAGTCTGGTACCAGGAAGGACAATGAGGTTGGAGCTATAGAACTGAGCTTCACCAGCAGATGGCACAATTAGAGACATGGGGCGAGAGGCTTTATATGGAGCATGGCAAAGTCTTAATGATGGAAACATGGGCCACGTTCATATTTACTAACAGAAATAGAGCTAGTGAGGAAGACAGAGAAAGAAGTTCAGAGAGAGTGGATAAAAACTACGATAGTATGGTGCTACAAGAGCCAAAGGACAGCAGAAGTCAAAAAAAAAAGATGGGAACAGAAGATCAACCCTATCAGAGACTGCAGAAAGGTCAAAGAGAACAAAAAAGTAATAATGTCAATGGATTCAGCTCTTATGAGGTCAGTGCACTTTCTGCATTTGGGTTCAGAATGCTGGAAGGGCTGATTGCAGAAGGAGAGATAACAGCAGTACAAGATAGTGGTGTAAACTGTGGGCTCTGACCTCAGACTACCTGGATTTCAATCCTTTCTCGCTGTGTGGTCTTGTGCAGGCTGTTCAAAAGGGAATAACAGTAGCAACCTCTTAGGGTTTTTGTGGGGCTGAAGGACAATGTATGTAAATTGCTCGACACAGTGTAGGCACAAAATAGGCACTCAAATGTTATATATCATTTCTTGTTATTATTATTATTGCTGGGTGGCATTTGGCTGAGGGTCTTGGTACGGCAAAGTAGAAGTAAACTAGCAGAATAGCTTGCAAAATCTTCCCAGGCACATGTGTGTGCATATCTGCAGGCAATTGGAAAGGGGAGCTAAGGGCAAGATGAATGTAAAGGAGCAAAAAAGAGCAGAGTATGGATTTAAGAATTCGGGTTGACTATTTAGCCTGGGGGAAAAAGGGCCAGACACCAGAAAAGGAGAAGAGGATTCATATGGAGATGGAATTCTGAAGACATCAGAAGGAGAACAAGAAAACACACACCTGAGGACTTTTTTTCCTCCCAGTAAAGAAAGCAAAGAAGCCATTGGCCAAAAGTGAGAGGACTTGAGTGAGATGGAGGTCTCTATAAGCATTTGCAACGTTTCATAACAAAATCTATTTTTCGCAAGTTTAAACTTCCTTCAGATTTCATTTTTTAATCTCATCATGGCTCCAAGTAGAAAGTAAAGAAGAGAGAGTCAGAAGCAATTGTGAAATATTGTAGGATTTACCTGGGAGCTGGCAGTGGAAACCAGCTCTCAACCTGAGAAGCCAGCTTGCCTCGTGTTGGGAGAAAAGCCACAGCAGAGGCCACGGCTCAAAGACTGAAGTCAAATATACAAATATTTTCTATCTAATGGTTTGAACAATAAGCCAGCAATCTGGGAAGTCTGACTTCTCAAGGCCTCTTCAAGGTCCTTTTAGATCTGTGGTTTTTGAAAGCTTTCCTTTTTCACCTAGAATATCATTTCCTACTGGTTGGTCTTTCAGGTTTAATTTCTCTTTGGAACCTCAAATCATCAAAAGCAAGTTGCCCTCTCAATTAAAAAATCATTTTCACCAGAGTTTATATCTAGTGTGAACAGGCCAACTAAATCTGGTGGTTTGTTCTCTTGTTCCCCAAATGGTATTTAGCCAGTTGGAAAGGAACATACAGTCCTTCTCAGGAATGGTGCTGGTAGAGCCAAAATGTTATCCATGTGCGCCTTCATCTCCCTTCCGAGGTCTTTCTATGCAACAATTACTCTTGGTGCAACAACTTCAAATGTTAACCCAGAAAATGTAGTGGGAAGAGTTTGTCCTGCAGTGTTATGAGCCTGTTGATCCCAAGGGAATATGGGCACGTCAGATGCTTTAAACAAGCAGAGGGAAAAATCCGATGAAGATAAAGTGCTATGTGCCATAGCTCATTATTCCGAGCAGCTTTGAGGCTGCCAGGCCATTAGACTTGCTTCTGTTTGTGCCATCAGAATTGCTCTGGAGATGGTTTATTTGTAAAAGGAGCAGGATCTAGGATATGCATTCATTTGTAAAAGATACCATGGAACACATTCTGTAGCTAATACTGTGTTCATGAACTTTACCTGTGACTAAATACATTTCATTTCTTACAGCTGAGCTTCAGTAATTGGTTTTTGCAGCCACAAATTCATCCGGCAAGGAAAATGTGAGAAGCCCAGCTCTCTCCCTGCTTTTTGAAATGGCTTCTGCTGCAGATGGAAAAAGCCATTCAAGCTCTGAGTTGGCAGTTCCCAAGGTCAAATCTTAGAGACCTGGCACCTGGAAACTCAAAGGTGAGAAAGAGCAGGTGGCTTTGGAAGAGTAAATGGCCCCGAAGGTAGGCAGCCCAGGGGAGGGGAGAGGCAAATGACAGTGGAAGGAAGGTAGTGCTTAGGGAGTGGGAAAACTGGAGTCCCTGCAGAAATAAAGCTCATATATCCACACTTCACAGTAGCTCAGTGTGGTTTGCTTTGCCAGGACTTATGCAGTCATGGAGGTCTCTTGAAATGCTTAATAAGCCACCCAATCGCATAGCACAACCAATTCCAGAGTAAACGACCACTGGGGGCTAGAGAATCATTATCAAGTTATGTGGAATTTGGCTGCGAAAAGGAAATGTGGGTTCATCCAGTAGGTTGATTAGTTAATTTATTCAGAGAAAGGAAGGCTCAATATGCAGCATTTGCTTTGGCCTTGAAAGCACTGAATTATACTCTTCAATAGTTTGGTTCATTGGGTCCCACATTGCCAAGAAAATTAGACTAGTCAGTGTAGCTCTGATATCTACACACAAACTTGATACGAAAATAAGCACCAGGATTCCCAAAATGCATCAATGGAATATATGGAAGAATCACATTTTTTTTCCTTCTGGGCTAGTTCTAGAGACAATTATGACATAAAGAAATTTCTCTAAAGTCCCCCTTCTTCCTTTACCTTTCTTTTACCTGCTGAGAAACTCAGTGTCTCTGGCTTTTTCTCTTATGCCTGGGACACCCATTGTGGGCACCATCACATCCTAGTATCTTTCTTCCCTGAAACATCTTTTTAAAAATCATTCCCCATTTAATACCTATAGGCTGATGAAGAATTAATTATTTTCCCAATGCTATTTACATTTGACAACTCTTTGATTGTAGTAGAATGTCATATACGGGAGCAGGGTTAGGAAGGAGATTTTGGGGGACAGAAGAGTTATTCTTAGGACATCCTGAATCATAATAACCATGTTGGTGCCTTTATTTGCCTCTCATCCTCACTTTCTATTCTTTTGTTTTTCTTTCATTAACCATAGGACCTACTATGTGTAAGGCACACTTATTAGGGTGCCTTACACATAGTAGGTCCTATGGGTGCTCAGTGTAGAGGCCCAAATATGGATAAGGCACAGTCCTGGCCTTTGAGAGGCTCATAATCTGGTAAAAGAACAAGTATGTAAACAATTACAGTGCAGTTTAGTCAGTGCTAAAGTAAAGCTATGGTCAAGGTGCTGTGAAAATTTCAGAACGGGGATTCTGCCTATTGCAGAAGAAAAAGATATCACACAGTTGGTAAGGTCTGAGTTGGTATTTTTAAAATAAGTAGAAAATTGCACTGGTTGCAGCAGGCATAAATATGGATTCAGCAAATAAGAATTCACAATCATTCTGGAAGAAAAACACATGGATGGCCTTTGACCAGCTGTGCCAAATTTTCTCCCATCTAGTGATAAAAGCTGGAGATGCTCGAACTGGCTATCAGGCAGCTCTTGGATGAAGAGAGAGTAGAAAGTTTCACCAGCTCCCTCAGAATGCGCAGGTAAGACCGACTGCACCAAGGTCTGGACCCTTGTGACAAATTCCTCTTTGAGTGATGTGTAATTAGAAGCCCAGTAGCAATCTAGAACCAGAGACAATTCTCCCTGCTGTTCAGCAGCTTATAAGTGAAAGTTCCTGATCTAATTCAAAACCAAGAGTTCAGCACTCCAGACTCATCACTTGAGACTTGTATTCGATTCCATTCTGTCTCTGGTACATGAGGTCCTGATGAATTTGGGTAGGTGGTGTAAAGGTACAGAAAGAAAATGAAGTTCATTTTTCTCCAATTCTGTTTGCTGCAGTGTCAGGTGCTGCAAATAGATAGATATGTAATACCAAGCCCTCTCTTTTGCTCACATTCTTGGGAACAGCTACACCCCAAAACCCAGGTTTGAACCTTAGCACCCTATTTGAGATGTTAGGATGCCATATTTAGACTGCAGGCTTTTGGAGTCATGTCCTGGTTTAAATCCAAGCTCCTCCAGTTACTAGACATATGACCTTGGCAAGTGATTTAATATCCGCTGCCTATGTTCCCTCTTAAGTGGTAACTATTCACGTATAAAAAGAACCTAAAGATGTACCTGGCACATTATAAATTATCTATAAACATTAGCTATTATTAACACACATTCTCTCATATTTCTTTTCAGCTTTCAGGAAAGGGGAGCTATTATAAATTGCAAGAACCATCAAAGATATCCTGGATTCAGGTAGGGTCCACCACTCTGGCCAATGACCCCCTTATTTCTGACCCAAGACTGGGAGGCAGGACCTTTCGGTGGGATTATAATGCAGACAGCCTGAAGGGGACAACTCTTTCTTCTGTGACCTATTTAGTGGTAAAATATGACCACGTGTGCCCTCAGTTTCAGGTCCTTCAGCATAAGAAGTGGGTTGGGGGTGGGGATAATTAGGCTCTGAGGAAAGAAACATGAGGTCTTGCTACAGGCAGTTTTGCAAAACAAGCCATAATAAGGATTAGTCCGTGTGCAGATTTGGGCTGCGCTCTGAGCCATGATTTTCTGTAACTATTACAGTATTAGTAACTAAGATTCAGGTATCATATATTTTTTTAATTTTATTAGTCTCAAGTATACAGTACATTGGTTGGACATTTATGTAGTTTATGAAATGATCACCCTGATTACTCTTTTTCTCCTCTGGCTGTACACCTAGCCATTACATTACTGCTGACTGCATTCCCTATGCTGCGCTCTCCATCCCTATGACCAGCTATCGACTAAAAATTTGTACTTTTTTAACCCTTCACCCCTTTCTCCCAGCCCCCCAACCCGGCTCCCCTCTGGCTGTCACCAGATTGTCCTCTATATCTGTGAGTCTGTTTTTGATTAGTTTGTTCTTTTTGTTCCTTAGATTCTGCATATAAGTGAAATCATGTGGTATATATCTTTCTGTCTGACTTATGTCACTCAGCATAATAACATCCAGGTCCATCTGTGTCATTGCAATGGTAGGATTTCATTTTTTTAATGGCTGAATAATATTCTATTGTATATATGAACCATAACTTTATCTAATCATCTATTGATGGGCATTTAGGTTGCTTCTATATCTTGGCTATTGTAAATAATGCTGCCATAAACATAGGAGTGCATAGATCTTTACAAATTATTGTTCAATATTTTTAATCCACTCTGCTCCTTCCACCCTCCTCCACTGACTTAATCCGGCTCCTCATCAATTCTCCTAGAATCTTATGGTAGCTTTACAGCTGCTTGGCTCTCCCATTGCTAGCCTCTTTCCTTTCCAGTGTCCACTTCCCTGGGGCTATTAGACTGATCTTCCTGGAGCATAGCTCTGATCACATCACCTTCCTGCCATAAAACCCCCATAGGCTCTCCATTGGCTAATTTACCTACTGGGGCCTTCCTTGTTTTATCTCACTTAATTGTGCTTCACAGATGTTGCTTATTTATTTCTTTATTTATTTTACAAATCGAAGGTAAGACTGTCCACTAGCAAAAAAGAAAAAAAAAAAAATCTCGGCTTTGTTGTGGTCCTTGCTTTACTGCAGTGGACTAGAAACAACATTGCTATGTCTCTAAGGTATGCCTGTATCATAAATGAGCAAGGTGAAACAGGCACACTTTGGATCTGAAAGCCTAGAAACATTTGTAACTTCTATAAAGAAATGCCCTTGCTCTATTTATCTTAATGGAGATTTTCTAGATTAGTTTGCTTCACACTTTTAGTTTAGACTTGGTACAAGAAATATCACTTCTGGTTTGACTACTTACCCAGAGATCAAAGTACAGTGGCTTAGTTAAGATAGAAGATTTATTTATCATTCACGCAAAGGTCTACATTGGTTAGATCTTCTGTTCCAGTCACATAGGGACCCCAGTCTCTCTTGTCCTCAGTAGTGGTTCTCAGGGTCTGGTCTAAGGACTCCTAGGGAGTCCCTAAGACCCGTTCAGGGGTTTACAAAGTCAAAATTATTTTTGTAAGAATACTAAGGCATTTTTACCTTATTTTCATTTTCTCATGAATATATAGTGACGTATTCTATACGCCACATGACATGATATTACAACAAATTAAATGCAAAGGCAGATATGAGAATCTAGCTGTCTTCTATTGTCAGATTTTAAAGGGATTTATAAAAATTCAAACAATGCTATACTTTTCAGTGAATTTTTTAAAAGTATTATCTTTAAAAATTATATATTGGGTTTATTTCTATTTTAAATATATTTAAATATTCTTACTTTTAATTTAAAATATGATAAATATCAATAAATATAACCCACATAAATAAAAGTCCTTTGGAGTTCTCAAATTTTAAGAGTATAAAGGAGTCCAGAAAACAGTTTGAGAACCCCTGCCCTAGGGTATTGCCTTCATCTGTAAGGTTGAAGCTGACTCATACCATGTCCATGTTCCAGCTGCAGGGAAGGGGGCAGGAAGTGGAGGGCAAGCAGTTTTCATTAAGGACGTTGCCCAGAACCTGCTCTCATTGCTCTGCTCACGTGTCATTGGCCACAGTATCTTTACAGGGCTATGCCCTGCAAGAAAGAATGGCAAAGATTGTCAGCAAGCTACCACAAGTAGGAAAAAGGCAAGGAACAGATTTTCCATCATGGCCCATAGAAGGAACCAACGTAGATGATATGTTGATCTAGGATGTCTAGCTTCCCGAACTATAAGAAAATGAATTTCTGTTGTGTAAGCCACCCAGTTTGTGATACTTAATGGCAGACCTGGCAAACTAATACAGAAGGTAAAATGGCTTCAGAAAACTGCTCACCGAACTAATAAAAATGACCATACGTGGCAGAAATGCACTGGAGGAAAAAGATACCTTCCACATTAAAAAAAAAAAAAAAAAAATTCTGTGTAACACCTACATGCGTTCAACTGACTTGGTTGGTGCCAAAAAGGCAGCTGAACATCACACCACTACCAATCAGGCATATTTATATTTATGTGCAGTGCTTTGCTTTTTCTCTGTCTCCCAGACAATAAATTCAGGAATTTGGCATTTCCTTAAGGTCCCATTTATCTGTGCTCAATTCACTGTCAGGAATATAATGGCTGACACATGCTAATACATTAACTTGTATAATATAGTTGTCTCACTATAAACATTCTATGCTAAACAGACATAACTGAGCTTTCAAAGGAAGAAAACCATCTTTCTCCACATCATAATGTGCTTGGTAAAATGTTTCTTTTGCTACTTTAGCACTGTCATTTTGAAACCAATAATACTTCTTCACAGCATATTTATTTTCTTTGGAGTTGAACCTTGTGATATTATAAGCCACCATAAAAAAAATTTACTATGTTGATTATTTCACAATGTATACATATATCAAAACACCAAGCTGCATACCTTTTAGATACATACAATTTTTGTTAATTATATCTCATTAAAGCTGGAAAAGAAAAAGAAAAATTTTTTACTGTGTAGTCAGCTACAAAAAGGTCAAATGTAAATTGATCATGTACCAGTGTTCATCTTGGCAGGTCTTTTCAATGGCCTGGCCAACATTCAGGACTCGGGAAGAATTACTGCTAACATGATGCAGAATTATACATCACCTCAATGTATAATGGAGGTGTTCCCTTTACAGATACCTCCAATAAATTAGCATTTATAAAGAGCCAAGAAGTGATTGGAAGTATGGGAGCGATAATGTAGTTAAGGCTGCCATGCCAGTCACAGTAAAGAGGAGGCAGCCTGACAGAGGGGAAAAAACAGGAGCCTGGAGATAGTTACTTGAGTTCTAGTCTTGGGTCTGTCACTACCAAGCTGATAGATGGGGCAATGAGCTTCACCTTCTGGTCCCAGCTTTCTTCATATGTGAACAGACATGACTGGAACATAGAATTTCTTGAGTTCATGACCGCTGTCAAAATGTTCTCCTGAGTCTAAGCTCTCAGATATTATGACATGTCCATTATTTTCAAGAGCCAAGAAATGGGAAAAGACGCATTGTTTTCAAGAGCTTAGTGTGACTCTAGCACTACATTCACTTTATTCACAAGTATTTGTTGAGTGTCTACTTGTTTAGCTTAGTCATAGTTAGCCTGGTAATACTTGATTTCTGACTATGTGAAGAATCTCTATCGTCTCTAGTTTGCCTTGGTTCTGTGTCGGTAATTGAGATTGCAGTGAGAAAGTAGATGTCTAGCTTCAGTTCTATTTATATGTGATTCCAGCAACCGATAAGCAGGTTTGTTGTGGAATATGTCCAATTTAGAATTCATTCTTTCCTTTTTCAATCCAAATTGAAAATCCTGATCTTTTATGTTCCTTTTAATTAAATGGAGATCTTCACTAGCTAGATAGTCTGTATTTCCTAGTGTCTTATATGTTCTTTTTAAGCATCAAGAATTGCTGGCACTCAGTTTGGGTGCCATTATAAAAATAATTGTTAGCTACACACTTTGTATTATCAGCAAAAAGAGGAAGTATTGACCAAGATATACATAGACCTAATTTTAAGCTAAGATTGCAAGAATAAGGTAGGCGTGAACAAAGTTCTCCATTTAGGATTGCCATAAAGGACTTAATTTTCTCACTAAAGAACAGTATTTCACTAGCCTCTGGTTTGACCATTTGTTGGAGTTTAGAAATGTGCTATGTAGGTGTTTTCAGAAAAATTAATATACTTGGCAATATGTTTCATTTCTGCGTTGTGGGATTTTGTGGTTTTCATTATGGATTGGTTTTAAGACTTGTTTTTAGTAGTGAAAAAGCATCTGTGGCAGCAATACCCTGTAAATAGTACCAAGAAAGTATATAAAGTAAAGATATTTTTTGAGAAACAGTCAAATGGATCAAGGGCATTTTATGGGTGAAAAAAAAAGATTAAGAGAAAATTTCTACACAATTTTCTTTCTCTCATGTGTTATTTTATAGCCTTTCTAATTCAACTTCCCTTCCGTGGTACCCAATGGCATAGCACTAATAAAGTTTACCATAAAAATCGAATATATACTTTATTTTTAAAGACGTGGCTCTTCTCCAGAAGCTCTTCCAAATTATAGCACATTTGGGTTCTTACATTCAGTCCCTGTTCAAGGGGAAGCATTTATCTTAGATATTTTTCTAATTTTTACCCGAATTATTTTCACATCCCCAAACACATTTGGCAACAGAAAAATATAATGTTCACTCACATTAACCCATTTTAAAACACTTAAGGAGACAACGTGAGGTCTCCTAATACCCATATCAGTGATACCAACTAATGACAACTCTCCAGATTCTCGCTTCAGAAGAGAAAACATTTGGTTCATTTTGTGAAGGAAACAAACCGAGACCTTGCCTCATCTGCTATCCCTTTTGTTCCTTAAAGCTTTCAGGGACCAATGGTGAGAATGCTTTGCTAAATGGAAGGCAACTCTAGAAATGTTAATTTCATGCCTTGATGGGTAAGCTGGACAGACCTTCCTGATCATGAACAGTCTACCTTAGTCTAAGAATAAATGCCTTTATTTTTTTTAAAAAAAATCCTCTTCTTACTCTTCCTATATTAGTGGAATGTACATCGCAGTGAATTCAATCATTTTTAGTATGAATCTCTTTGTCTCCCACCAAACACACACCACTCCCTTTTTATTTATTCGACTTGTTTTTTTTCCTGTTTTAAGAAATAATTAACATGCATCACTCTATAGGATTTAAGGGGTACAGCGTTACTGATTTTCATATAGTGACATAAGTACTACAATAAGTTTAGTTAATATCCATTATCTCATAGAAATACAATAAAAAGAAAATTTAAAAATTTCTCCTTGTGATGAGAATTCAATTCTTTTCTATATAACATACAGCAGTGTTAACTATTGTCACCATGTTGTACATCACATCCCTCGTACTTATTTATCATATAACTGGAAGTTTGTACCTGTTGACCACCTTCCTTCAATTTTCTCTCCCTCCATACCCTACCTCTGTTAACCACAAATCTGATCTCATTTTCTATGAGTTTGGAGTTTTTAAGGTTCACATATAATTGAAATTATTCAGTATTTGTCTTTCCCTGACTTATTTCACTTAGCAAAATGTCTTCAAAGTCCATTTATATTGTCACAAATTATAGGATTTCCTTTTTTTTTTTTTTTTATGGTTGGATAATATTCCATTGTGTGTGTGTATACCATGACTTTATTTTAATTTTTAAGTATAGTTGACATACAATGTATATCAGTATCAGTTTCAGGTATACAACATAGATATTTATATGCCTTAGGAGATCACTATGATAAGTCTGGCACCATATATACTTATTACAAATCACTGACTATATTTTCATGCATTCCACCTTTCCCCTTTCATCTGGCAATCATCAGTTTGTTCTCTGTATCTGAGTTTGTTTCTATTTTGTTTTGTTAATTTATTTTGTTTTTCAGATTCCACATATAAGTGAAATCGTATGGATTTGTCTTTAACTTATTTTACTTAGCATAATATACTCTAGATCCATTTATGTTGTCACAAATGGCAAAATTTCATTCTTTTATGGCAAGTAGTAGTGTGTGTGTGTGTTTATGTGTGTGTGTATGCCATATCCTCTTTATCCATTCATCTATCGATGGACACGTAGATTGTTTCCAAAGAGTGGCTGTTGTAAATAAAGCTATAATAAAACTAGAGTTCATATCTCTTCTTGAATTAGTGCTTTTATTTTCTTCAAATACCCAGAAGTGGGATTGCTTGGTCATATAGTAATTCTATTCTTAATTTTTGGAAGAACTTCTATACTATTCTAGATAGTGGCTACAGCAGTTTACAATCCCATCAATAGTGCGCAAGGGTTTGTTGTTTTTGTTTGTTTGTTTTTTTTCTTGACATCCTAACAACACTTATTTTGGTCTTTTTTATAGTAGCCATTCTGACAGTTATGAGGTGATATTGTGGTTTCGATTTCCATTTCCCTAATTATTAGTGACGCTGAGCATCTTTTATGTGTCTGATGGCCATCTGTATGTCATGTTTAATGTCTACTCAGGTCCTCTGCCCATTTTTAAATCAAATTTTTTATTTTTGATGTTGAGTTGTATGAGTTCTTTATATATTTTGGATATTAACCCCTTATTGGATAGATATTAAAGCTTTTTTGAATGTTTGGTAGAATTCACCTTTACAGCTGTCTGGTCTAGGCCTTTTGTTTCTTAGGAGTTTTTTGATAATTGATTCAATTTCATTACTGACAGTTGGTCGGTTTAGATTTTCTATTTCTTCCTGATTCATTCTTGGAAGGTTTTATGTTTCTAGAAATTTATCCATTTCTTCTATGTTGTTCAATTTGTTGGCATATAATTTTTCATTGTATTCCCTTTAATCCTTTGTATTTCTGTAATGTTGACTTTCACTTCTCTTTCATTTCAGATTATATTTATTTAAGCTCTCTTGATACATCTGGCTAAAGGTTTATCTATTTTGTTTATCTTTTCAAATCACCAGCTGTTAGATTTATTGATCTTATCTGTTTTCTTTTTAGATTCTATTTTATTTATTTCTGCTCTTTATTATTTTCTACTCACTTTGGCCTTTTTCTTCTTTTCTGTTTCTTTTAGGTGTAAGGTTAGATTGTTTATTTGAGATTGTTCTTGTTTCTGGAGGTAGGTCTGCTTCGCTATGCATTTCCCTCTTAGAACTACTTCTGCTCTTCCCCACAGATTTTGGTCATTGTGTTTCTGTTTTCATTTGTCTCAAGATTTTTTTTTATTTCCTTCTTAATTTCTTCATTAACTCATTCATTGTTTAGTAGCATGTTGTTTAGCCTCCACAAGTTTGTGCATTTTTCAGTGTTTTTCTAATAACCGATTTCTGGTTTTGTACCATAGTGATTAGGAATAATGCTTGGTATGATTTCAGTCTTCTTAAATTTATTGGTACTTGTTTTGTAGCCTAACATGAGGTCTATCCTGAAAAATATTTCACATGTACTTGAATGTGTATTCTGCTGTTTTGGGGTGAAATGTTCTATAAATATTAAGTCCATCTGGCCTAATGTGTCATTTAAAGCTACTATTTTCTTGTTGATTTTCTGTCTGGATGATCTACTCATTGATGTAAATGTGGGGTTAAATCCCCTACTATAATTGTATAACTGTCAATCTCTACTTTTATTTCTATTTTTATTTGCTTTGTGTATTTAAGTGCTCCTACATTGGGTGCATAGATGTTTATAAGACTTAAATCTTCTTGTTGGATCAAAATCTTTATCATTATGTAATGTTCTTTCTTTTGTCTCTTGTGATAGCCTTTGTTTTAAAGTCCATTTTGTCTAAGTATTGCTACCTCAGCTTTTTTTGTTCATTTCTATTTGTATGAAGTACTTTTTTCATCTCTTCACTTTCAGTCTATGTTTGCCTTTTAATCTGAAGTTAGTCTCTTGTAGATAGCAGATGTATGGGTATTGTTTGGTTATCCATTCAGCTACTCTCTGACTTTTGATTAGGGTGTTTAGTCCATTTACATTTAAAGTAATCAGTAGTTATTGCCATTTTATTGTTTTCTGGTTTGTGTTTCCACCCCCCTCTTTTTCTGCTTTCTTACACACTGATGACTTTCTATAGTGGTTTGTTTGAATTCTATTTATTTTTTGATGTATCCTGTTTTTTGTTTGTGATTACTATGAAATTCATATCAAGCTATGTTTATAGCAGTCATTTTAAGTTGATGGTCACTTAAATTCAAACACATTTTAGAAGCACTGCATTTTTCTCATTGCCTAAGTTTAAGTTTTGGTCATCATATTTTATACCGTGTGTGTATCTCTCTTATTATTGCACTCATTAGTGATCTCACTACTTTGTCTTTTAACCTTCATACTAGCTTGAAAAGTGGTTGAACTACTACTTTTACTGTTTGCCTTTATCAATGAGATCTTTTTCTTTCCTGTATTATTTATAATTTTGGCCTTTCTTTTCCTTTTAAATTCCCTTTAATATTTCTTATAATTCTAGTTTAGTGATAAGGTTCTTTAGCTTTTGCTTGTCTGAGAAACTCTAAATGTCTCCTTCAGTTATGAATGATAACTTTTCTAGGTAGAATATTCTTTCATCACTTTGAATATACTATACCATTATTTCTGGCCTGCAAAGTCCACTGATAGTGTTATGGGGGCTTCTTTGTGAATAAATATCCACTTTGTTTTTTCTACTTCTAAGATTCTCTCTTTATCTTTTATTTTTGGCATTTTATTTTGCTGTATCTTGGTGTAGATCTCTTTGGATCCATTTTTTGGGGGACTCTCTATGCTTCCTGGACTTGGATATCTATCTCCTTCACCAAGTTGGGAAGTTTTTAGTCATTAATTTTTCAAGTAGTTTTTTTTAAATCTATTTTTCTTTCCTCTTTTGTGCAAACGTTAAGGTTGATCTTGTCCCAGAGGTCCCTTAAACTATCCTCATTTAATATTTTTCTTTTTGCCTTTCTGATGATGATTTCTACTATCCTGTGTTTCTACTATCCTGATTCATTTTTCTGCATCATTCAGTCTGCTGTTGATTCCCTCTAGTGTATTTTTCATTTCAGTTATTCTTTAGTTCTGATTGGTTTTTAAAAATATTTTCTCTCTCCTTTTTGAAGTTCTCACTGAGTTCATCTGTTCTTATCCTGAGTTTGAGTAACATCTTCAATCCATGTTTTGAACTTTTAGGTTGCTTGATATCATTTTAATTAGTTATTTTTCTTGAATATTGACCTATTTCATTTGGAACATGTTTTTCTGTCTATTTGGCTGTCTCTCTTTCTATGTAGGTAGATCTTCTATATCCCCTGGCTTTGATATAGTGGCCTTATACAGAAAGTGTCCTGTGGGGCCTAGTTATGCAGCGCCCCCTGGTCACTAGAGCCAGATGCTTCATGAATATCCTCTGGGTGGGTTGCATGTGCCCTCCTGTTCCAGTTGGGCTATGATTACTGTAGGCTCTCAGTGGATGGGCTTGACCCTCAGGCTGACTGGCCATGCAGACTAGCCATGACTACATTGGATGAGCTTTTTGTGCGGGGGCTGACTCCACAGAGTGGAAGTCACTTTAGCAGGGTTTCAGTGCCAGCTGAGGCTGCCCTTAGATGTATCAGTTGTAGAGTCACTCGGGTGGGGCTCTGCTGCCATCCCAGGCTGGCTGCCTGGTGTGTCATGTCTGAGGGTCTTTGGTGCAGGCTGAGGGTGCCCACCACTTGTGCCAGGCTTGGGGCCACTTGTTAGGATCTATGATGTGAGCTGTGGCCAATTACCTCTTGTGCCAGGCTTAGAGGCATTTGAGAGAGGCTACAGTATAAGTTGACACCGGCTGCCACTTGGTAGGAACTACAATGAGAGATAAGTCCAGCCACCATTTATGCTAGGCTTGGGGCCACTTGGTAGGAGATAAAATGTAAGCTAAGGTTGGCCGCCTCTTCTGGTGAGCTTGAGGGCACTTGGAACAGGCTGCAGACTTGAGGCCGTTTGGCAAGAGCTACAACATGAGCCAAGGTTGGCTTCCACTTATGAAGAGCTTGAGGACATTTGAGAGAGACTGAAGTCAGATGCTGCTTGTGTGGAGTGTGGAGCCACTGGAAGACTCCTAAGTGAACAGTTTGGGTGGAGTGGGGTCTCAGGGAGACCTGGGGATGGGGTGAATAGTGTTAGCCAGGTTAATGAAGAGTGAAATATTTTGTACTCACCAGCACTACCCAGCTAGGTGGGAGGAGAGCTCAACAAAGGAACAATGTTACCTGCCAGTGCTTCTATCCCCACTGATCCCTGACCCTCCAGCCTTCACCCTAAAGTTAGTCAATTTAATTCCTCCCCACATGACCTAGGTGCTTCTTGAACTGCTGCCTCTGCACTCAAACTTTGAGAGAATGAGTTTGTGCACGAATGCTTTAAGAACAGTGTCTCAGTCCCCACTGCCTTTTGACTCTTGGACATAATACCTGCTGGTGTTCAAAGCCAGGTGTTATGCGGACTCCTCTTCCCAGCACAGATGTCCTGGCCCTGGGAGCCCAGTGTGGGGCTGGAACACCTTGCTCCTCAAGGGGGAACCTCTGCAGCCAAGGTATCCATCCTGTTTATTAATTGTCATACCATAGGTGTGGGACCTGCTTGGATCATGTCCCTGCTCCTCTCACCTGTCTCATGGAGACTTCTTTCTATCTTTAGTTATAAGAATTCTGTTCAGCCAGTCTTCAGGTAGTTCTCAGTGATATTTGTTCTATAATTTCATTGTAATTTTGATGTGTTCTTAGGAGGTGGTGAGTCAAGGATTTACCTACTCTGCCATCTTGACTTCTCCCCACAACTTCTTCATCCATTCATACATTGATGGACACTTCAGTTGTTTCCATATCTTGGCTATTATAAACAATGCCGCTATGAACATGGAGGTGCAGATATCTTTTTGAGTTAGTGTTTTTGTTTCCTTTGGTTATACTTCCAGAATTGGAATTTCTGTATCATATGGTAGTTCAACTTAATTTGGAGGGATCCTCCATACTGTTTTCCATAGTGGCTGCACTAATTTACAATTCTCTAGCAACGGTACATAAGGGCTCCCTTTTCTCCACAACCGCAGCAGCATTTGCTATCTCTTGTCTTTTTTATTATGGCCATTATAACAAACATAAAGTAATATCTCATTGTGGTTTTAATTCGCATTTCCCTAATGACTCATGGCGTTGAACATTTTTTTGTATACTTGTTGGCCATTTGTATATCTTTTAAAAAATGCCTTTCAGGTCCTTTGCCCATTTTTAATGGGATTATTTGGGTTTTTTGCTATTGAGTTGTAGAGTTCTTTGTGTACATATTGATCAAATATACAGTTTGCAAATACGTTTCCTATTCCACAGGTTGTCATTTCACTTAGTTGATGGTTTATTTTGTGGTGCAGGAGCTTTTTAGTTTGATGTAATCCCACTTGTTTATTTTTTATTTTACTTGTGCTTTAAGTGTGATTTCCAAAAAAGAAAAGGAAGTTATTACCATGACCCATGTCAGAAGCTTTTTTCTTATGTTTTCTTCTATGTGTTTCAAGGTTTCAAGTCTTATGTTTAAGTCTTTAATCCATTTAAAGTTAATTTTTGTCAGTGGTATAAAAAAGAGATCCAGTTTCATTCTTTTATATGTAAATATCCATTTTTCCCAGCATTATTTATTGAAGAGACTGTCTTTATTGTGTATTCTCTGCTCCCTTGTCAAATATTAGTTGACCATATATACTTAGGTTTATTTCTAGGCTCTCTATTCTGTTCTATTGGTCTATTTGTTTTTATTTCAGTACTATATTATTTTAATTATTGTAGCTTTATAGTATAGCATAAAATCAGGAAGTGTGACACCTTCTCTTTTGTTCTTCTTTCTCAGGTATTCTTTGGCTATTTGGGGTCTTTTGTGGTTCCATATAAATTTTAGGAGTGTTTTTTCTATTTCTTTAAAAAATGCCATCGGAATCTTGATAGAGATGACATTGAATTACAGACGGCTTTTGGTATATTGACATTTTAATGATATTAATTCTTCCAATCCACAATCATAGAATATCTTTCTATTTTTGTATCTTCGATTTTTTTTTTTTTTATCAGTGCCTTATATTTACAAAGTAGAGATCTGTCACCTCCTTGGTTAAATTTATTACTAAATATTTTATTGTTTTTATGCTATTATAAAAGTTAATTTTTTTCAGAAAATTTGTTGTTAACGTAGAAATGCTACTAATTTTGTTTGTTAATTTTTTATCCTGCAACTTTACTAAATTCGTTGATTAGGCCTATCAGTTTTTATGTTGAATCTTTTCAAAGAACCAATTCTTAGTTTGATTAATCTTTTCTATTGTTTTTCTGTTCTCTGTTGCATTTATTTTTACTCTAATCTTTATTGTTTCCTTCCTTATGATAACTTTGGGTTTGGTTGTTCTTCCTGTTCTAGTTTCTTAAGGCATAGAGTTAGGTTGTTTATTTGGAATCTTTCTTGTTTCATAATGTAGGCTTTTATTACTATAAACATCCCTCTTAGAACTGCTTTTGCTGCATCCCATAAGTTCTGGTATGTTGTATTATTTTCATTTGTCTTAAGAAATTTTTTATTTCCCCTTTAATTTCTTTGATCCATCGGTTGTTCAGGAGATATTGTTTAATTTCCATGTATTCATAAATTTTCCAGTTATCCTCTGGTTATCAATTTTTGTTCCATGCCATGTGGTCAGAGAAGATTTCTTGCACTATTTTAGCCTTCTTGAATTTGCTAATACTTGTTTTGTGGCCTAACATACGGTCTATTCTAGAAAATATTCTTTATGTGCTTGAGAAGAATGTGTATTCCACCGGTGTTGGATAAATGTTTTATATATGTCTTTAGATCCAGATAGTCTATAGTGTTGTTCAAATCTGCTGCTGTTTTATTGATTCTTTGTCTCAATGACCTATCCATTGTTAAGTGTCAAGTGTTAAGGTCTCTAACTATTAATGTGTTGCTATTTATTTGTCCTTTTTAGCTCTGTTAGTTAATGCTTTATATATTTAGGTACTCCAATATTGGGGACATAAATATTTACAATTGTTATATCTTCTTGATGTGTAGACCCCTTTATCATTATAAAATGACCTTCTTTGTCTTCTTTAAAAATTTTTTAGTTCAAAGTTATTTTGAATGATATAAAAATAATTATCTTTTTTGTTGTTGTTACTGTTTGCTTGAAATATCTTTTTCTATCCCTTCACTCTCAGTCTATGTGTGTCTTTAAAATTAAAGTGACTCTGTTGTAGAAAGTATACTGTTGGATCTTATTTTTTAAATTCAGCCATTCTTTGTCTTTTGATTAGATAATTTAATCCCTTTACATTTAAAGTAATTATTGATAGGTAAGAATTTACTGTTGCCATTTTGATAATTGCTTTCTGATTGTTCTGTAGGGTCCATTGTTTCTTGTTCTATATCCTGCTGTCTTTTTTTTTTTTT
>NW_011888783.1:20715626-20728691 GCF_000151845.1 Pteropus vampyrus | reverse complement strand
TTTGTCCTTTTTAGCTCTGTTAGTTAATGCTTTATATATTTAGGTGCTCCAATATTGGGGACATAAATATTTACAATTGTTATATCTTCTTGATGTGTAGACCCCTTTATCATTATAAAATGACCTTCTTTGTCTTCTTTAAAAATTTTTTAGTTCAAAGTTATTTTGAATGATATAAAAATAATTATCTTTTTTGTTGTTGTTACCGTTTGCTTGAAATATCTTTTTCTATCCCTTCACTCTCAGTCTATGTGTGTCTTTAAAATTAAAGTGACTCTGTTGTAGAAAGTATACTGTTGGATCTTATTTTTTAAATTCAGCCATTCTTTGTCTTTTGATTAGATAATTTAATCCCTTTACATTTAAAGTAATTATTGATAGGTAAGAATTTACTGTTGCCATTTTGATAATTGCTTTCTGATTGTTCTGTAGGGTCCATTGTTTCTTGTTCTATATCCTGCTGTCTTTTTTTTTTTTTTCATGTTTTGATATATTTTGATATTAGTATGGTTTGACTTCTTTATCAGGTTCTTTTTTGTAATTATTACAGATTTTTCCCTTGTTGTTACCATTAAGCTTACATAAAACATCTTAAAGTTATAGCACCCTACTTTAAGCTGACAACAACTTAACTTCAATAGTATTTCTAAACTTTAAAGTTTTATTTCTCCTCCCCCTCATATTTTAGGTTATTGCTGTTACAATTTATATATATTTATATTGCATAATCAAAAAGAGATTAATATGGTTATTTTGCTACATATATTTTTTTAATTTTTAAACCAGAGTTGTAAGTGAATTATGCATCACCATTACCATATTGCAGAATCTAGTTTTGACTATATATTTACCATTGCCAGTGAGTTTTATGCTACATTTTTATGTTTTATGATGTTAATTAATATCCTTTTACTTTCTCCTGGGGAACTTCTTTTAGCACTTCTTGTGTAAGGCAGGTGTAGTGGTACTGAATTTCCTGGTCAGATGAGGCCATTGATTTTGCTGTACAGATGGGGAAGCCATGGGCTGTACTCTGTTCCAGGGTCCCTGTACATAGGACTGTTGAATGGGCTCTGCAGCTTCCCATGTACTCTGGTTTGGTTCCCTGGTTGTGTTGCAGATTTTGGCCTGTGAACCCAGAAGAACCAAGCAGCACTCAGCAAACTAAGAATCAAAGGAGATTTATTTATGCCAGAGGGCTCAGAGGAGTCACTCCCCAGAGTCTGAGCCCCAAACAAAGGCAGGCAGGTAGATTTTATACACTGATTACTTCTGCATACTTTGCAGTGTTTTGTTTCGTGATCTTTTGGTTTGACCAGGTGGAAAGGTAGTGTTCCAGGCAGAGGAGGTTGTTAAAATTCTTCCAGGACAGGGTAGCTATCTTAGATTTCTTTACATTTCCCATATCAGTTGGGAAGATTGAAGCCCATATTCAGCAGTGAGTGGGACTATGAATTAGTTTCCTTGACTGATCACAGTGGAAGAAGCACCTCTAAAGCCAGTAAAAGTCTTTGTTCATTGTCTTAACTCAAGCAGACCCACGTCGCAAGATTCTTGGCCAAACAGAACCATTGGCTTCTCTCTGCAGACTATTGGTTATGCCTGCCTATCTGTCTTATGCAGCTTCCAAGTGTTCTTGACAGTCCTCATGGTCACATGGGGCTGAGAGATACAGCAGCAGGGTTATGTCTCAGTTCCTTTGTCTGGGTAGGATGGAGAGAGGCCACTCCAGGCTTCATCCAATTTTTCCCAAATGGAATTTCTGGTTGGGAGAGGCCAAGAGCTACCTTCAGTTCGGCTATGAACTAATCCCCCCTGAGTGTAGCAGGAGAATACTCTCTGCCTGTACTGATTCTGCTCTGGGTACAATCAGCTTTTCCTGCCTGCATCTCAACTTGAGCATTTTGGGGATTACAGCAGTTCCATATGCTCTGACCAGCCCCTCTGGCAAGAGGAGATCAGGAGACATTCTCCCCAATGGGTAAGGCTGTGACTCAGTTCCTTGTCAGGGTGTGGGCAAACAAGCCTCCAAGGTCCACAAAGCTCTTCCTTTGAGGATTCTCATCAGGCAGATCTATACCCCAGCCTACTGAGTTCCCTGATCAGAATGCACCAGCAAGTTGGTTCTGCAGATGAGCAAAGCCATTGGTTGAAATATCTACTCGGGCACTCCAGGTATTACCTTGGTCTGCTGAGATCCATTTGCTGGTTGTTGGAAGCCCTTCCCCTCTTCTCCATCATGTCAGATTCCCAGTGGTTGAGTCCCATTGGTTCTCCTGCCATCCCCATGGGATAAGACCAGAGTAGGGGCTCCCACAAAATGACCCACAACACCAGGGTAGCTGGTTGTCCCCCTTGGGCTCTCTTTTCCCACTGGAGGAACTGAAGGCTTGAGAGACCTCTCCGCATGATGTTGTGCTGGCCTGGGGAAGGGTCAGTGAGGTCAGTGTGTAGCCATTTCTATTCCCCTTCCAATGCAGTTCTTGGTCTCTGGTGAAGCTTCAGCTTCACCTCTGTGCTCTAGGACTGTCTCAGTGCTGTCTTGTTCATGAATACTTGTCATTTTTCTCGTGAGGGGCCGTGAAGTCAGAAACATTCTATGTTGCCATCTTGGTGACTTTATTCTCTAAATACAATTCGTAGTCCTGCCATGTGAAGCTTATGGCCCTGAGCAGCAGAGAAGAATGTATGCTTTCTATGGGCAGTTGGATGTCCAGTTGGGAAGAAGAAGCTGAGTCTACACAACTCTTCTAGTCACAGAGCTTGATGAAAAAACAAGGATGAAGGGAATTCTCATTCTCAAACCTGACACCAAGCTCTAATGGGGGATATTTCTGATGTAAAATAAATCTCTTGAAATACTCTGCCCAGACAGAGCCAAGAGACCTAGATACCCCTTCATGGTCCCTTTGTGGAGACAGTATAATAAAAAAGGGTATGAATAGTAGCTCAGCCACTAGTTTAGGCACTGATTTTACCCCTTCCTCGCTTTGGGAACCAGAGCAGATATCCAATGAGCCTGAACTTAGTTTTTTCATCTGTAGAACAAGGATAACACCTGTCTCTAGGGGCTATTAGGATCAAATACAGTACTTGGCAAGGAGTAAGCATTCAGTAAGTCGTAGTTATTATTATTTATTCCAGAAGACTTTCAATCCAAAGAGTTTGTAGAAGAATTTTCAGCCTTTCTGTAAAGACATCCTTCCATTTGGCTGACAGGGACACAATTCCCTGAAAGTCTATAGGTTTCTCATCCTATTCTCTTTCTGTGTTCTTAAAATTCTCAGATTGTTCTACAGATAGTCAATTATTTACCAGAAAGGTTGGGAGGAAAAAAAAATTAAGTTTCTGCAGCCCTATAGAGTGTATATAACTTTGAGCCTGAGCTCTTCAATGCATTGTTGCTTATCCCAATTGCACCCAGCTCTTCACTATTATCCCAAAGTTGTTTGGTTCAGGTCTTTGAATCAGTCTGAAATCTCTGGACACTAAAGGATAATGGGTTGACTCTGAAAACAGCTTGACCATCAACAATCTAACAATCGTGAAATAGCCATAAAGTAGTGTTTGTGTGGGCTGTCATATTGGTGTTATTCGTGGTGGCCAAATAAATTATGGAAGTGCCACAGTGTTAGGCAGTGAAAACTGGATAGCTAATGAGCTGGACCAGCCTGAAGAGAGCTTCAGGGGAAACATAGAACCATTCTTTCTAGATGAAACAAATCTGATGAGCATTTTCATTCTCTTGGCAAGGGATACATCAAGAGATCCAGGAAACCAAATGTTCATCCCTGTTCCCATTTACTCCTTTATACAACTTCCTGCTGGGCACATTTTGGGAAGTAGGCTACACTTCGCCAACAGGCATTATTGATCTAAGGGAGGTCACTGATCTAAACAAGATTTTCTTGGAGAAATTTTGAAAAGAGCATCACAGAGCTAAACACTAATATGTAAATGTGGCATTACCATTTCCATCTCTCCAGGCTGAACCCTATTACGTTGCCTTGAGCCTCCTCACTCTGGCTCCCACCCAGGATTTCCACATTGCCTACAGTGCTCAGTGTTCTAAAGTGTCCTAGCTTCCTCTATCATTCTTATTCTCATCAGGAAGCTGGTCTCCATTAGAGACTGAGAGACAATGATAAACTCAAATAGATTCACAATAATGTGTTAGTAATTAACAGTCCTTAGCAACACTACCATAGTATTTACATTTTAAAAGATAATGTCTTTTAAGTCAAATTGATAATTGGTGAAATTTCAGGCTGAGTAAAAAGGGAAAATAAAAAGCTCCAGAAGGTAGCGCTCTTGGTTGGCATCTCTGAGTTGTTGCCATTGTTTTCACAATCTTTCCTACATTTTCCCTTAAGAATTCAACAAGTATTTATTGAGAAACTACGATATCCTTGTTACTATTCTGGAAGTCAAAATACATCAGTAATCAAAATCTCTCTAAACTTGTGGAACAGAATGAGAGACTAGATCCTAGATATAATAAGTATATTTTATAGACCTTCAGAAGGTGATTAGTGCTTTGGAAAAAGAAAAAGTAGGAGAGTAAGTACGTATAAGAGTGCTGGATAGATGAGTTGAAGGTTGTAATTTTAAATATGAGTTTAGAGAGGCCTCATTGAAGAAGTAACATTAATGCAAAAACTTGGAGGAGAGGGAATTAACCCAAGGAGATTTGAGAGAAGCATGTCTTTGAGAGAATAGCTAAAGCATTCTGGTGCCTGGTGTCTTGAAGAGCAAGGAGGCCAGTATGGCTGAAGTTAGGAGAACACAGAAGGGAGTATTAGATGAGATCATAGAGGTGATGGGGAGTCAGACAACTTAAAGATCCCTAGCTCTTTACCATTATTCTCAGGACAACAAGGGGTCCTTGGTAAAAGATAAGTAAGGAAAGGGAGACAGTTCAACTTGCTTGTACATAAGAATTTTCTGCAGACCAGGAACTGATTGCATTTTCTCAAGATCAATACAAAGCTACACAAAGCTTCATATTCAAATAAGAAAAGAAAGTTGAAGAATTATCAAAACCTATATCCTCATCCTCAGATGTGTTTTGAGCAAGGTGGACAAAATGCTACTCTTTGGAGAATGTGTTCGAAGGAAAAAGTCATCATAGTTGAGTGCTTGGCTCTCCTTCCTAATTTTAGATGGGCTTTGGTCAAAGGGCTTCTTTGAGGCTGACTTTCCAAATATGGGCGCCTCCTAGATATCAATCACCAACTCAAGGACAAGGGATGAATATGGAGCCTCAAGAATCTTCAACAGACAGATGTGAGGGGTGATCTGGCTGTGACATCTGTCACCCCGTTGATCGCCATGGTTGATTCGACTGATCTGGCTGGCTAGGCGGGTGTCTCCTTCCTCCCTCACCGCTCCATGCGCGTCCCTCCCAGAGCTGCACACTCGGTAGAAGAAGACAACCTTCTCCGATAGGGGAGAGGACCGTTCTTCAGTCAAGGGTATACGAATATCTGCGCTCCCCTGCTAGAACCTCCAAACAAGCTCTCAAGCATCTTGAACAGAGAACACAAGAGTTGACAGATTTCTCTGGTTCAGTCATTATTGGTAGATTAATCATTTCTCTGAAGTTAAGAACTTCAAGGTGATTTGGTGAAATTTTAAGTCCTGTATCAAACATTTCCTTTTGTACTCATATGTTCATTCCAGACCATGTGTCTCTGGGTATGATAGTTTTGGGATCATTCTACATTTAATATATTCTCTCTATGATTAAAACCTTAAGAAACACAAACCCTTACCCTACTCAGAAAACTGTCTGGTTTCATATTTATATAATATTTCTCCAATGACAATGAGAGAATATCTTTCTGTGAAGAGTGTAAGAAATACAAGGCTGGGAGTTAGAAAACTTGGGTTCCAAGGAAAATTGCCAGAAGATTAGGTCCGATGACCTTTTAAATACTGTGATATTCTAAAAAATTATATTCAATGAGTTTAAATTTGAGGGAATTGGTAGAAATTTGAGGGAATTGGTAGAAATCAGGCATGCCATATATTTATTCATTCAACAATTATTGTCTAATTATTCTAAGCTAAGTCCCGTGTATATGGTTGTTAATAAAGTAGACAGGAGGCTCTTGTTTTCATAGCTTAGCTCTCTTCACAAGCACCTAATTCGATGTTTTTTTTCTGGATTTCTGTGTTTGAAAAATACTCTGAGGCCCAGTGAGAATGTTGGCTGTGATTGCTTGGCCATGCCTACCCTGAGCAAATGCAAAGTCTCCTTGCACAAATGGAACATAGACACTGATGATATTGATTTAAAGAGGCTATTCTGAACTATTTTCTGAAATTTCAGGGCTTTATGACATAGATCCCAGCATTACATTTTGGAGGCTAAAAAATTAATACTTTTCCTCCCACCTTCTAAGTTCTTCTAGCTGGGCTAATAATCAAATTAACAGAGACAGATTAACAGTAGAAAACCTCATTTTTAATACACATGCATGGGGAATTCACATAAGCATGAAAATTCCAAAGACAGTGAGGCAACCTTGGGTATATATGACATTTTTGGACAAAGGAGAAAGAGTGCGGGGTGGGGACCAGGGCATTAGATTTAAGATATGAGAATATGTGATACAGGTAGTTTAGGAAGAAGAGAACACACATGGCAGGAAAATTCTTGTTAAGCAACTCAAACAAGGGGGCACAGAGGGTATCTAACTAATAGGCCCCTGCCTAAAGCCTTCCTTTTTGCCATATTTAATTCAAATTAGGCTAAAGCAAACATCTTAAGATTCCCTTCCCAAAGCAGGTTTTTCTGTCAGTCTCTTGGGCAGGAAAGGGGGAAAGGTTGAAAGTTCCTTCTGAGACTTATTTTCTAATAAATAGCTTAAAATCAATAACCCTAAAGGCAGCTTCAGGGTGGCAAAACTTTGGTTCCCTTCAATATCACTGTTTAAAAACAAGCCTCCTATTTTCCTGATGGAGGGCAAAAAGCTCTAGTATTAAACGAGAGACAGAAAGGATTTAGACTCAAAGGTGATCTTTTTATGATAGTATTGTCCAAATGATACTTCAAGGAGGTTAACCTCATCCTATACCATGCTGGCACTGAGAAGTTCAATAAATACTTGACTGGATCCCCAAGGTGGCTTATAGTGATAGACAAATCAACCTTTTCTTTTTTAATCTACACTAAAGTATCATTCTGTATTTCATAGTTCTAGGCTAATATTTTTAGCGATTTGCTACTTCAATTCTACTTATCTGTCAATCACTTTTAAATTCATTTTGCACTGCTGACTATGGTGTTAACACAGTCTTCCTTATTCTGATGCATTTAATAACTGCATGGCTTTGAAAGGTTGCCAACACAGGGAAACAGCTGAAAATGACACCCAGCCAGACTGTCTTCTTCTTGATTGGCTTAACAACTACCATTTGCAATTTTTGTAGCCTGAATTCTTTGCCAGTCTGATTGCAGTCATTGGTTTTCAATATATTTCTCCTAAAGGATTTTTTTTTTTTTTTGGCCAATTATATTATTGGATTTTCCAATACGTATTGAGTAAGGATCTGGTACCAGACAATTTAACATTACCAAGTTTCATTTGAAATAGATCCTGTGAGAAACTCATACTCTATTGGTGGGTTGAAAGTCAATCAAATAACATAAATATAGGGAAAATGCAAATTTAACTGAGACACAATATATTATGGTAGAAAGACATTACACGTAAAAGTTTAGATTCTAGTCCTGCCATTTACTTACTAGCTGTTCACCTTGGATAAGTTACCTAACTGCTCTGAACTTTTATCTGTAAATTAGACAAGTATACCTACTTTGCATAGCTATGGTAAGATTAAGAGATATAATATAAAAATACCTAGAATAAGGTAGGTACTCTGGCTACTATTTTTAGTAATGTTAACTATTTTTAATAATTTAAATTAGTTAATTATTAATGATTCACAAAACAAAAATGCTAGAAATACTGGGAATATGCAATTCCCAAGATTTAGGTTCTGACCTAGATCCCAGGAATCAATAAGGACACTGTGGAAGCTTTTACCCTCTTGGGTTAGGACTATTTGTCAGGTGTCTCCCTCTTTGACTCTCACTTCCTCAATGCACTTCCTGCCATTCTTCCTGGGACAGGAGCTCTGGTGGGGATGGGGGTGGAGCTTGAAGGAAATGGCAAGTGCTATGTACTTAGGGTATACTCCCAGAAATAAGAATATTTTAAATATTTTAAGACTGTCCAAAGCTAATATGCCATCCAGAGAAAATACCTATGAACATAAGGAGCCCAGACCTGTCTGATGCTTCCTGCAGCTGTGAGACTGCCATTTCTCCTTCCTGCCCTCTCTCCTCCCTCCCACCATCTCTTTTCAAGGCTCCAGAGGAAGAAGCAGAAAGCAATAAAGCTTCTTATTCCTCCCAGATATAACTGACAAGAATCATTTATATTTAAGGTATAGAATGGTTCTGATATACTTTGTGAAATAGTCACTGCAATCAAGCAAGCAAATTAACATGTCCATCCTTTTAACTTCCCTGGGTGGGTCCTGACTCACCCTGTACAACTCTTTGTATAACAAAAGTTCCTAGTTAGCTGATTATCTTTTCTAAAACCCAATTCAGCAACAGCTCAACCGTACAGCTGAATGGATGGTCCAGTTCAGTCAAGTAACAACCAGTTTATTTGTTACTTGCTCAATTAGGCCCCTAGAATGTTCCTTTTGGAAAGGAAGTTAATAATCAACTAATTAATCCCCTTCAATCTAAAAATGGTACACCAAAGCTTAGGGAACTTGCGTGAGGTCACACTGATAGCAACAAAGCCTGAGCAGAAGCCATTTTGATTTTACAATTACCAAAGAATATAATTTGTTTATTTTTATTTAAATTCTTTTTTTTTTTTAAGGCATTTAAGATAAAGAATCAGACTGAAACCATCCCTTCTCAAACAACTATTGCTGGTTCTTTGATCTTGGGAAAATTACTTACCTTCCTGGATTTGGAAGCCAGATGACAAAAGTTTCTGATTTACCCAATAGTTGTAATACAGACCTTGAAATGAAACAAGTACGACATCTGTGGTTCAGTGGCAATTACCAGGAATCGTCTTCAGGTTGCCTTCCAAAACTCAGTACCTAATTTTCTATGAATAATGTACCCAAAACTTAGAGAGTTCTCTACTCTAAACTGTAAAAACATTAGGCTTCACAAAACCTGGATTTGCCCTCAGAGAGGCAGCTTTCTAAGGTAGAGTGGAAATGCTTTGAAGTCAAATTGACTTGGGTGCAGTTCCCCTCTGTCACCTTCTAGCTGGCTGACTTGGAGAATTTACTTAAGATTTCTGTACATCTATTTTTCATCTATAAAATACAGGTTAAAAAAAAATGATTTCCTAGAGTTGTTGTGAGGCTTAAGATAAGGTCAGAAAAGTCTTTGGTTTAGTACCTGGTCCAGAGCAAACCTGAAATAAAGTGCATCTTGTAGTATACAGAGATGCTGTCTAAAGAATTAAGGGTATGGGCTTTATAACCAAATACATCTACATTCAAATTCTTGCTTCATATTCAATATTTACTGTGTTATCCTGGGCACCTTACTCTTTCTGAACCTTAATTTTCTCATCTTTAAAATAGGTTAATAAAACCTAACCAATAGAGTTGTTTAAGGTTAAATGAGAGGATGTAAAATGCTTAGCAGAGTGACTGCTTTTGGCTGAAAGTAACAACAGCAGCAGCAACAACAAAACATTCAAAGTAGCTTAAAGCAATGACTTTCAAACTTTTTGGCTATAACTCACAGTAAGAAATAGATCTTACATTGTTACTCAGTGCACGTATACACATTCCACAGAACTATTGTTTGAATCAAATTTGACAATATATATGGCCAGGCTTCATGCAGCATTCTAGAATGGGAAAATGAGTGCTGGCTTGGGATTCAGGCTTTCCCAATACTGTGCATGAACACCATTGGTATCTCAGTTGGCCACATGCTTGTACCTTTCCTCAATTCTCCATATCATCTTGATTCACTTCCTTTTTCAGAATCCCTTGGAATTTAAAGGAGAAAAGACTTATGTGGAACAACCTATATGTTCTTCCACCGTAATGGACAGACAAGCCATAATGTTCTAAATGTGTACATTATGTACTGAATGTACATGTTACTGAATGTACTAAACCTGATCACCTGTTCATTTTGAACCAAATGCCACTTAACACATCTAAGCACTGCTGCCAGAATTGTCTAATAACAAACTGTTCATCTGGGTGAAAGGTGGGCCAGAACACTTTCTACACCATTTTTAAAAGAAGGGCGCTATCTTCTCTCAGGTTATGACCCATTTATTTACTGAACATTCTACCTAAACATTAAGCTGGTTGCCTCTGTGTCAAATTACAAGTCTTGGTTTCTCAAACCAGTATTCTACATGAGGAATAAATACACTGTAGGAATAATTATTACTGACCTTTCAACATTCCATAGCAAATTCAAATAAATGCAGCACAAGACGGTAACTTTTAATAACATTCCTTGCCTTTTGATGAATTACGAGCCAAATTTTACAAAAGGCTCAACAAGTCTCTTCGGCAAATGAGGCTTGTTTTGTCGACTACAGCTTATGTATGTGGAGTTTTGTCTGTCTTAGCTCGTTCACCTGGGAATGCATCCACTGGTTTGGCACAAAATGGACAGTAGCCAATAACCTAATTTTGCATTTTTTCCTTGACTGCTTTTAGATTCCCAAACTAGCCCTGGCTAGATTTGATGAGCACGACACAAGAAAGCAGGTAAAGGGACATCACTGTTATCTGAACATTTCTTTGTGGTTAATTAGCATCTAGGCAATCACTGGAACATTTTGGAAACGGATACTTTTTACCAGTTTTTTATGGCTTACCTGTTCATTACAGTGGAATGACAACCCTTTTGGTGGCATTTTGGGGGTCGATAGATATTGTGTCTAGAACCCTTGAGTTAGTCAGTTACTTCGTCATATTTAAACGTATGCTCTTGTAGTCTATACACTTTCATGCATTAAACATTTTAATCTTTCCTGCGGTGCACATCCCAAGCAGCAAACTCCAGAAAGTATTGCATCAGCTGAAAAGTAACACTTTCTTATAAAGTTTTTACACTTGCATTTTTAGTTCATGCCAATATACTGTGGGCATTGTCACTTGAAAGCCATTTGTTTGTGGCTAATAGGCCTAGTAATAGACTTCTTGAAACTTAGAAACCTGGACAACATTTCCTAGTTCTAGGTTGGAACATTCTGGCCCTGAGGGAATGTTCTAGTACCTCCAGCCCTGGCACACCACTTATACCCAACCTGCCCTTTCATATCCTGGTGAGAGTCAGAGTTGTTAGCTAAGATTTCATAACAGATTTGACAAAAAAAAAGGTGTGCAGCAGAAAAACAGGAGTATATTTGAATTCCCTTTAAGCTGATTTGTAATTGTATAAAGTCACTTTTGGATGAGCTAGAAGCATGCTCTCAGCAATAAGGAATGGATAAACATTTTGTTTTAAACTGATCACATTATTTTATTATCAAACTAAATAGGCCTCACTAAGCAACAGCTCCTCTTATCAAATATAGTTCCAAGGGAAAAAAAAGACTTAAGATCATATATTACTGAATGCAAATCCAAATTTCTGGCAGAAGCCTTCCATTGTTAATTGGCTCATTTTTATCATCTCTGTAATTTAATTACTTAGTGGTAGATTCTGCTTGTTAATTTTTATTTGGAGGGTACACCAGGAAGGTTATTGTTTAATACAAAACAGACCACAGGCGCATTATTGAAATGAGGAATTGAAAATCCTGATATGAAATTTTTCCATGCTAAGATCATTGTATATAGGACTACATTTGTTTTTTTGATGGAATTCTTGGTTCTTTCTCTAATGACTACTACTTCACCCTACTCAGACATGAGATAAAGTGGCCATCTAACACATTTATCAGTACATGATATATCACATATAGGGAACTTTAAAACGTTACAAAGATAATTTTAAGAAATTTTCATCACATGATTTATAGGCATATCTAAAAGTGTGTTAAATACAGAAAACCATTTTGTTCATGAAAGAACAATATCTTAGAGTTAAAATGAGATGAAAGGAAACTTCCTTTCATTTTACATCTTTGCCAGTTGACTACAGTAGAGGCACAATGAATGTAGAACAGTTTTTGCATATTTTTAGGTATGAGATGTAGGTGCCTCGATTTTACTAAAAGGTTGTGAACCCTCCTGTTTGTCAAAGCATATGAATCTGCCCAAATATACAATGCCAAATATCTGTGTTTAGTGAAGTTTAGGTCCTTGCTAATCAAGAGAACCTCAATATTGCATAGCTGCATGCCATCTTTAATGATAAGCTTGGTTAAGAGAAATAGAGGATTGGCTAAAGAATATGTAGTCCACTTATTCCTTTCAACTTTGATTCCTCTACCTTCTTAGACCACAACTGCTTAGACCATGCTATTAGCTCTTTGCTGACTAGCATTTCCTCTCATGTGACCTGCCTGAGACCTAGAAAAGGAAAGTTCAAAACTTACCGTGTGTGTATTTTATAAATGTTTTGAGAGTTAAGTTTCTATAACTCCAACTTCCTAGAAGAATTTTCTTTCATTCAGGCTTTAGTGCTAGGGAAAATCATTTTTCTCCTAACTTTACAAAAATAAAATGTTACAGAGTAGGCTGTATCTGATCATATATACCTTTTCACTATTGGTGGGTTGGAAGCTCTAACCCAAATTTGTGTACTCCTCTAGCAATTATGCAGGACCTCTGGTTAATTTCTGTGTACTAACTTCACCTCTGCATCCATCTGGTTAACCAGTTCTTATCGTCTCTTCACGTGATGTTAACATTGTTCTCTACCAGTTGTTAGCCTAAGATTCATTTGATGAATCTGATTTGTGTATACATTTGTTACATTAGGATTAGAGACAAGTTCTGTTTAGAAACAACTCCAAGAACAGTTTTTATATTTTATTTTCACATTGAAAACCAGTCAGATTTGCTTCAGCCTCAAACTGTGTGTTTATG
>NW_011888783.1:20671178-20715576 GCF_000151845.1 Pteropus vampyrus | reverse complement strand
GTCTCTTCACGTGATGTTAACATTGTTCTCTACCAGTTGTTAGCCTAAGATTCATTTGATGAATCTGATTTGTGTATACATTTGTTACATTAGGATTAGAGACAAGTTCTGTTTAGAAACAACTCCAAGAACAGTTTTTATATTTTATTTTCACATTGAAAACCAGTCAGATTTGCTTCAGCCTCAAACTGTGTGTTTATGTAAAATTAAATTAATGCTGGCAGTGAGCCACATGTTTTTTTCTAAACAAGAAATGGTTTTAAAAATTTATTTTTAATTATAGTTGACATAAAATATTAGTTTCAGGTATATAACATAAGGATTCAACATCTACATACCTTACAAAGTGATCACCACAATAAATCTAGTAACCATTTGTCACCATACATACTTATCATGATATTATTGACTATAATCCTTATGCTGTGCTTTATATTCCAATGACTTAGTTTGTAACTAAAAGTTTGTACTTCTTAATCCCCTTCCACTTTTACAACACTTTCCCTCTGGCCACTATCAGTTTGTTCTCTAAGTTTGATTCTTTTTTTTCTTTTTCTTTTTTTTTTTTTAGTTTCTGCATATAAATGAAATCATGCAGTTTTGTCCATCTCTGCCCGACTTATTTCACTTGACATAATACTGTAGTTCTATCCATGTTGTCAGAAATGGCAAGATTTTATTTTTTATGGCAGAGTAATATTCCATTGTGTATATGTTCTATTTATCCATTCATCTATTGATGGAATCTGGTTGCTTCCATTTCTAGGCTATTATAAACAATGCTGCAATGAACATAGGGGTTTATCTTTCAAATTAGTTTTTGGGTTTTTTTTTTTTTTTGGACAAATATCCAGAAATGGAATTGCTGGGTCATGATAGTTCTATTTTTAATATTTTGAGGAACTTCCATACTATTTTCCACAGTAGCTACACCAGTTTACAATATCACCAAGAGAGTACCTGTTTGCTTTTCTCCACATCCTTGCCAACATTTATACTTTGTTGACTTTTTGATAATACTCACTCTGACAAGTGTGAGGTGATATCTCTGTGGATTTGATTTATATTTCCTTGATGATTAGTGATGTTGAATATCTTTTCTTGTGTCTATTGGCTATCTGTATATCTTTTTTTGGAGAAATGTCTATTCAGGTCCTCTGTCCATTTTTTAATGGTATTATTTATTTTTCTTGTTGAGTTGTATGAGTTCTTTATATATTTTTGGAGATTAACCCTTTATCAGATATATAATTTGTAAATATCTTCTTCACTCCAGAAAAGGTTTCCTTTTCATTTTGTTGATGGTTTCCTCACTAAAAGTTTTTAATTTGACTCATTTAATCCCATTTTTTTTGTTATTGTTGTCTTTGCCTGAGGAGACATATATGAATACACACACACACACACACACACCCCACACCCCCCCCCAAAGAATGATGTCAGTTTATTGCCTGTTTTCTAGGCAACTTATAATTTCAGATCGTAATTTTAAGTCTAATCCATTTTGAGGGTTTTTTTTTTTTTTGCATATGGTGTAGAAAAGCGTTCTAGTTCCATTTTTTTTTTTGCATGTATCTGTCCAGTTTTTCCAACACCACTTATTAAGAAGTTTATAATTTCCCCCAATGTATATTCTTGCCTTCTTTGTCATGGGTTAATTGGCCATATAAGTGTGGGTTTATTTCTGGGCTCTATTCTGTTTAATCTATATGTCTTTGTTTTATGCCAATACCATACTGTTTTAATTACTAGAGCTTCGAAGTATAGTTTGAAATTAGGGAGCGTGATATCTTCAGTTTTGTTGTTCTTTCTCAAGATTGTTTTGGCTATTTGGGGTCTTCTGTGGTTCCACATAAATTTTAAGATTATTCTAGTTCTGTGAAAAAAATGCCATTGGCATTTTGATAGAGATTGCATTGAATCTGCAGATTACCTTGGGTAATACGGACATTTTAATGATATTCTTTCAATCTAGGAGCGTGGTATATCTTCTCATTTATTTGCTTCTTTCTCATTTATTTGTTTCTTTCCTCAATGTCTTTTATCATTTTCAGAGTACAGGTCTTTTATCTCCTTGGTAAAATTTATTCCGTAGGTATTTTATTATTTTTGATTCAATTTTAAATGGGATTGTTTTCTTAAATTCTCCTGACAGTTCATTATTGTGTAAAATGCAACTGATTTCTGAATTTTATATCTGGCAACTTTATTGAATTCATTTGTTTGTTCTGATAGTTTTATGTGGAATATTTAGGGTTTTCTATATGTAGTATCATGTCATTTCCAAAGAGTGACAGCTTTACTTTCCAATTTGGATACCTTTTATTTCTTGTCTAATGCTATGGCTAAGACTATGTTCAATAAGAATGGTGAGAGTGAGCATTTAGTCTTATTACTCATCTTAGAGAAAAAGCTTTCAGCTTTTCACCACTAAGTATGATGTTAGTTGTTGGTCTGTCATATAGTGTCTTTATTATGTTTATGTATGTTCACTCAATTCTCTTTGTTGAGTTTTTATCATAAATGGATTTTGAATTTTATCAAATGCTTTTTTTGCACCTATTGATATGATTTTTATCCTTCATTTGTTTACGTGGTATATCACGTTAATCGATTTGCAGATATTAAACCATTCTTGCATCCCTGGAATAAATCCCACTTGATCATAGTATAGATCTTTCTAATGTATTGCTAAATTTGGTTGTTAATATTTTGTTGTGGATTTTTGCATCTATGTTTCTCAGAGATATTAGCCTGTAATTTTCTTTTTCTGTACTGTTTTTGTCTGGTTTTGGTATCAGGGTAATGCTGGCCTCGTAGAATGAGTCGGGTGCTTTTCCTCCTCTTTAATCTTTTGGAACAGTTGGAGAAGGATAGGTATTCTGAATTTTTGGTAGAATTTACCAATGAAGTGATTTGGTCCTAGACTTTTGTTTGTTGGGGTTTTTTGATTCCTGATTTGATTTCATTAGTATTTATCTGTCCAGATTTTCTTTCTTCCTGATTCAATCTTGAAAGATTGTTTCTAGGAATTTGGTTCTTCTACGTTGTCCAATTTATTGTTGTAGAATTGCTTATATGTTCTCTTATAATGCTTTGTATTTCTGTGGTGTCCATTTACACTTCTCCTCTTTCATTTCTTATTTTATTTGGGCCCTCTTTTTTTCTTGTTGAGTCTGGCTAAAGGTTCATATATTTTGTTTTTTCTAAAAACCAGCTTTTAGTTTCATCAATCTTTTCTACTGTTTTTAGTCTCTATTTCATTTATTTTCTCTGTGACTTTTATTATTTCCTTCCTTCATCTCTGGGCTTTGTTTGTTCTTATTTTAAAATTCCTTTTGGTGTAAGTTTAGATTGTTTATTTGAGATAGTTCTTGTTTCTTGAGGTAGGCCTGTAGCACTATGGATTTCCCTCTTAGAACTGCTTTTGCTGTGTCCCAAAGGTTTTGGATCATTGTGTTTCTATTTTCATTTGTTTCAAGATTTTTTTAATTTCCTCTTTGATTTCTTAACTGTTTAGTGGCATGTTGCTTAGCCTCCATGTGTTTTTTTCCATTTTGCTTCTAGTAATTGATTTCCAGTTTTGTACCATTGCAATCAAAGGTGATGCTTGATATGATTTCTATCTTAAATTTATTGAGACTTTTTATATGACATAATATATGGTCTATCTTGGAAAATGTTCCATGTGCACTTAAAAAGAATGTGTATTCTGCTGTTTTAGGGTAGAATGTTCCATAAATATCCGTTAAGTCCATTTGGCCTTATGTATCATTTAAGGTGAGTTTTCTTGTTGATTTTTCTGTCCAGATGATCTATCCATTGATGTCAGTGGGGTGTTAAAGTGGCCTGCTTTTATTGTATTACTGTCAATCTCTCGCTTTATATCTAATATATTAGATATTTGCTTTAAGTTTTTAGGGGCTCTTACATAAGATTCATATTATGAAATGCCCTTCTTTGTCTCTTGTTACAGTCTCTGTTTTAAAGTCCATTTTGTCTAAGTATTGATACCCCAGCTCTTTTTATTTGCACTTTCATAAAGTGTATTTCTTAATTTCGTCACTTTCAGTCTGTTCGTGTCTTTCAATCTGAAGTCTTTTCTAGGCAGCATACGTATAGATCTTTTTATCCATCAGCCTCCTTGTGTGTTTTGATTGGATCATTTAGTCCTTTCACATTTAAAGCAATATGGATAATTACATACATGTCACCATTTTATTGATTTCTGATATTTTTGTAGTTCTCTTCCTTTCTTCTCTTGCTCTCTTGTGTATGAATGCCCTTTTTTAATGATAGTTTGGGTTCCTTTTTCTTAACTTTTTGTGTATCTATTATAGGTTTTATATACAGTCATGTTATATATGACTCTGAGAATCATGTATAACAAGCTGTTTAGAGCAGCTTTTTAAAGTTGATGGTTGCTTAAATTGAAATGCATTCTAAAGCACATTTTTACATTGATATTATATTTATATCTTTTGTATGTATCTCTTATTACTGTACTTACTACACATGACCTTACTACTTTTGTCCTTCATACTAGCTTTATAATTGCATGAACCACTACTTTTCCTAAATTTTTGCCTTTATCAGTGACATTTTTTTTTTTTCATATATTTTCTTATTTTTAGTTTTGGCCTTTTTCTCTTAAAGAAGTCTATTTAACATTTCTTGTACTGAAGGTTTAGTGGTGATGAAGTCCTTTAGCTTTTGCTTGTCTGGGAAACTCTTTTATCTCCTTCAATTCTGAATGATAACCTTGCTGGGCAGAGTTTCTTGGTTGTAAGTTTCCCTTTCATCACTCTGAATATATTGTGCCACTTCTTCTGTCCTACCAAGTTTCTGCTGAAAAATGACTGGTAGTGTTATGGGGGATCCCTTGTATATAACTAGCTGCTTTTCTCTTGCTACTTTAAATATTCTCTCTGTATTTTTAACTTTTGGCATTTTAATTATGCTACTAAATTAAATATATGGGTCTGTTTGGGACTCTGTGCTTCCTGTACTTGGATGTCCGTCTCCTTCAAAAGGTGAGGGAAGTTTCAGTCATTTCTTCAAATAGGTTTTCTATCTCTTTCTGTCTCTCTTCTCCTTCTGGGACTCCTATGATGCAAATGTCGGGATGCTTGATATTGTCCCAGAGGTCCCTTAAACTACCCTCATTTTAAAAAAATTCTTCTTGCGCTGTTCCAACTGGATGATTTCCACTACCATGTCTTCCAGTTTGCTGACTGGTTCTTCTGCATCATCTTAGCTGTTGATTCTCTCTAGTGTGTTTTTCATTTAAGTTGTTCTTCAGTTCTGATTGGTTCTTTTTATATTTTCTACCAATTTGTTGAAGTTCTGAGTTCATCTTGTCTTCTCCTGAGTCATTGAGCATCATTATAACCATTGTTTTAAACTCTGTCTGGTAGATTGCTTGTCTCTGCTTCATTTAGTTCCCTTTCCGAAGTCTTATCCTGGCCTTTCATTTGGAAAGTATGTCTCTTATCTTCTTGTTTTGGCAGTCTCTGTGTTTGTTTCTATGAATTAGGTGAAACAGCAACCTCTCCAAGTCTTGAAAGAGTGGCCTTGTGTAGGAGCTTCCCCTTTGTAGACTGTGTGTGCCACATAACTTTGGCAGGCCAGCTGGAGTTGGAGCTGGAGTAAGTGTGGGCTGTAGGGAGTCTTGGGAAAAAGGCAAACTGGGGCCTTTTTGGCAGTATGTTTGAAGCTGGAACTAAAATGGGCTTTGGCTACAAGAAGTCCAAGAGCAAATCATGCCAGGGCCTGGAGCAGTAGCTGTAGTGGGAATAGGTTGTAGGGAGTACCAGGTACAAGCCGTGCCAGGTCTGCCTTAGCAGGATGTGGAGCTATAGTTGGAGGAGGCTCAGGATATGGAGAGTCCTGTGGGGCAAGGTGCACTGGAGCCTGGAGGTGTAGCTGAAGCAGGCATGTGCTATAGGAAGTCCCTGTGCAAGCCTGGGAGTTGGTGTGAGCCTGCGGCACACCTGGATAGCCTTGGCCAGCTGGTTAGAGCACCTGGATCATGCTCCTGCTCGAGTAAGCAAGGTAAAGGGAGAGCACAACAAATGGTGCTCTCTGGTACCTCTGATAATGGAGAGTTCCCTCCTGTTTGGCAGATGCTCTTTGCTTAGTAGATGCATTTCCTTCCCATATAGTTTAGGCGCCCTTTAAACCACTTTTTGCTTTGTCCCAGGGCATGTGAATCTGTGCACAGGACCCTCAGTGATCCTTCTCTACTGTGTTGGTATGTTGGGGATAGGGTTCCTACAATACTGTGTATCCATCTCTCCTACTCATTTCTATGTGGTCTCTCTTGTTGTGCAGAAGTTGTTCAGCCAGCCCTCAGCTCTTCAAGGGGAATTACTCTGTAGGTATAGATTTGATGTGTTAATGGGAGGAGGTGAGTTCAGGGTTTTCCTACTCCACCATCAGGTACCCCTCCTTGAGCCTATGGTTTTAATTCAAAGAGTCTGTTTGCATAAAGTGTGAATGTTTCTCTTTCATTTTCTCCTCAAGCTAATTCAAGTTACTTGCCAAACCTGATTCTCTTACTAGGCATTTTTATGAAAGTACTGAGTATCACTGCAGAAATGCAGATAATACCTAAAGGAGGGAAAAAACAATGTGACACAATTTCTTTGTGCAATACACTTTTATTTTCCTTTTACCTTTGTAGTCATCTTTGAGTAATCATTGTGTAAACAATAGAATGGAATGAAATTACATTAAATTGTATGCAAATGGCTCTAGAACACCTTAACAATTATGACAAGGCAATTATAAATAACTTTGTTTTCCTTAGTAATATATATATTTGCTTTTTAAAGTACATTAAAGAGCTGCCATATCTAGGGTTAGCAAGGAAAGAGCAAATGGTACCATCCCGGGAGCCCACCTCCCTGAAAGTTTAGGTTCCAATTTTGAAAATCCTAAGGTTTACTATTCCATAATATATAGTCAAGCAGAGGGCTACTTGGGTTGAAAGTATTTATTCTTGAAAGTTAACAGCGTTTACCTTTTGCACAAAAGTCATTGCACAAAACCCTTTCTACTATTTTTCACTCCATCTGGGTATTCTGCAGAATTTCAAGTAAAATTCAGATTCTGGTATTTTCAAGTTTATCAACTTTGGGACAACAAATCCTATCATTTAAAGAGAAGTCAAATCAGAGATGGGTACATAATTAGCAATCTAATAGAATGGCAACATTTTATATAGCATTCTAAATGTTCCAATGAAGCAAAACTTACATATACCACTTTATGTAGAGGAAATTTTAGATCTGAGACTATTCCAGAGTAAAGCAGCCTCAGGCACATTCTTAATATGAAAGTTTGCAAGGCACCTCCCTCTCCCAAGAGACAATCAGATTGTAGATTGGTTTTTAGGCAAACAAACTGAAAGAATAAGCATCCTAGTTCCTAATTCAGTCATTTCAAAAATCAAAAGTTATAAATACTCCAAAGATAGACCTGAAAATTTTTGTTTAAATAACAAGAGATTAACTGCAAGAAGCATATAATCAAAAACTTTTCTTCTCGTAGCTAAGGTGTGTAATGCATAAATATATGAAAAATAAAATTCACAGTCAGTTTTAAAACTAGAATTCAAGTTTGGCTAATAAATCTTAATTTTCTAAGTATATTATTAATTTCTAAATACAACATAAAAGAGGCAGCATTGTCAGATTACAGTTAAAGTATAACAGAAAGAACAATGAAAGAAGAAATAGCTTCTGATAGAAAAAATTCCTTTTGTTGCCAATAAATAGGACCACCTGAGTGTATTTCAGATTCTTTTCACTTAAAGAATATCCAAATTAATTGCTGAAAATATTAAATAGCGTTTGGAAAAATTAGCAACATTCGTGCAGCTGTGGCATTTGCTTGTTCTCATACTGTGGATTGCTAGAGAATAAAGCAGAACTCGGAGTGTTAAGTTTAAAAAAAAATTATTTTTTATCCCATTTTGTCGAAGCCGGCCTCTTCACAATCTTCTGATTTTGCTGGGAACTGGGAGTGAGGGGGTGGGAGGATGTGGGGAGAGAAAGGTTGAGGGGGAGTGTGGTAAGGGGAGGCATGACAGATCAGGGCTACGTCAAGGGACATGTATCAGCTGACACTCAACTGAGCAAACCCGATCAGCTTCACTTCATCAGGAATCTCCGACCCATCACAGCCAGAAGCCTGAAAATGAAATGTAAAAACAAAACAAAACAAAAACAAGAACTGTTAGTGCTTGTCTGTTGCTGCTGGTTTTTACAGACTTATTCATGTGACGGCAGATCTAAGCAAAGGCATAATCAGTATGGGGACATGTGGCCCATCTCTTCTAGGAGAGATCCTAAGAATCATTCTCTTAAAGGACTACTGGGTGCTAACTGCTATAAGAAATCTGATTGTCCTAGGCTATCCAAAAACAAGGAAGGGATTTGTTACCCATTAAAACACCACTCTGCTCAGTCTTTCAGCTTTGGAACTGCCAATGAACCGTATGACTGCCAAGATATAATGTACAAATTTTCAACAACTAAGGTGATTTTTAAATATACTTTTAAATTAGAGCTCTTTAATAATACTTTTAAAAAGAATATTAAGGAAATGAGCAGAAGGGATTTAACAGGTCAGTCAGGGGGTAATTTGGGTTCAACCAAAATCATCTCTGTAAAACTGGCCAGAAAAAAATAAAGTGATCACCAAGTAGTGGAATGGTCCATCATAGATAACTTTTATTTAAATACCAGCAAGTAATTTTTTATAGGAAAAGGTACCATAACAGATATTTTTCTGTAACAGAATTTTGTTTAATAATTTAGGACATATTTACTGCTGAAAATTGGCCCAAATTATAGTGTGTCAAATACTTTATTTTTCTTCAAAATCAAAAGGAATGGAAAATAAACCATTGCCCATCAAACCTCTCACTGATCCTAATTCATAAGTTATTTTTATTTTCTTTCTTACTTCTCTCTCTTTCTCCTCTCTCTCTCTCTCTCTCTCACACACACACACATGCACGCATACATGCACACATGCGGCACTTGGCTCACCGTTCTAAGTTGCTGCTTCACTCTATAGTTCAAAAATCAGAATTGGACTTTATATGTAAGTACCACACTGGGGAGAAAAAAATCTGATGAAATGACTGGAAATGAGAAACTAATTACCAACGGGCAATACAAACCTTTTCTTGGCCCAATTCTTGCTAAATTGTCAAAATAATTAGTTTCCTATGGGGAAAAAAAAAGCACTTTCCAATCATCACAATGAACCCTGTTAGCACTGCTCCACAAAGCAGTACATAAACTCAGCCTTTTGTCAACCCCAGCATGTTCCTTTAAAATGAGCAGCTAATTAGAACAAGTAACTTGAATATTTTAAAATAATTACCTTTAAAGTAACATTCAGTGTGAGTAGTTATGCTTATGTAAGAAAATCAGTAGCCTAAAGGGTAGGAACATTAGCATTTAAAGAATTTACTTTGTGCCTGTCCAATGATTTCTCTCCTTCTACTTGACAGATAAGACATTCAGTAAAGTGTAATTTTTACTGTTTGCATTGCCAGAGGCAGATCAGAAATATTCCTTATCATTTCTAACAAAGTAGTATAGGCATAGAAGGCTTTTCAGCTGAGATATTTTCTGATGTGTGTTTTTCATACTTGATATTGTAACATTCACCTCCCCTACCAATTTTCTCATTCCACTATCATTGTTTCTTTATCAGTTTCCCTAAACTTTTCCTTCTTTCCTGCTTAGCTATTGCTAACAATGTCATTACTCAACCCACCGAATGAGGGCAGAGACAGCCTGCATAATAAGTAGGCAACTGACAAACATCTAAGGACAAATTACTGCTGCTGGTGGTGGCAAAAAGGTCAGACTGGCAAGTGTGGAGCACATCAATGCATTTGAAAGGTACATCGGGAATTCGGTAATGTGAATAGCAGGAGGTTAAAATGATTAGTGGTTAAACTGACTAGAAATAAAAGAAAAATATTAAACCCTTCTTGTGAAGAGTAACGCAAGTGAGAATTTACAATGAGAGTGGGCGATCAAACCAGTGGCTGTTTTGGGCACACTGCACAGGGAATCTTCAGGAAGGCTATATCCCACCCTATGTCCCCAGTGCCTCCTGCAGCAACACTGGAATATTCTGTTTCGTGACAGAGGCACAGGCCAGGTTGTTAGGCTCTGCTTCAAGGTACTCGGCCTCCCCCCACCCTTCTCTTTGAACCAAGTCTGAGTTCCTGTCTCTCACTGTAGCCTATAAAACACTAATATGCAAAAGATTCGGAAATCTAGAGAAAAGGGACCAGAGACACTTAAAGTCTAATTCTCTAACTTTTCGGTCTCAGGATCCCTTCATAGACTTATGTTGGATTGTATTTATTATACTAACTTGTCTTAAAACTTAAAACAAAATTTTAAAATATTTTAAACATTTTAAAGTATTAAAATATATTTAAAAACATAAAACATGTTTATGTAGGTTATATATGTTATACTGACTTAGAAATTAAAACTGAGAAGTTTCTAAAGTATTAATTTATTAATTCATTAAATGTAAAATAAACACATTATATGATAACGTTAATAAAATCTACATGAAAAATAACTAGTTCACCAAAAGAAAAAACTGAGATTGGCACCCCTTTACATTTTGCTTATATTTTTAATATCTTGCTTAATAGAAGATGGCTAGATTCTCATACCTGTTTCTGCATTCAATTTATAGCTTTATGCTGTTTTTCTTTGAAGTATATAAAGAAAATCCAGCCTGACACAAATATGTAGTTGAAAAAGGGAAGAATATTTTAATAGCCTTTCCAAATAGTTGTGGATATTGTTACTATACTTAAACTTGACAAATGGTAGTTTCTTAAAGCTTAGTCGTAATGTGGAATCCGAAACCAGAGCTGTGAACTTTTCAGTTATATTAAAATCCATTGTTCTATCGTGTAGTTTGAATGGATATTTTAAATTTAAAAAATTTTTTCTATTACAGTTGACATACATTTTATTAGTTTCAGTGTACAACACAGTGTTTAGGCATTTATTATAACTTATGAAGTGATCACCTCGATAAGTCTAGTACCAATCTGATACCATACATGTATTTCCTATGCTGTACTTTACATCTTTGTGACTGTTTTGATAACTGGCAATTTGTTCTTAATCCCTTCACCTTTTTCTCCCATCCCCCTAATACCCCTTCCATCTAGCAACCATCAAATCATTCTCTGCATTTGAGTTTCTTTCTGTTTTGTTAGTTCATTTTATTTTTTAGATTTCATATATAAGTGAAATCATATGGTATTTGTCTTTCTCTGACAAATTTCACTTAGCACAATACTCTCTAGGTCCATCCATGTTGTCACAAATGGTAATATTTCATTTCTTTTTATGGCTGAATAATATTGCATTGTCTATATATACCACAGCTTCTTTCTCCATTTGTTAATTGATGGACACTTAGGTTGCTTCCATATCTTGGCTATTGTAAATAATGCTATTGTAAATAGACATTGGAGAGCATATATCTTTAGGAATTAGTGTTTGGGTTCCTCAGATAAATACCTAGAGGTGGGACTGCTTGGTCATATGGTAGGTAGTTTTATGTTTAATTTTTTGAGAACCTCCATACAGTTTTTCATAGTGGCTACACCAATTTGCTATCCTATCAACAGCACATGAGGATTCCCTTCTCTCCACAACCTTACTAGAACTTACTTTATTGATGATAGCCATTCTTACAGGTGTGAGGTAATATCTCATTGTAATTTTGATGCACATTTCCCTAATGATTAGTGACGGTGAACGTCTTTTCATGTGTCTGTTGGCCATCTGTATGTCCTCTTTGGAGAAATGTCTATTCATGTCCTCTACCTATTTTTTTAAACAAATTATTTTTTGGTGTTAAGCTGTATGAATATCTTCTCCCATTCAGTAGGTTTGGTTGTCTTTTCATTTTCTTGATGATTTCCTTCACTGTGCAAAAATTCTTTAGTTTGATGTAGACTCATTTATTTTTTTATTTTATTTCTCTTGTCCGAAGGTAGATAACCAAAAATATATTAAGAACAATGTCAATAGTTTACTGTCTATATTTTCTAAGTTTTATGGTTTCAGGTCTTACATTTGTCTTTAATCCATTTTGAATTTATTCTTGTCTATATGGTATGAGAAAGTGATCCAGTTTCATTCTTTTGCATGTACCTGTACAGTTTTCCCAACACCATTTATTGAAGAGGTTGTCTTTAGTCCATTGAATATTCTTGCATCATTTGTCATAGATTAATTGACCATGTATGTGTGAATTTATTTCGGGATTTTGTTTGTTGGGAGTTTTTTGATTACTAATTCAATTTTGTTACTTATTGGTCTGTTCAGATTTTCTGTTTTCATCCTGATTCAGCCTTAGAAGATTGTGTGGTTCTAGGAATTTATCCACTTCTTCCAGGTTGTCTAATTTGTTGACATATTATTTGTAGTATTTCCTTATAATCCTTGGTATTTCTGTGTAGTCAATTGTCATTTCTATCACATTTCTGATTTTATTTGGGCCCTCTTTTTCTTGAGTCTGGCTAAATAAAGGTTTATTAATTTTGCTTATTTTTTCAAAGAACCAAGTCTTGGTTCCATTGATTTTTTTCTGCTTTTTTTTTTTTTCCCAAGACCATATTTCATTTATTTCCACACTGGTCTTTATTTTTTCCCTCCTTCTAATTACTATGGGCTTTGTTCTTTTTCTAGTTCTTTTAGGTATAAGGTTAGACTGTTTGAGATTTTTCTTGTTTCTTGAGATAGGCCTGTATTGCCATGAATTTTACTCTTAGAACTGCTTTGGCTGTGTCCTATATATTCGGGGTCATTGTCTTTTCAGTTTCATTTGTCTCAAGGTATCCTTTGATTTCTTCCTTGATCTCATTGTTAACCCATTTGTTGTTTAGTAGCATGTTATTTTAGTCTCCACATGTTTGTGTGATTGTTTCCTTCTTGTAACTGCTTTCTGGTTTCATACCATTGTGACTGAAAAAGATGCTTGACATGATTTGTCTTCTTAAATTTACTGAGACTCATTTTGTGGCCTAACATATATGTAGTCTATCCTGGAACATAGAAAAGAATGTGCACTAGAAAAGAATGTGTATTCTGTTGTTTTGGGGTGGAATGTTCTGTAAAGATCTGTTAAGTCCATTTGGCTTAGTGTCATTTAAGACCACTTATTGATTTTTCCATCCTGTCTAAATGATCTATCCGTTGATGTCAACAGGGTGTTAAAGTTCTCTACTATTACTGTCAATCTCTCCCTTTATGTCAGTTAATATTTGCTGTATATGTAGGTGCTCCTATTTTGGGTGCATAGATGCTTATGACAGTTATATCCTCATGTTAGATTAATCCATTTATCATTATGAAATGCCTTTATTTGTCTCTTGTTATAGACCTTGTTTTAAAATCTATTTTGTCTTATATAAGTATTACTACTCCAGCTTTTTCATTTCCATTTGCATGAAATATCTTTTTCCATCCCTTTACTTTTAGTGTGTGTGTCTTTCAATCTGAAGTAGATCTCTGGTACACAGCACATGTATGGGTCTTTTTTTAAAATCCATTCAGCTATCCTATGTCTTTTGATTGGAGTATTTAGTCCATTTACATTTAATTGATAGGTATGTAGGCATTGCCATTTTTTTTTTTTCTGATTATTTCTGTAGTTCTCTATTCCTTATTCTCTCGCTCTCTTGTATGTTGATGACTTTCTACAATGTTTGGTTTCCTTTCTCTATTTCTTGTCTATCTCTTGTAAATGATTTTTGGTTTAAGGTTACAAAGTGCTTCCTATATACCAAGCTTTTATAGCAGTCTATTTTAAGTTGATAGTCGCTTAAGTTCGAATACATTCTAAAATCACTGTAATTTTTACTCACCCCCTCCACATTTGTTTTCATTATTTTTTACTTCTTTTGTATATGTATATTTGTATTTCCCTTGATTTACTGTTGTAATTACCCATGATCTTCCTACTTTTGTCCTTTAACCTTTGTACTACCTTTATAGTTGGTTGATCCATTGCTTTTACTGTTTGCTTTCATCAGCAATTTTTTCTTTCCTCTATTTTCTTATTCCTATTTTTTTCTTTTCTACTTAAAGAAGTCCCTTTAACATTTCTTATAATACTGATTTAGTGGTGATGAATTCCTGTAGCTTTTTCTTGTCTGAGAAACTGTTTATCTTTCCTCAGATTCTAAATGAAAGCCTTGCTGAGTAGAGTTATCTTGGTTGTTGGTCCTTAATGTTCATCACATTGATTATTTCATGCCACTCTCTTCTGCCCTGCAAAGTCTGTTGAGAAATCAACTGACAGTCTTATGGGAGTTCTCTTGTACATAAGTAACTGCCTTTCTCTTTCTAACTTCAGATTTTTTCCTTGTCTTTAAACTTTGGCATTTTCATGATGATCGGTCTTGGTCTGGGCCTCTTTGGGTTCATTTTGTTTGGGACTCTCTGTGCTTCCTGGACTTGTATGTCTATTTCCTTTACTAGGTTAGGGAAATTTTTAGTCATTATTTCTTCAAATAGGTTTTCAATCCCTTGCCCTATCTCCCCTTCTTCTCTTACGCCTGCGATGCGAATGTTGTTATACTTGATGTTATTTCAGAGGTCACTTTAACTATTGTCATTTAAAAAAATTTTCCCCATTAGGTGTTTTTGCTACCTTGTCTTCAAAATCACTGATTCAGTCCTCTGCTTCATCTAACCTGCTGTTGATTCCCGCAATATATTCTTTATTTCAGTTATTGTATTCTTCATTTCTGACTGATTCTTTTTTATGGTTTATCTCTTTGTTGAGGTTCTCACTAAGCTCATCCATTCTTCCCCTAAGTTTACTGAGCATCATCATGACCAGTGTTTTGGACTCTGGTAGATTGCTTGTCTCCATTTCATTTAGTTTTTTTTTCTGGAGTTCTGTCTTGTTCTTTCATTTGGGACATGTTTCTTTGTCTCCCCATTTTAGCTGACTTCCTGGGTTTGTTTCTCTGTTTTAGGTAGACTGACTATATCTCCTGGTCTTGGCAAAGTGACCTTACGTAGTAGGTGTCCTGTGGGGCCAAGTGGTGCAGTCTCCCTGTCCACCTGGGCTGGGTACTCCAAGGGTTTCCCTTGTGTGGGTTGTCTGTGTCCTCCTATTGTAGTTGAGCCTTGATTGCTGTTGGCATGTCAGTGGGTGGGACTGATCCTCTGGTTAACTGGCTGTTAGGGCTGGCCTTTGCAGATGCTGACCCCACAGGGCAAGAGTAGCTCGAGCTGGGCTCAGATGCCAGCTAAGTTGGCCCTTTCAGTATGTTGTTTGTGGAGATGGTTGGGTGGTCTGAAAATAGCCACTTAATGTATGATGTGTTTGTTCTGGAGCCTCTCGGGCTGCCATTTGTGCCCAGCTTGGAGCCATCTGGTGGGAGCTATAATGTGATCTGTGACTGGTTGCCCCTTGTGCTAGGTTTGGAGGCACGTGGGAGAAACGATGCTGCAAACCTAGTTGTTAGTGCCAGGCTTGGGACTAGGAAGTGAGCTGAGAGTAGTCACCACTTGTGCTGGGTTTGTGACCACTTAGTTGAAGCTATAGTCCAAGCTGGTGCTTATGCCAGGTTTGGGGCAACCTAATAGAAGATACAAAGCAAGCTGAGACTGGTTGCTGTTTGCGCTGGGCTTGGGGCAGCTGAGTCAGAGGTAAGAGACATGCTGAGGCCAGCTGCTGCTTGTATGGGGTTTGTAGACCTTTGAGAGATTTTAGGAAAGTCCACGTTGTGAGCCAAGGCAGACTGCTTACGTGGAAATAGCCACTGGAATACTCAGACCAGGTGTTTGAGTTGGGTGGGGGTCTCATGGAATCATCAGGATAAGGGGAATGATGTTAGCTAGGTTAATGGAGAGCTCAGACTTGGCACCTACTGGCTGGGTAGGGTACAAACTCAACAAAGAAGCAATGATGCCTGTTAGCGCTTCTATCCACTCAGAGAGCTGCCCCTCCAGCCCTTTCCCTGAATCTAGTCAATATAGTTTCTCCCTGGATGTTCTTAGTGCTTTTCAATCTGCTACCCCTGCATTAGTATCCAGAACAAGTGGGTTTGTAAGAGAGCTAGTCCATGCATGGGCATGGGCTCTTCAAGAGGAACACCTAGGACCCCAGCATCCCTCTGTCTCTCACTTGGATGTCAATCCCTGCTGGTTTTCACAGCTAGATGCTCTGGGGACTCTTATTCCCAGAACTGGTACCCCTCACTCCTCAGTGGGGTCCTCTACAGACAAGATATCCCTCCAGGTTCTTAATCACCACACTATGGGTAAGGGACCAGCCAATACTATGTCTCTGACCCTCCTGCCAGTCTCGTTGTGGCTTCTTCTTTATAGCTTTAGTTACAAAACATCTGTTCATCTAGTCATCAGGTGATTCTCAATGATAGTTATTCTATAATTTAGTTGTAATTCTGATGTGGTCATGGGAGGAGGCAAACACAGTATTCATCTATTCTATCATCTTAACCAGAAGAAGTCTGAATGGATATTTTACTGATGCATGATTTTTCAGCATGACCAAGTTAGGCAGATTTTGCACAGTTGACATACCATATTCATTAAGCTGTCAAACTTATAGTGACAGATACAAGTTTCTCAAAATTCTATTTTTGTTCAAAAGCTAAAATTTATTTCCAGTAACAAATATTGTCAGTACCTTGAATTGCCAGGTTTGGTTCATTTTGGAAAAAATATCTGCCAAATCCCTCATCTGAATGATCATAGTTTGTCAGTTATTCTTCCAAGTAAAAATATATTTAAAAAAAGGAAAATGGCTAGTTTAGCTCACAACCCAAACAAGCTCACAAGCGCTTTTTCTGGCAACAACCAACTGTACTTCAGTATACTGAAGAAATACTTCTTCATTTAATCACACAGAGTATTAAAGATGTGTCCTCAAGTAGAGATTTAATCAACAATGTTTGCCTTTTTAGAAAAATTAACTTTTTATAGTGACAATGTGTGCCTGATGAAGATGATGGCTACTCATACTGTTCAGTGTTCCACCCTTGATTCATGCTGACATTAGCAGTTTTACCCATTATTGCTTTTCTACCAATGTCAACACAATGGAAAAGGCAAGTGACATTTTAATATTATGAAGAGTGCTGATATGCGGGATCTCCTAAAAAGGGCCCCAAGGAACCTCAGACTTTGTGAACCTCAGCTTCAAAGAAAAATGTACACATTATCAGGCACTTAGCATGACAGTATAATGGATGTATGCTTTTACTCAGAGTCTGTACTCCTGGAAACTCACCCTTCCTGCCAGACCAGAAGGTGTGGCCTGCTTCCTATTGAGGAGCTGAATCCTTCAGTGTCAACCACAAAGTTTCCCTTCACCCGAAAACTAGGTGTATTTTGGAACCACCTGGAGAGCTTGAAAACATACCAATGCCCATGTCCACCCCAGAGGCTGTGACTGGGATATTTTGAGCTCCTGTGGTGACTCAAAAACAAAAACAAACAAACAAAAAAACTCGTCTACCTATTCCTAGCTGGAAACCTTGCTTATGCCAGAGCTTCTGTGGACCTAACAAATTTCTCTCTTCACTTGGCAGGTGTCTTGTCAGTTTTAGGTGCTATTAACTTTATCACTACAATTATCAATATGAAACCACCAGCTCTCTCAATGCCAAACACCACTATTTGTGTGATCAGTACTAATTACAGGTGTATTACTTCTATCCTTCCCAGTCCTGACTGCTGAAACTACCATGCTACTAACTGATCATAATCTAAACACCACTTTCTTCAGCCCTGCAAGAAGAGGAGACCCTATCCTATATCAACACCTGCTCTGGTTCTTTGGCCACCCATAGGTCTACATTCTCATTCTACCAGGCTTTGGAATAATTTCACACATTGTTACCTATTAATCAGGTAAGAAAGAACCCTTCAGGTACATAGGCATGGTATGAACTATAATGTCTACTGGTTTCCTAGGATTTATTGTATGGAAGAGAGTTTGAGAAACACTGTTCCACCCTAGCGCTTCTTGAGATATGAACCTCCAAGTTTCCTTTAGAGCAGTGGTTCTCAAACTTTAGCTAACATCACATAACCTCCAGGTCATCACTTGGAGACCTTGTTAAAAAAGACTCCTGCACCCTACCCACCAGAGATGGGCCCCTAGAATTTGTTTTTATCGAGTTTCTAGTTTCCAGGTGGAGCTGACACTCTCATTCTTGGGACTTCTCTTGGAGAACTATTGTTTCAGACCTGGAGCAGGAGGTGCCGGGCTGCTACGTGGACTTCTTAAATTGACAGTTTCCCTGCTTTACCTGTTCTTTGGGAAATGTCGCCTTAGTCATGTGGCCTTCAACTATGCCTAAGCAGAAAGCCTCTAAAAATAAAGCCCTTTAGTTAATTACCAAAAATGCTTACAAAATTGCTATCTGTAATGCATGTTCTTCAACTTCAGTAACTAAAATCTATAATGCTCATGTAAATGTGTACCAATTGGATGTTAATTACATGTACTTACAATTTATATTCTATCTTCAAGGGCCAATTACATCTTACTTCGTATTTTTGCTAACGCAGTTTCAAAAATTCCCCATTGAAAGCAGCAATGCTCATTTACTTTACAAAATTGCAAGGTAGAAAATTAAAAAATGACTTAAACATTTATGAAGACTTGTCTCAAGGCATACAACAAAATACTGATATGTCGAACCCAAAGCACATTATACTTGAGCTGAAATGCCTGAACTACTTTGTTCAAAGTGCTAAAAGAGAACAAATTCTGATCTTGCTCATGTCAACAATGGAAATCATACCTATTACCTGTCAAATGAAGCTAACGGTTAGGTGGAGACAAAAAAGTAAATGCACTTCTTTATGTAATCAATATCCTTGCCCCTTGGGCTATTGTTTTTCTTTAAGTGGATATATAAGATAAGATTGGACACCTTTTCAAACTTGAGCCAAATATTTCTAATAGTGGTGGGAGTGGGAAGAGGAAAGAGATTGGAGAAGGAGCCATCTTATAAACGGAATGCTTTTTGGCCTCGGCTAAACACTGCAATCACCAGGAGATGCCTTCCTAATCTTCAAAGCCCAGGCTGCACCAAGAGCAATTAAAGTTTTCAGGAAAACAGTGACTTTTGACTATTTGGGCTTCTCCATTTCTGGTTATGATCACCATCTTTTGGTTTCACAATTATCCCAGAATGCTCAGTATTCTGTATCTAAGTGGCCATTCCAGTTCCTAAATTAAAAATCTACTCGTACAGAAAAACTGCTGGAATATTTACTCTTAATGAAAAACTGTTACTGTGATTTGAAATGAGTTAAAAAGTGACGTTTGTTCACTAGCTGTTCTACAATTGCTTCTAATTACCTAAACCATTTCTACAATAATCAGCCTCAATTTTTTAAAAGTTAGAACTGCTTGACTTTCGCTTCAGGAAGGCTTTAGTAAAAGTTTTAGTAAACAGTACAATGACTCTTTTTAAAATTAATCTCATCAAGGGCTAGTCACAATGGTACAGCAATTTAAGGTCTACATGACCTATACATTGCTATGTACAACATATATTGATGTCTAATAACTATGTTGTACACCTGAAAGTAACATATCATTGTATGTCAACTGTAATTGAAAAAATAAAAATGTTCTTGAATTACTGAAAACTATGAAGTGATCGCCCAAATAATAAATGTCTTAATCCTAAAAAAAAAAAAATGTTGCCTAGAATTTAATTTCTTTCTATAATATGGTCAAGTTGCCATACAAACTGGAAGCAAAATGGTATGGTGCTCAAGATTTCTCAAATGGCTACTCTTAGTTAAGGTGGAGTGGTAAAAGAACAAGCTATGTTCATGGAAGAGGAACTTCTGGTCATGATCAGAAAAGTTCCCAAATACTGAATAGGCAAATGACGAATGCAAAAACAGATACCAAAAGAAAGCAACAAAATTACAGAGCAGGTTATGAAACTATATTCTTCCTTGATGGCACAGCATGGCAAAATATTTACCTACTTTCCATAACTTTCCACTTACCAACTTAAATGTCAAGGTTTTCAAAGCTTTGGGATCATCTACAATCTTCTGTAAATTAGCAGCCACTGTAAAATACAAACAGAGAGAGAGAGTGTCCAAATTATTTCCAATAAGATTAGATTTTCACATCAATGATTCAGAAAATTTGACTAATGATGCAATTAGCTGCAAAATCACTTCTTTCACAGACATTATGAAGTCCATATAAATGACCAAATTACTCATCCAGAAATTTTTCTATACCAACTTATATCTTCAGCACATCTGAATTAATGTATAGTTAATTTGTTAACTATACATTGACCCCACATTTCAGAAAATGAGAAATTACTTTCTAATGGAAAGTAGAAATGATAGCAGTCCCCAGTGTTTTCACTTCATATTTCTCAACACTCATTACTAAGAAGTTTATTAGCCAGGAGAGGGCAGTACAAAACAAAGAAGTATTGCAAGGCATCATTTGTTTGGAAATAATAGCTCAGCACATTTGAACTCCTGTCCCTAAATTCACTCAATTCTCTGCACCCATTTTTATCAAAGCTGCAAAATACAGTGGATAACCTTTACGACTCGGGGATATGTTTTCATGTTTTCAGAGCACAATGATCGTCAAACCAGTGAAGTGCCACCTTCAACAATTCCCGAGTCAGCTGAACAGGGTCAAGCACTAGAGGCTGTCAGTTGGGAGCTCCATAGTGAAGAAATGTTTTCACTATTAGTAGGATTCATCAGAGACCTGTCCCATTCTCCATGGTGTCATGATATATTTGAGACTCTAGAAGTCAGCTTTTCCTGCTTATTCCTCTGGCTTAGCGTACTGTTTACAAACAAAATTACAAAAGGTAATAGTGAAGGAAATTTAATACCTTGCTCTTTCCATAACCAAACCTAAAGTATAAAGTACTGAAAATCAAGTAAAGGCTATTAGGGAAAGAGAAGTTAATATTGAAGAAATAAGAAAGATCTCATTAATAATTATTCAAATTATCTGCTGCTTCAGTAATTAGGTATCTGAAAAGTTACAAGTATTTTAATATAAAAACATGTATGATCAATAATAAACATGTAGGCATTTTGGGTAATGTGTTTCAAGTAGAAAATTTATAAGTAGAAAGAAAGCTGTGCAAATTTAATTTTTCTCTAAGGTTGACTAAAAACCTAGATACATGGAGTTTATGCAGATTATTTTATTTCATTTAATCCATCAGCTGCAGAGAGGAAACAATTAAAATTATATACAGTAGTCCCCCCTTATCCACAGGGTATATGTTCCCAGACTCCCAGTGGATGTCTGAAACTGTGGATAGTACTGAACCCTATATACACTGTTTTTTTTCCTATACATACATATCTTTTCACTTAAAGGAAGCACTTCACAGCTTCTCTTTGGCATATCTGAATTGCCAGTGTCACTACTCTTGTGTTTTGGGGCCATTATTGAGTAAAATGAGGGTGACTTGAACACAAGCACTGTGATACCGAGACAACCAATATGATAACCAGGACAGCTACTAAGTGACTTACAGGCGGGAGCATATACAGTGTGGGTATACTAGACAAAAGGATGAATCACATCAGGGGCTGGATGGTGCAAGATTGCATCACCCTGCTCAGAATAGCGTGCAATTTAAAACTTATGAATTGAAACAATAGAAAAAATAAATGCAACAAAGAGCTGATTCTTTGAGAAGGTTAATAAAATTGACAACATCCTTGCTAGACTCACTAAAGAAAAAAGAGGTCACAAATAAACAAAATCAGGAATGAAAGAGGAGAAATTATAACAGACACCGCAGAAATACTAAGGATCATACGATACTAGGAAAAAGTATATAACACCAAATTTAATAACCTAGAAGAAATGGACAAGTACTTAGAAAGATACAACCTTCCTAGACTGAATCAAGAAGAACTGGAAAATCTAAATAGACTGATCGGCAGTATGGAAATTGAAACAATCATCAAAATTTTACCAAAAAGTAAAAGTCCAGGACCATATGGCTTCACCAGTGAATTCTAGCAAATGTTCAAAGATTTAATACCTAATCTCTCCAAATTCTTCACAAAAATCTAAGAGGAAGCAATAATTCCTAATGCATTTTATGAGGCCAATAATACTCTGATACCAAAACCTGGTAAAGATAACACAAAAAAGGAACATTACAGACCAATATCTCTCATGAACACAGATGCAAAAATCCTAAATAAGATACTAGCGAACCAAATACAGCAACATATTAAAAAGATTATACAGCATGACCAAGTGGGCTTCATCTCAAGGGCACAGGGATGGTTCAACATACGCGAATCGATTAATGTGACACACCACATAAATAAATTAAAAAATAAGAATCATATGATCATATCAATAGATACAGAAAAAGCCTTTGACAAGATACAGCACCCATTTACGATCAAAATACTTAATAGGTATAGAAGGAAAGTACCTTAAACATAATAAAGGCCATATACGATAAACCCTCAGCCAACATTATACTTAATGGTGAAAAATTAAAAACTTTCCCTCTAAAATCAAGAACAAGGCAAGGCTGTCCACTATCACCACTGTTATCCAATATAACATTGGAGGTCCTAGTGAGTGCAATCAGACAAGAGAAAGATATAAAAGGCATTCCAAATAGGAAATGAAGAATTCAAACTGTCACTATTTGCGGATGACATAATTCTTTATATAAAAAACCCTAAAGACTCCACAAGAACACTACTAGAAACAATAAGCAAATACAGTAAAGTTTCTGGATACAAAATCAATGTTCGAAAGTCCATAGCATTCCTATACTTTAATAACAAACTGTCGGAAAAAGAAGTGAAAAAAATGATTCCTTTTGCAATTGCAACAAAAAGAATAAAATACCTAGGAATAAACCTAACAAAACATGTGAAGGACCTATGTAATGAAAACTATAAGACCCTATTAGAAGAAATCGAAGAAGATACAATATTCCATGTTCTTGGATTGGAAGAATCAATATAGTTAAAATTACCTTATTACCTAAAACATTACACAGATTTAATGCAATCCCCATCAAAATCCCATTGGCATTTTTTAAAGAAATAGAACAAAAAATCATCAGATTTGTATGGAAGCATAAAAGGCCCTGAATTGCCAAAGCCATCCTGAGAAAAAAAAACAAGGCTGGAGGCATCACTCTGGCGACTTCAAATTATACTACAAAGCGAAAATAATCAAAACAGCATGGTAGACCAGTGGAACAGAATCGAGAGTCCAGAAGCAAACCCACATTTATATGGGCAAATAATTTTTGACAAAAGAGCCAAAAACATACAATGGAGAAAGGAAAGCCTCTTCAATAAACAGTGCTGGAAAAACTGGAAAGCCACCTGCAAAAGAATGAAACTAGACTGTTGTCTATCACCACACACCAAAATTAACTCAAAATGGATTAAAACCTGAAATAACAAATTGCATAGAAGAAAACGTAGGAACTAAACTCATGGACCTTGGACTTAAAGAGGATTTTATGAATTTGACCTCAAAGGCAAGAGAAGTAAAAGTAAAAATAAATGAATGGGACTACATTGAATTAAAAAGCTTCTGCACAGCAAAAGAAACCATCGACAAAGTAAAGAGACAACCATCGAATGGGAGAAGATATATGCAAGCAATGCCTCCGATAAGGGCCTAATCTCCAAAACATACAAAGAACTCACACAACTCAATAAAAACAAAACAATCCAATTAAAAATGGGCAGAGGACTTGAATAGACACTTCTCCCAAGACATTCAAATGGCCAACCAACATGAAAAGATGCTCAACCTTGCTAGCTATTAAGGAAATACAAATCAAAATCACAATGCAATACCATCTCACACTTATTAGAATAGCGTTATCAACAGGGCAAGTAATAGCAAATGTTGGAGAGGATGTGGAGAAAAAGGAACCCTCATACACTGCTGGTGAGACTGCAAATTGGTACAGCTGCTATGGAAAACAGTATGGGGGTTCCTCAAAAAACTAAGAATTGATCTACCATATGATCCAGCAATCCCTCTACTGGGTATTTACCCCAAAGATTCGAAAACCCATATCTGAAAAGATATTTGCACACCGATGTTCATAGAAGCATTATTCACCGTGGCCAGGACATGGAAGCAACCGAAGTGTCCTACGATAGATGGTTGGATAAAGAAGCTGCGGTACATATATACAATGGAATATTACTCAGCCATAAGAAGAGATGAAATACTGCTATTTGTCACACCACGGCAGATGGACCTTGAGATCATCATGCTAAGCAAAATCAGAAAAAGTTGAAAACCACATGATATCACTTATATGTGAGATATAAACCTAAAAGCAACAAATGAACAAGACAAACAGACTCATGGACAATGGGCTAGTGGTTACCAGAGAGGAGTGGGGAGGTAGACAGGGTGAAAAAGGTCAAATATGTGGTGACAGAAATCTAACTACAAGCAGTGAACATGCAATGCAAAATATATATGCCTTACTACTAAATTGTATACCTGACACTGAATTTCGTTAATCAATGTCACCATAATAAAAAAAAATTTTTTTTTGAAGAAAAAAAAATTAAAGCCACCACAGGACACAAAATATTATAGTGGTGGATATATGTGGTCACATAATGGCATCTCTATTCCGGTTTGTCTTTATTAGCAGATATAACCTTTTGAAAAGCAAAGTAGAAGTGAACATGACCAACTGACTGACAATTCGATTCCCAAAGGTTTTCTAGTTTGTGACTAGTAGGACCCAAAGCCAATCAAATAAAAGTATTAAAAAAATAAAACTTATGAATTGTTTATTTCTGTAATCTTCCATTTAATATTTTCAGACCACGGTTGACTGAAGGTAACAAACTGTGGAAAGCAAAATCACAATTGAGGAGGACAACTGTACTCAACATGGTCTATTTCTCTTTATAAACCATAATTACAAGCATCATTTTATCTCCTCTGTTGCCCTTTTAAGACTTCCATTCTGAGCAATCTACAAAGTTTCATATATGGTAAGAGCCCTCCCTCCATCTTTTTCTCCTTTCTCTTTTGCCTCCACAAGCAAACTTACACATCAGGTACTATCCTTGGCCACCAACCTCAGTTGAGTCATCATCACCAAGCTTCTTTTGGTCTCCCCGGTAGTTTCTTGGCATATTTCAGATACTAAAATCATCTAGTAATCCCAGCAAGAAACATAGGCTCATGGAGTGAAGAGCTCTGCTGTACAAATCAGGGCATTCTGACTAGATGCAAACTGCAGCAACTGAACACAACCAACCATTTTCTTAAAACATGAACGTGTTCTAATAGTTCCTCTGCTTTAGGCTGATTTCATGAGTGGCCATAAAGTCTTCATATGAATTTCAGTCCTTTCATTAGTCTCTCAGTTAATGTGGATGATTTACTGTTTTGTCCTGAGTCATCTATTTCCAGTCTGCTCTCCCTAATGTGCCACCAAAAGCAGAGCTCTGTCCTATACTAATTCACAACTCTCTCTGGTGTACACGCATATTTGCTAGGGCCAATTTCCAGGGAACGTGGCTAAGCAAGTTGTAGACTGGAGGGCAAGACTGAGCTGCTAGCACCTTAAACAATTATCCCAGAAACCACAATTGTGAATCCTACACCTCAGGGACATTAGAAATTCAAATTCTGTCTTCAGCTCAAAGCAAAAATAGCAAAACTGGCCTCTTACCTGATTACTTATCCCAGCTGCTAGGCTTATTTTCAATTTAGTTGATTCTAATTTGTTGTAAAGTGCTATAAAATACCTTCACTTAACTGACATCACATAAAATTTAGAGTGATGCTAATTTCTCATCCAGTAGCAATGTTCATTAAAAAGATGGGTGTCACTGTTTTCTTCCTTCTCCTGACTGTGCACCTGGATTTCAAAAATAAAAATTTTCCTTACCTGGAACGTGAGCCGAAAAGGAAGGGCTGGTTGTTACTTGTATGTGTTCATAACACTGAACATTATGTTTAAAGGTACTCTAGTTTCTCAAAAATACGGGGCTTCTGAACCCTGCTTACTTAGTGGACATTAACTCATTTCCAATCCTTCCTGGCTTTCCCAAAATAAAACATATTTCCCTAGTTTCTTATGCAGATTCTGTGTTATCTTTCTTGAGCTTGTGCACCGATTCCTCCCCAGGCCACTGTTTCTTGGCCACACTGGACACAGATAATACTGAGGCCCCTCTTGCCCTACCACTGAGGCTACATGATACCTTTGTGTGAATAAGCTATTTCTTGCTATTTTTGTGTCCCTGTGTCATGCTTTAGGTTTGAATCCCTGTCAATGCTAAAAGTTTCTATTGGCTATTTTGGATAACATTTGGCCTAAGGTACAGTAACTATTGTGCTTTATGAAACTGTAATAATAATAACCACCACATGAAAAAGATGCTGATGCTCAATACATCCCTGAATGTAATCGAAGGCAAGGCAGCAGAGCTGACATTTCTTAGTCAAACTAAGTTGGGCATTCTCCAGGAAGTTTTCTCTATAAAACTTTTGCACTACTCAAATTCTCCACATTTTGAGAGTTAGAAAGGTAACAGTCACATAATGACTATTTTACAGTCTGTGTTTGTTTTCTGAGTGATAAGTCAAAAGATACACTTTTCTCTCCAGATACTAGTTTTTTTTCACAACAACCCCATGTGATACTGATGTCCTGGTGGCAGTGAGTTAATTTAATTTGAGCTATTCCCAAACAAAAGCTGTGGGGGGGAAAGCACACCAATGAACACCAAACTAAGTCTACGTATTCCCCTAGTAAGACATTCTGAGATAAGACAAAAGCATAGACTTGTGTTACCTGACAAGGTGAAGATGTCACAATATTGTTTTATCCCAAGCTATATCCTGAACACCTGCTCTGTACAAAGCATTGCTACAGAAAGGCAGCATGAGATTGCACAGAAAGAGAAATGGTGCCAAAAAAGAATGTAAGCTCTGAGCAAGGAGGTGAAATGAAGGTGGGTTTCTTACGGATACTGCTATAACTCTAATGCAAAATCCGGTCTCAACCTACCTCTTCAGTTTATTTTTTGTTATTTCCTACCCCGGATTTTCCCAAGAAGGGCTCCAGAACCCCCACTGTCCTCTAGATCTCTACCACTGCTCTTACCATTGTGTCCTGAGATAATCCATTACCGATCTGATTTCTTCACTTGATTCGAACTCCTTTATAACTCAGACAAAATCTTATTCACCTCTGGAAAAGGTTAATTTTTAAATACATCCACATACACAGAAACTGATGACTTCACAACACTTCCGCTGCTGCTGACCACATACAGCCACCACCATTACTTGTCTATAGCCGTGCAAGCAGTCCGTTGTCTCCCTGCTTACATTCTTGTCCCTTGACGGCCTGGCCTCCACCCCACAGTCAGACGAGCCTTCTAACATGGAATCGGACCATATTACTTTTCTATTCAAAACCCTCTGATGGCATTCCAGCTCAGAGTAAAAGCCACAGTCTCTATAACGGTCTACAAAACCCATCTGATTGGCCTCCTGCTCCCTCTCTGACCTCACCATTCTGACCAGCTACAGAATGCTGATCTTTGAACATTCAAAGCAGGCTACTACCCAAGAACCTCTGTACCTGCCCTTCCCTGGGCTGGAAATGCCCCTCTCCTCCATGACTGGCCCCCTGCTTTCCTTCTGGTTTCTGCTCAAATGTCCTTGGCTATCCTAATGTCACCCCCACTATCACCTCACTTTCTACTTCTTTTCCTACACCACCAGACAGGCTACATATTCATGAATAAATTTTGGAGGTGGCCCTTCACTTACTCCCACATATCCAGAACATAAGTTCCAATGAATACAGGAACTTTGTCTCATTCGCTGCTATGTTCCTGGTGTCTGATATGGTGCATGTCAATTTAGAGGGTTCCATGATTCTAAAAAATCCAGATTAAGACCCTTTTATAGAAGAATTATTCATATCTTAGAATTTCCAAAAATGCGTCTCCTAAGCCACAATTCCACTTAGGTTTCCCAAAGCAAATTAATTCTGGGCTCATCTCAAATGAGTATTAGGCATCCTAGGCAACTATGACTTTAAATATTAGCCATATTTCATTCAGGTTTTTCAGGGATGAGGGTCTAGGTCACATCCCAGGTCACACCCAGACTAGCACAGGTGGCAGCCCAGACAAAGGGGACCTACAGTGGGTAGTAAAGGATGAGCATGGTGAGTACCAGCGTGGCCTCAAGATGCCACTAGATGCAGCAGTGGAGATTAAAAGTCATATTAACCCAACCTTCCCTCTTACAGCTCTCCCCAGGAAAAGGGACCAGTCTCTCCTGCAGGAACTATTCCCAGGTGGATCCATGCAGTGCAGGGGGTGGACTGGAGTGGATACTGTGGTATGCAGCCCACATCTCCTCTTTAGGAATGAGGCAACTGTCTTCCCATTGGCTGGGGTTATGGTGGCTAATGACTCTCAGCCTCATTCCTCTTCAGGAATTCCTTTTGGGCAGAGTGCTGTCTCAGCCAAGGTCGGGCCCTTTCCCCAAAGGCAGCCTGCATCCAATGACTGGCAATGAGAACAGAAAGACCCCATTGCCTCAGGGCAGGACAACCCTAAGGGTCATCTCTGATCCAAAACTCCCTGAGATTAGCTGAGGTGTTTGCTGTGGTTCAGTGGCAATTTAATTCCTCCATTTACCAAATTCCTTTATTCCCTCACAGACACTAATCATGAAAGCACTTCTCAAAAAACTGCCTGCATGCACATCTGTCTCTGAGTCTTGTCCCTGGGAAAATGTAGGACTCTGTCCAAGGATGAACTTGGTACGATCACCTTGGAAGGCATTTCCATGATCAAATGTATAAGTGCAAATGGAAAGTAAAATATTACAGGAAAAGGGGGAATGTGTATATTGCATGACATTTTTCTTTGCATTTCACTCAAAATTCTAGATGGTGAGAAAAAAGCAGTAGTTTGGAGAGATTTTAGGAGTGTTACAGGTACTATACGCAAGCAGCCTTTGAGACTAAAATGTCAAACAGACTTCAGTATTAGTGTTATTTACATATAGCAGGAAGGGAATATGGGAAATAAACAGAAATACCCCTGCTAGTCTCCTTAAGGTTCAGGTAAATTTCAGTTCATTAGTGTTATCTTGGTTAGCGTAATGAAAAATTATGAAACAGGGTGGAACAGCTAAACTGGCTGGTATTAAATCTGTCCTTTAAAATATAATCATAAAATTGATATTTTCATCCTGAATTTCCTTTACTGTCGTTAAGGTAGAGTTTTATGAACTGGACCACAGTATGGTAATGGAAGTGTCCAATAATCTCTATGCTACCTATTATTGCTTGTTTTGAAAGCAATGAAATGGTATAATTAATAAAATTATAGCCTCCTTAGCTGGTGAAGGTAATATACTAGTGTGTGTAAAGTTTAATTCCTCTTTAGAATGAGGATAAAGAAGGTAAAAAAATAAAAATAAAAATACTGTACGAGGAATGGCTAAACTTTAAAGTCATGCTCGCCAAGAATATCCAACGTTTATCTGAGATGAAGGGAAGAATTAATTTATTTGCTTTGGTGAAACAAAGAGGATTATTGCTTGGGAGACACAGCTTTTGAAAAGTACTTTAGTTCTTTAAAAAATATGGAGAATTCTATGCATGTCTCAGACTGGGGTTTTTAGTGTTGTAACACTCTAAATTGTAGGCAAACTCTGCACATTTCTGGACAGAGGATGTGAAACTTTTACCAGATTCTCAATGGGGTCACGTCCTTTGTATTCTTAACAATTGCTGTTCCAAATGCTTACCAACATCTTCTCTTATACTGATATAAGCAGCTTAGAGGGGGGGGTCTTATGTTAGTTTATAACAGTCTTACTGAAGTATAATTGACATATAATAAACTGCACATATTTAAAGTGTACAATTTGGTAAGTTTTGACATATGTATACACTAGTGAAACTATCACCACAAGCAAGATAATGAACATGTCTATCACATCCAAACATTTCCTCAGGTCCTTTGTAACTCCCCCACCTTCCCCTCCCTGCCCATTTTTTCTACTCTCTTAAAGAAACCACTTTTTCTGTCACTACAGATTAATTTGCATTTTCTAAAATTTTATACAAATGGAGTCATGTAGTGTATGCTCACTTTGCCTGGCTTTTCTCACACATCATAATTATTTTGAAATCCATCTGTGCTGTAGCGTGTATCAACAATTCATTCCTGTTTATTGCTAGGTAGCATTCCATTGTGTGGATGTACTACAATCTGTTTACATGTTCACCTCTCGATGGACGTAGGAATTGTTTAGAACTTTTGCTGTTACCTAGGAGTAGAATGGCTGGATTGTATGATAGATGTACATTTAACTTTTTTAAATTGCTGAAATGTTTTCTAGGGTGATTGTACCATTTTTATATTTCCACCAGCAGAGTTACGAGAGCTTCAGTTTCTTACATACTTGTTGTGATCAGTTGTTTTAATTTTAGCCATTCTAATAATGTGTAGTGGTATCTCACTGTAGTTTTAATTTTCATTTCCCTAATAGAGCATGTATATTATGGTGGGGTCTTTTTATGGCTGCTTTCTGACCAAAAAAAAAAAAAAAAAAAAAAAAAAAAAGCAAAAGGGTACTGAAAGTGTGAAGTAAAAGGGTACATGAAAGTATTAAGGGTTTCCATAAATGCAAGTGTCGTTTTTCTGGGTTAAGTTGAAGGCTTTTTCTAAAAAGAACTAGATGCCTTTCTTAAGGAACCACAGGTATTTCTTCATCCGAGAGGTAAGATATTTAGAGAGTGCCTATCAGAGCTTCTTCTAGCTCATCTAGTAAATGAACATACATATACACCAAACAGAACTCAAGCAACTTTAGCCTATTATCTTGGAAAAATGCTTAGAGCTTCCTGTATAGTTCAAAAACTCAACTCTCTTCCACTAGGGCTTTTAAAATGTGTAGGTTATGACTTTGGGTAGAATAAAGAGAGCGAAATGATTATATTATTGGAAGGCACAAGAGGTAAGACATAAGAAATCCATCCGACTGATTTCTAGAGGCACAAAAAAAGCCTTTCCAGGTCTTTGCTGTCTACGGCGATAAGATATTTAATTCATGTAGCTGTGTGGGTTCCAAGAAGATACTTACACCAAGGAGCACATTCTGGAAATAGTAACAAGACTATATGTATAAAAGGCATGAGGGTTAAACATACCCTGGGATTCTGACAGTCTCGCAACCATTGTTGAGGGAAGACTTACATGCAGCAAGTACTACAAATTAAGAAAACAGGGCAAACGCCCTCCAGTATACTCCAAAGACTAAAGACTAAAAACAATTTGAGTCTCCTTCAATGCCTATAATCGCTTGATCAAAAACATAAACACTTTGTTTTTAATCAGCTTTAAGCTGTCTTTATGACTTTGTCAAATCATACACATTCTAGGAAAGTTGTAATCAGTCAGGGAAATGAAACACTTCACTTTATAGGATCAGTTTTTCTTATTGTCACTCTTGCTTTACCTTGATCTGTTTTATGGAGGCTTTTTTAATACTCACATATTAATAGGACACACACAGTTTGAGATATAACCTAGTGGCTTCTACTGGGAGAAGCTTTGGAAAAGTTAAAATTAATGAGAAGTAAACACGCCAATATGAGAAATGTTACTTAAATTATGGGCCAACGCAGCCAACTAAGGCAGAGCCATCTGGCATAAGCACGAAGAGTAGAGAAACCTGAAGGACACTGGGCCTGGCATGTGATGGCAGCCTTCCAAGGAAAAACACTTCTCACACATATGGCCAGCCCCCGTGGAGGAGGAGAGAGTTGGGCTTTTGTTTACATTATATGGCAATGCCCCGGAGGACACCTATTTTATCTTCATTTCTTATTTTTTTCTTTACTTGTAGTATATTCCAAAGCATTTAAAGTAAGGTTCACTAGCCAGTAAAAGTTACAGAGCAAGGTTGAATAATTCACTTCTTTAATAAGTCAAGTCAAGTCAACGGTTGACTGGGACTTCACTCTAGGTTAGGCCGTAGCCTAAAAAATAAGACTTGAAATCTAATCCTGTTTATAATACTTTACATGAGACTAGAAAACCATCTTTCCTGTGCCGAAGACCAGTGAAACTCAAAGTAGCCAGTTGCCAACGTGTCTACCCATCGAAATGAGGTAAAATGTGTGCACCAGAACGTCAATCAACCATCGCTTTCTTCACTGAGAAAGTCTTGCTACCAAAATAAACAGAAAACCCCAAACAAGTCAGCTGACCTATGCAACATGCTTAATAACGTAGTTGGTTGACACTGCGGCACAGGACAGTACACGGATCACACTGAGAGTAGTAGTATTTTAGACTGTTTCCAAAGTAATACCAACCCACCCTTCCTTTTTTACACCATCCTTGATGGATTGGTTTGGATCAAGTATAAGGAAACTGGCTGACTATGTTACATAGTATCTCTAACAACAAGGTAAAATATTTAAATGGAACTTTTTAGAGAAACTTCATAATCAGTGGTAGAATAAAAGATGAAGAGAAATTTATAGGAATGTGGAAAAGAGCTTATGAAATACAAAAATCAAAAATTAAATACTTTATAAAGAAGCTTCTCCTTTCCCAGTGTTGTATTCAATTTCACATTTGTCCTGTATTTGTATTTTTTAAAACAAATTATTGTTCATCATTACGTGAAAATAAGCTGGGTTGGGTTTGGCAGACTTTTACTTTGTACCTAAAGCTTTGGTCTAATCCAGTCGAGTGAGAGACACAATCGCACCGAACAAAGGTCTCACTTTAACACACGGTTAAATCTGAAAGGCCATTTCCACAATCTTCTCCTCCACCCCCTGCTCCCACCTTCCCTAATGCAAAGTGACTCCGCCTCTCTTTGAAGGACAGCAGGCAGAGCTTAGGGATAACATAAAGGGATGGCCACGGATAGCTAATTTCTCTTGTTAGGGTGGTGGAAGCAGTCAATGCTGATGCTCCTGCCAGAAATTTGAGGTATCAGCTCATCACGCGGCGGTCCACTGGGTAGCCCACAAAATACAGAAGCTGTTAGGCCAACAGTTGGTGGAGTTATCAGGAAATTAGAGGTTAGTGAACTTAAAATATGTGCAGAAATTAAAAGCTGACCAGTCCTGCCATATAGCAGAGAGAGGGTAGGGTAGTTTGAACATTCTCGTTATAGTGGTTCTGAGATTTGTTGTAGGAGATCTGTCTACAACTATTTATTTATTTTCTTATTTAGTAATCCTTTTTTATTTTGCATTAAACCCTTTTGGCACCAATGAGTTTTTTTTAAAAGTGCATGTTTAATAACAAGTTAAGTTCTTAATTTGTTTCTCCAGTAAGTCATGTAACCCATTCAAAATGTCAGTATTTACCACCCATCCTGGGGGTTGTGGTTCTATCACTGACCCCGAGAACAGCAGTAGACACAAACTGGCTGAAGAAGCATCAAGATCTCCTTCAAGAGGTGGCAGTTACTTTTAAAGGCTTTTCTTGAAGAAAATGACTTAAAAGGGGCAGCTGCAGAAGGTATCGCCCTGTGAGTGGTGCCTTTTCGTCAGTATGCTCAGAAACGTCCTGGTTTACATAATACCCTGACATGGTCATCCTACTCATTAGGTAGCTAGCCTAGGGCTCCTTGAAAGTGGACACCATCTGTCACCTCTAGATTTTCAGTCAGTATCCAACATTGAGCCCAGCACCCAGTAGATGCTAAATTAATTAACAAATGAAAGATCTGTTAGTAGCTGGTCGCCAAGGATAAGAAGTACTTTTTCAGAAGCTGATATTTTCCCTTCACAAAGATGAAGATGAGTAAAGCTGATCAGGGTGAAGTTACAAAAGCTTGTCTCTTCGGACCTCCTTCCAACTTCTAGTTTACATTGTTCCCTCCCCTCCGCCATCCTGCAGAAGTAACCTCCTCAACTTTATAAGATGCTTAAAAAACTCTTCCCCCTCGCCAACTGGCACAGGCCAGGGTAGCAAGAAGACAGAGTCAAGGTCTGTTTAGCTCACTGTCGTACTCCAATACCCAGCACAGGGTCTGGCTCACAGAAGGTGTACACAAATAATAATGGAATGAATGAAAGAAAAGAAACTTTTATTTTGTCAAAGACTCTTATGTTAACTCATCCAGACATCTGCAGTTAAATCTGAGCCTTGATCTCTCATTATGTATAAAAGGATAGATTTCAGAGTAAAGAAATTTTAGGCAATTAGAAACTAGCGGAGATGGAATTATTTTCCTTTATTGTGGAAGGAAGAGTAGAGCCTCCCTTTGTCCCTAAAATTCACCTAAACCTGTAAGGAGAGTTCAGGTATTCAAGTGTACCTTCTGATTATAGTACATGGAACCTTGAGGCATCCTCATCCCTCCCTTCTGAATTAGGTCTCTTAGATAATAGAAGCTGGGTATGGAGCACTCACTCATATAAGAGTATCCCTTCTACCCTGACGACATGCCTTGGGTCTTCTTTCTCTAAACTATAATATAGGACTTGGGCTTCTACTTTCCTGTGTCTGCTCCAACCTGAAAACTCAAAGCCTCTTGGAGTCTAGTTTCTGCTGTTTCCGACTATCTAGAGTCTCAAGGGGAAGGGAAAGAGGTACTTATTCAAAGATCCTTCAGAAGTATATTTTATTATGAGAAAGTAGCTGAGGAGGAGACCACAGAGAACTTGGCCCCTCTGTGTTGTGGGACAAAGGTTGGGGATTAGGGGGCTAGAATGTTGAGAAGTTGTGTACTAGGACATTTAAGCTATTGCATATTTAAGATCCATGACTTTTTTTTTTAAAGCAGGTGTGTGTTTCAATACGTGTACTGTGATCATTCAGCTATTACACAAATTCTTACAAAAGTGTGTACCATAAGCTGGTATTCCTGCTAGATGTTGGGGAGATACAAACACAAGTAATACAAACTTTGCCTGCGTCGTGTGTGTGAAGATTTGTAAACAAAGGATTATAGCCCAAAGCCTCTTGGAGTGCTGTTCGAAGGTTAGGAATAAGGTGCTAGGACAGTACAGAGGCAAACTGCCTGGAGAGTTCTGAGTGGGCTTCCAGGAAGAGGTGATAATCTATGTCTTGAAAGAAGAGTAGGAGTTTGCCAGGTGAATGGGAGCATACCAGGTAGAAGAAGAGCATGAAAGACCGAAGCAGTTGAACAAGTCTGAGAGCTTCACTGAAGGGGTTCAGCACATTGGAGTGGGACTGGAGGTGAGGGGCCATGGGAGACGACGGAGGGGAGGAAGGTGGCAGGGCCAATCATCCAGGCCTTGTCCACCAAAGAGTGTGGATTCTATCTTATATGAGAAGGGTTTTAAATATGACACCAGTTAATAATGATGTTAACTATACGCACTGAAAAACATTATCATTGTTTATAAAACTTTGGAGAAAGAAATCTAGAATTTTGTTTGCTTTTATAAAAACAAAAGTATTTTAACAGTCATGTAATGTGCTGATCAAAACTGAACTATCATTAAATATGTCAACATTTTCATATGTTATAAAGTGAAAGCTTTATACATGTACAGCCATGTTTATATCTAGTGCCCATATAAAATGTTTTCCCAGAGAACATGAAAAATATAAAGTACGCTGCCCGGATAAAGATGAAATACCTGACTTTAATACTCTCATGCAGGCCTCATATATTTTAAGGCACCTACATGCACTGAGTGTGGGGTCTAACACAACTAATCTTATGTAGAGAAGCCTTTCTCCTCAGGTGATTCATTAATTGAGAAATCACTGCATCTCACTATATTAGTTGACCTAATTGAACAGATAAGAAACCCCTATCAGAGAATTTATTTTTCTTTCCTGATACTGTTTTCTTTTACCACTACGGTAATGGAGAAAGAAGAGTCATTATTACAAAGAAGATAAAAACAACACTGGGAAAAAACCATCTTCAGTGGAAAAACTTCTGAATTGATTTTTTTTGTTTGTACCTTTGTTTGTTTCCCCACAACACTGCATGAGTAAAATTAGCAATGGAAAAGCAGTTTATAATGTCCTGATTTTAGAAGGGACATCCAGGGGTTAATGACTGTGGCCTTTCTTCTTCAGGCAGGACTGTCTGAACATCATTCAAGACCAAGAGGAAGTTGTTTATGCTACATCTGAGATTGTCTCTAGAAGGAAGTTCCAATCTTCCTTCACTACTCATGTCCATAACACACTGGCTACATCTTTATTACCTGGTAGTGCATCTTATCAAAACTGCTAGCCTTACTGAACTCTTGGTGGATACAAGACATCAATTTAAGGGGAAAACCAGTTACCTAAACAGTAAAACATAGCCTCAAAGACTCTGCATATGCATTACCATTATTATACTAAATGTTAACTTGCATGTTTTAGGTTCTCGAGACATTCATTCAGCACCTGCTACAAGTCATAAAAAGGTATTTTCAGGAAATAAATAGCCTAAAAATTCAATAGCTTCAAAACAACCTCATCTTTAAAACTCTTAGCAGCCTAAGACTCACTGTTGTAATGGGCCTGTGCTTTTGTCTTATCCATTAGGTAAAATGCAGTATTTTGGGAAGAAAAGAAATACTTAGATCGTAGTGTCCACAGTAACAGCTTTTTAAGTTTTTATTCCACTGATATTTCTCTAAATTAAAATTCAACAGTTATATGTGTTTGGCCAACACACTGTCAGCTTGCACACAGTCAACTGATTTCTTGGAAATTCCAATCTCGTTTGGGGTGGGGAAAGCAGGGATGATCTTAAGTGTATGCTTCCGGAGCATTGCCCTTACATGCCCGACACAGTCGAGATAATTATCGAAAAGATTTTTTTTGGTTACTATTATCAGAAATTATTTGAAAGAAGACAGGGGAAATAAAGACAGCCTGTAGTGAGGTTGTGCTGGGTCTCTAAGGACTGGTGAGAGACCAAATCATTCTTATGCTTAAAAAGAGCAGCCCAAAGCAATCTGGGGAACGGCTACTATCATTTTTGCTTTGTTCCTTGCAATGGTATTGGAATTTCTAAACTAGAAGATTATCAAACTTTCAGAAACGTTATGTATTTATAAGGGGGTCAGATATCACAGGTTCCTCTCAAGTACATGAAACATCATAAAACTATTTGAATTTCAGATTTCCAGTCCCTCCCTAATAGATAGAGAGAGAAGATATCAATTTGCTGTCTTTCGGCCTTAGATACTTGAGCACAACAAATAGATTTAGACTTTTTACAACAGGTAGCAGGTAAAAAAATAAGTCGAATAGATGTCACATTGATTTGGGGAATAAAATACAGAAGGAGACAAACAAAACACTTCTGGCAAGGAAAGAGACAGGAAAGGAACACCATGAGGTTATTATGAGGCACAGGTAGTTTGCTCTCCATGTAAATAAAGCTGCTGATTATCTTAGGGAAGGGAGCTGTTTGGGGGAGGATGTGGAGAAGGGGCTCATGCCACGTGCAGTAATGAGATCGAGGACTAAGAGGAGTCACAAGCAATCAAAATACAGAAGAGAAGCTAGAAAAGAGATGCTGACTCGGGGATGATCATCAATAATGCACTAAGGGAATAAAAATCAGAAGAACGTTTGACAGCAGTGAAAAGGGCAAACAAGACTGTGGGCTGTATGTGTAGCCTCAGAGAGAACAAGTCAGCACTGCTTATTCCGATGCTATTTAAGGCAACAAGATCTCATTAACTCTGGGCAGATCTGCCTTTTCCTACCCATTGGAAGAAATCAAATTAAAAGCTGTGAGATGCAACTAAAGTCGATTCCTGGTTCAAAAGACAGGGTACAAGCAAAGACAATGCAGTTCCCAGCCCCATTGTAGTTCCACTACAAAACTAATGCTCTCCCTTCTCTTTCCCCTTCCCCAGGCTTATCATAATCCTATACTTGTAGGGTGTTAAGAAGAGGATTAACAGACTTAGATTAGCCAACTGTGAGAAGAGCTAGGATGTACAGACTCTGCAGCCTTTTAAAACTCTTTGATAACATCGCTCCTCTTCATAAAAATCACTATGGTAGCAGAGAGAACTATGGAAGGCTGCACAGCATTTATGAAAAAAATAAAGATATGCTAAGCCTGAGACAAAAGGCAAATAATATTTCTCTTTTATTGATGGACTTTGTTCATGGCTGTCCAATCATTTAATAAAACAGATCATTAAGGAGATGATCCCTGAAATTCTAATCAGATCCTAGGAATGGCATGGCAGAGGTAATCCCAGCTGTCTGAGATTCTGATGTTTTCACATTCGAAGACCATGGTGCACTAAGCCACCCAGGGAATACTGAAACCCCAAAGTAAGCCCCCAAGTAATTATGTCTTTCTTTTAATGTGTTCCTTTTAATGAGACTTTAATTTAATGATTGCTAATGACCACTGGTTGAGCAAGTTCCTGAGCTGACAGTTCTTCATTCAGACTTTGAGGAATCTGCAAACTGGAGTAAATAAAACTATTATTAATGAGTAATGATAATGACCGAGACTTAGCATGCTTTATATGAATCAACTCGTAATCTTTACAGCCACGCTATGAGGTTGGAACTAGCATTTGCCTCATCTTACAGAGTAAACAGAGGCACAGAGAGATGAAGCATCTTGCTCAAGGCCACACAGCTAGTCAGAGGCTGAGGAAGGATCTGAACGCAGGCAGTCTGGCTCTCCGGAGCTTGTAAACATAACCACAGTGCATGCTACCTCTCAGATATCTAACTTCTTAAAATACATGGTTACTGTTTCAAGGCAGGTACTTAAAATAAAAATCAGGAATCAAGAAGCAGTATTGGTGCCCCTTGTGTATGGGGTCCCCTCCCCTAAATCAGTGAGCAGGTGCCAGTGGGGCTTCCCTCTTGTCTAAAAGCTAATTTTGCTCCTGCAAAGCAGTCACAAAGCTTATACGAAGATCCCCTTGGGGACCTGAATAGAGAATGAACCAAGAGAGGAAGTGAAACACACATCAAACAGACCTCCATGTTCTCCAGCATGACCATTTTAGGAAGAACTGGAGCTAATACTTCTCAACATAAAATACCATCATCTTTTTTATCTTAGTGCCTTTCAGGCAAGATTCTTCAAACACCTCAACACTCAAAAATTTGACAGCTGGTCCCAGTTAAAGCTGTAGAAAAGTAAAGCTGCTTTGAGGATTATTTTGTTGTTGCTTCTACATCTTTTTTCCTGCTTTAAGATTAAGAAAAAAAATACAACACTTTTTTCCTTAGGTGAAGGTTTCATCTTGTTAATATAAGGGGAGAAAAAATGTTGCTGGAATAGAAGATGATGACAGAACTGATTTGGTTTACATTAAATGATGATTTTAGAAATTCCCATGTAAAATTTCTGAGAGATCATGAGCATGTTTAAAACCACCTAAAAAAACTATGTATTTGGGTATATTCAGAAAAAAATGCCTCTAGCAGGTAAAAGAGGGTAAAAAGATGGGCAGCTTAACTGCTGGCTTTTGCTTTATGCTTTGTGTGAAGGACAGCCACAATGATAAATAGGGAGCGATCAATGACCTATGTTTTTAACCAAGAGCAATACTAAAGACAACCATCATCCTCAGACCAGAGTGCTTGGTCCCCACAGACCATGGATGAGTGGCCCTCCCCGTTGTTACTTTTCTCCTTATTGCTCACATTGTTAGTTGGTATAGTTGAGATGGGACATCAGAAGGGTTGAGGAGTGTGATCAATGTTCCATCAATTCATCAGCTGCTTCCAGACTCTAAACCCACTCCAAGTCATCATAAGGAACCACCACCTAGATCATCCTCTATGCAATAAAGCTTGTCATTCCACCACACATGGAATAATAAAACTGTGGTGAATGTAGGACCACATGTGGGATTTTACAAGTCCAATGCTTGGTACTAACATCAGAAAATTAATCCTTACAGTGAATCATCACATAAATTGTCTTCACTAAATGGCTAGTCTCAAGTGGAATTCTCCTTTTATCCAATGCATTCCTATCTATTGTCATCAGTGAATCAACAGTACCTGGCTCAGAGAATTCATTTGATTTTTATGCAAGGACTAAAACAAAATCAAGATGCTAATATTCAATCAATGCTGGAAGAGAGGTGGTAAATTTGACACCTCAGGTCTCTGATGAGGACAGCCAGGCAGCAGTGGGTGATGGAATTAATGGGGCCAAGCTGAAGATTTGGACTCTAGGTGCAGAATAATTCATTCAAGAGATTTAAAAAAGGATATTGTTTTTAAGTTTTCATACCTCTGCATATATCCAGAAACAGAGATGCTTTTCTAGAAGAGTAAAAATGAAATAGTCACTTAGTCTAAAAAAATGAAATAGTCACTTAGTCTGATTAAGTGTTATTTATATCGTATACATTACAGACAGGGAATTTTTTAAATTGCTGGAAATTCTGAAAAAAAACAAAAACAAAAACACATCAATCGCCTGTTAGAAGCACAGCTAAGTAAACAGGGAGTCAAGCAATAGAAAATCATAATCAGAGTTGTTCACTCAGATGCATGAGATCTTATTTTTAAATGCAGTGAAGGTAGATTAAGATTTCCAGTTGCTATGAGAATAGAACTTAATGTCATATATAACACCAAGGCTAACTGAAAGGAAGCAACAGTTTGAAAATTTAATACCAAATTAGAAACATGGTTAAACACCAACTAAACGGTTATTAGAAACTAAACTAAACAAACAAACAAACAAACAAAACTCCTCCACAGATGTTTCAATAAGGTGAGAATGCAGCTAATGACAAAGTGAAGGATAACAATTATATTTCTTCACCTTATCAAGGATGCAGCTGCCTGAGAGAACAAAAGAGAAGCAGAAAAGACTGCAGTGGCCTGGCACTTGGTATGCGGGCTCTCGTAAGATAAATGAGGTGCCCTGTTCAAAACCAAATGACATTTTGGCAAGATCATGCAGAAGATTTATTTCTGACTGACTGGAGGTCAGTCAAATATATATTTTTTCCATTTCCAATGAGTTAATCTGCCACAGGCCCACAGTGTGCTGTTTAAACATATATTCACTTCTCAGTTTAGCAGAATGCAAAATTTGGCACTGTTCTGGATAAGATATTGGCATTAGACTTTTAATGAGAAATGGTGAGATAAAAATGATGAATTCATTCTTGCCTGGGTAATGTAGTAAAAAACGATTACATTCCAGTTTCTAGTTTCTGAGACATAATTCTGGGAGACAGAAATCTCTGGAATGCCCATGCAGTTAAATCTATAAATCTGAACAATACAAACATGAACCCCCAATTTTTGCTGCTACACATGCCAGTGATTCAATTAAGACCAACAAAACCCAATAGCAAAAAGAACCTCATACATTTTTATAGTATGTACAATTGTGTTTTAACTTAACTCCATCATTCATTCACTCAACAAATATTTATTGAGTATTTACTAAGCACTCAATATTACTCTATTCTTCTAGTTTGGATATACCAGTAAGCAAAGCAGACAGAAAAACTCTGTGTGCATGGAGCTTAGTCCAGTAACAAAGTAAACTTTGTCAACAAAGCCACTGAATGATCAGCATTTTCCAGAAATTACATTTTACCAGGCATTACGAGCCATAGTGCTCAAATAGAGTCCAAAGTGACATTAACCTATTAGGAATCTGGACTAGGAGGGGATGCCATAGTGAAGCAATACAGAGTAACAAGCTTCAATTTAAAGGACAACCCAAATGACCTAGTTGAGTAAAGGAACAAACTCTACGTGTGAATGCTTAGCATATGTTAACGAACACTGTTCAAAACTTGCTAGTCTGCAAAATCCTATTCAGAAAAATGCTATAATGGGCAACTAAGTCACTACTGAGAAAATATGTGTTTCTTGCAACCTGCAAACTTCCCCCATGATGGAACTTCCCACGGTAAACATCTAGGTTAGACTAGGACAACTAAGCCAAGAACAGAACATATATATATACTTCGAGTGTCTGATATGAGATGATCATGAGTATTGGAATATTCAGCCTTGGGCAGCACCCTGATATTCAGAAGAGGAGATGAGGTGAGAATGGCAACCTAAGAAGTGATAACCTTAGAAAAGGTAAAAGAATGAGAGTTTTAAAATGAGTTTGTCTGTTGGGGGTAGGAGAGGTCTTGAAGTTAGGTCAAAATTATAACCCTTAAAAGGATTAAGGGGATGTTAGGATACGATAATAATTTTTGAGTAAGAAGACCGTGTATTGCCACTGCTGCTTTATTATCCAATCAGATGAATACGGCCTGCATGTTAATGATTTAGTTTTACATGTTAGGTGGGGAGCACGTAATGATTGCATTTAGCACTAACAAGCTTTATCAATAAAATATTAATAAATGATCAAGGAATCTGTATAGGAGACAGAATAGCAGCAGGAGTGACCCTCACAGTGGGTATCCTTAAGCGGGGTGCGGGGTGCTCCTGTAGGCACCCAAGCTACAGCTAAGGGCCTGGCTCCCTGAGAACTCAGTTTCTCTTTGGCTTTATATGACCAATCCATGTGGGTACCTATGATTCCTCCTCCCTCACAGGAAACAGCTTAAAACTTTATATTCTACTGGTCTGGTAGTAAAGCTGTTCCAAAACTGAACAATCAAGTGCAGACTGATTTCTTCTGGTCCAAGATCTCGTCTAAGGAAGCTCATGATTTCCAATGAATTATAAGGAGAATGGGAGTCTTTAAAAAGCTGTAGAGCCTTACACCAACAGCCTGATCAAAGAGGGAACAATTGTACTTGTGGTTTGGTTAGAAAACTATCCTTTAACTTTATCTAGTCTGCAGAGATGACATGCTATATATTTAGAAAGAAAACTGGAAAGCACCAGTTAGAATTAAAGTATTCTATGGGGGCCAGAAACTCAAATGCCTTCAGGGACAGGGAGATAATGTAAATCAGAGAAGAGAGATCAGAATTTTTGCCATTTAGGGTTTTATGCCCAATTGTTTTCAGATCTCCTGGTTTTTCTAAGACAAGCCAGAACTGAATTCTAAGTCAACTCTCTCACTTTTTAAATGTTGGCAACTAATTCCATAATTTAAAGACTTTGTCCAAGCCAAACAAAATAAATTTGTAGGCAGGATCCAAGCCTTGAACCACTAGGCTGCGACTTCTGCACTATAGCAAAAAAAAAAAAAACAAAAAAACAAAACAACCACCCCCCCAAAAAAAAACCCAGAAGGAACTGTCAGGAATTGGAGTCAGAGCAGAAAAAAGGATGTGGGATGGATTATTAACTAAAATGTGGTTTAGAGGCTTTGCGGTAAAAACTTGAGAAGCTCAACAGATTTCAATTTTGGTATGCCAACAGAGGAAAAGAATTCCACAGGCATAAAGACAGGCAATTAAGACTGCCTAGGTTCATTGCCTCAAGAGCTGTGATTAAATTAACACTGAGCTAGAAAATGTGGGCTGAAGTAATTTTAAAAATCAGTTTTTCACAGTTTGGGATTTATTTTTTTTTAACATATTCAAACAAAAGAAGTCATGGCTTAAAGTTAGGTGAAAGACTACAATATATAATTAAGGTTGAATTTCTGCATACCAAATATAGTTAAGAAAATGGAACAAAACACAATTGGCAAAGTAGCGCCAAGCATACGCCAACTTTAAAAGAGGGTTTGTCTATTAAAAACAAACCTATATAGCATACAAAATCAAAAAAATAAAAAGTGCATAAACAAACTAAATTTTGCTCTATTGTCAAGTATGAAATATGAGCACAAATGCAGACATTTGTTGGTTTTTGCTTTTTAATATTCCTCTCTTGTGAAAATGGGCTGCAAATGAGCACATCTCAATAGCACATTTGAAAGATACATTACACTACGATGGCCCATGAAAACATGATAGATACTCTGAAGACCTGTCTATACCTAGAATGTAGACAACTTAAAAAGAAGACAATTTAAAAAGCAGATTTAAGACTATTTAACAAGAATATTAAATATTATGGGGCCAGCAGTGGAGATTGTGGCTGCTGCCCCACAATGAGTTCATGGGGATCTCACTCCCCGGCCTGTGCTGAGGCTGTTTGGGGATGGGCAGTAAGCCAATATGGACCGAGGAGAGAGAAGGAAAAGCCTGTTGCAGGCTTCTAAGAGAACCTTTTTTTGCTCCTTAGTAGGACCTCGAAAAGCGATATGGGAATTAGGAAACATGTAGCACCGTTTGCCCCTGGCAGCTTGAGTGAAGGGATGAGCCTTGGTCCCAAGTCAAAGCTATGGAGAACCAGGCAAAGAGAAGAAGGACCTCAGGTCCTGACGGATGCCGCCAGGGTGCTAC
>NW_011888783.1:20647865-20671128 GCF_000151845.1 Pteropus vampyrus | reverse complement strand
AAAAAGAAGACAATTTAAAAAGCAGATTTAAGACTATTTAACAAGAATATTAAATATTATGGGGCCAGCAGTGGAGATTGTGGCTGCTGCCCCACAATGAGTTCATGGGGATCTCACTCCCCGGCCTGTGCTGAGGCTGTTTGGGGATGGGCAGTAAGCCAATATGGACCGAGGAGAGAGAAGGAAAAGCCTGTTGCAGGCTTCTAAGAGAACCATTTTTTGCTCCTTAGTAGGACCTCGAAAAGCGATATGGGAATTAGGAAACATGTAGCACCGTTTGCCCCTGGCAGCTTGAGTGAAGGGATGAGCCTTGGTCCCAAGTCAAAGCTATGGAGAACCAGGCAAAGAGAAGAAGGACCTCAGGTCCTGACGGATGCCGCCAGGGTGCTACACCACCCTGAAGCCTTCCCTTCCTCCAGATTTCCAGTTTTGTGAGTTAAAAGTCCTTCTCATTTAAATCGTTTTAAGAGAATTTTCTGTTCCTTGTAGCTTCAATCACTCCAACTGAAAATGCACTTTCTCCTGGAGAATCATTCAAATTTTCCAAAATGCTGAGAAAAAAATCACTGTGGTTTTCTCACAGGCATTGATTGTGTTTATACAAAAACATAGAAGATTCCCTTTGCCTTGTTTTATTAGTTTTTTAAAACACCATAATCTGCTAAGAATATATTTTATTTGGAAATGAATGTTAACAGGCTAAATACAAATGGAGCAATGTTTATAATTCTGTGCAAGAGGCGTTCCTTTGGAGTCTCCCTAAAGGAAAACTTTTGGATTTGACCCAGCCATTTGCCATTCCGGAATACAGTCTTACATCAACCATTGAGCAATTTAGTGGAACGCCAAGACGTTACTAAAAAGTTACAGAACTTGCCATTGCTGTGAGCACCGTCTCAAATATTATATGAACTTAATTTGTTCTTAAAACACTATCTGCAAGGATTGCTACACTGGCGAACACCATCCCGCCTACTAAGAAAAAGTACTTCAGGTTGGGTATGTAGTAAACAATACTCACAGTTACTAGTAAAGAAATATCAACACTATTGGCTCCGATATTTATATACAGTGGTAAATTCCAAATATCTGAATATCATTTCATCAAATGTTTTTCATTGAGATGAAATTTATATAACATAAAAGTAACTCTTTAAAGTGAACGATTCAGTGGCACTTAGATTAAAAACATATATATATATTGTGCAACCACCACTTCTACCTAGTTCCCAAACACTTTCATCACTCCAAGAGAAAATCCATCAAGCGGTCACGCCCCGTTCCCGCCTTCCCCCAGCTCCCAGCAACCACCAATTTGTTTTCTGTCTCCATGGATTTACCTATTCCAGATATTTCATATAAGTGGAATCATACAATATGTGACCTTTTGCGTCTAGCTTCTTTCACTTAGCATAATGCTTTTGAGGTTCATTTCATTGAATTTTAATAAACTTAAAAAATTATGCCCAAAAAGAGTGTTGGTTTTCGAACTCCCTGGAAAGAAGTCTCCAGTACAGCTACAGAGACTCTGTACGGACCGAAAGAATAATAATATCAGACAAAGTTAAAGACTCTGGGACACAAAACTCAACTATACAAATGCAGAATAAGCATATACTAGGTAAGCAGCAGCTGGTTGGAAAAAGATTTTTAAAAGGGTATGTGGGAAGGGGAGAGTGATCTGCAGCAAACATGTTAATAACAACGAAATCTCAACAAGTGTGTAAGTCTATGATATTTTACATACTTTTCTGTAAATCTGAATTATTTCATAATGATTATTTAAAGATTTTAAAGAGGAAATGGTTTTCTTTGCTTATATAAATTCAGTATAAAAATGGTATCTATATCATCTAACATTCTAATATAGTATTTGATGCCATTAGTGGAAATGTAGCATCGCCACCATGAAGGAGGAGTCCCCATGCTTTGCAACCCCATATCATATTAGGAATTTGGTGTTTGTATATGATAATGATGGGCACTGTCCTTCAGCAGGATACAAAAAAACTAGAGAGTATTAAGAGAGATGAGATGAAGGAGGTTTAAAAAAATATATGGCCACCTAAGAAAGTTCATTAAGAGGAGGAGATAAGGGGAAGCTTTGGTAGTTTTCAAATATTTGAATACTTGAAAACGACATTAGATATGTTCTGCATTGTTTCAGGAGACAGTATTAGAGTGGATTTGGCTCATTATAAGGACCTTCTAACCAGCAATTCACCAATAGACATGTGCCTCCCACAAGGGGGCGCTCCTTGGCACCAGAAACAAAGCTAAGTGACAGCCGGAACACCTCTCCTGCCCAGCCCCTTCATCTGTGGGCAGGGTTGACTTCCTGAATTTTAGCCTGTGCAGAGACACAGGACACAGGATTAGAAGGGCTCTGCACTTATTTTAATGCTCTGCTATCACCACTTTGAACTTAATAATTTTAGAACAAGGGATCACATATTTTCATCTTGTACTGGGCCCAGCAGATTATGGAGCCAGTCCTGTGTGCAAGTGTAAAAGATATGCTCGTTATCTGATGAAGATGGAAGTGATATTTTCTTGATTAAGGTAAAAAGGCAGTTTGAGCAGGGAAACATAAAGCTGTGATGCAAATAAGCCTTAAATTTAATGTTTTAAGTTAACTCATTAATTTACATTCATTTACCAATCTTGAGATGTAGGGTCAAGGTCATTAAAAAAATTTTTTTAAATCTCTCTATTTTTTATGGCTATCTTTTCCAAAACTAATTTAGTTTGTATTTATTTTAACAACCCATGTTTATCATTAGATTTCCCAAAGCAGCCCACTTGTTTTTTGAAACAACTTTTTGACCTCACTTTTTATCAACTATTAAATGATATAATTTTAATAAGATGTAAGCTTGCATAAACAAGTTTGAGAACAAACTCTTGTTTAACATAAAATGTATCTGTGGGAGCAGACATGAGGGTGGGAGCCACGCTAGAGTGTCACCTCCCAGCAGTGAGCATCCAGCATGCTCTGGGCATCCCCATTGCATTTTACAGAAGAAACTGAGAGCCTCACTTAATTCAATGGGTGAAGTTCATGGAGGCTGGTCTGTTTGGCTTGTCTGGGGTTTCTGGTTGAGGCCGATGAGCACAGCCACATTGTTATGGGAAAGAAATGTGAGCTTCCTTGAGAGGGGTGTAAACTCCTCCTGAAGCTGGTGGACATTCCTGTTGCCAAGTATCAGAGAAAGAGGGAGGTCTTTGGTCAAAGAACTAGCATTCAAAAGGTAAGAGAGAAAGAGGTAGATCACTGGCTATGGACCTAAGTGCAAAAGGTGAGCCACAGAAGGAGGAAGCAATTCCCATTTCTCTCTGTACCACTCTTCTTAGGCCAAGCAGTACACACACAGTTGATGTCCACCCAGGCAGTAGGAAAGGGCAACCTCAGCCACAGGGAGGCAGGCAGAAAACTAAACAAGGCGTCCCTAGAATCATCTCCAGGCTGACCACAAGTAAACTAGTTCCAATTATGTGACTGCCTATTCCTGACTGTTCATTTTCATTTTGTTGTTTTTATACCACTTCCCAGCACTGCTTGGGACAGAGCAGTAACAGAGGAAAGTAACTTCCACTGCTAGCACGGAGGTAGCAGAGGTAAATATGGTGAATCTTATGGACTAGAGTGCTTCGGTCATTCTTCCCCATGTGGAGTTTCCACCTCCACTCTTGAGTCTCATTTTACTTAGGGGTACTGCAGGCTGCCTTCCATTCTCTGGTATTTCATAAAAGGAGTCTTATATTGAATAGAAGGCCAGATGAATTGGCTTCAAAATAGAAAGGAGGAAGAATTATCACTTACTGAGTGCCTCTTACGGACCTGCTATAACAGGAACCATTCCATGTAATCAATAGACTCAAATGACTCTATGAGTTAAGTGGGTCACTTCATGGGTAAAGAAGAAACTGAGGATTAGAGAGAGAAGTAATTTCCCAAAGTCACATCTATTAACAGACGGAGTTGGGATCTGAACCTGTATCTGTCTGATTCAAAAGCCAGCACTGCTTCCCTACACAAGGTCTCTACATGTTTCAGATTTTGAGTCTAAGAAATAAGATGGGGATGTATTATCAGTTTAATCACAAAAAGCAATAAACATTGTGGAATTGCCATGCAGCTACTCAAGAGACACATAACCGATTTTGCTAAAATTTACCAATAACCAATCAATTTGAAATCAGTTATTTAAATAATTACAAGAGATATCAAATAATGGAGCCTGTATAGTAATTTCTATACCATTCACTATTTTTACTAAATCTCTACTCCTCAGAAGTTTGGAAGGCTGCTTTTTTTTCCCCAGAAAGAAAATATTGCATGGAGAATAAAGACAATAAACTGACAGTATAAAAAGGAATGATGAGCACTATCAGAGAGCTTTACTAGTTTATCAACACTCCGGAAATCACCACTGTGACAAAACACTGTCTCAGCTCTATATCCGGTTTACAGAATGAAGGGTAGCTAAACAAGGACCTATTTTACTATGCCTGCATTCCGAACATGAGGCCATGCGAATGCCTAATTTAACTTGGGTAATTAAAGTCTTCGTCCCTGAAAGAAAATTCGCTAAATTCAACTGCAATTAATGGACTTGAAATGGCAAGTTTGCTTTAACCTGATGAATGTTAATATTTTATGTCTTCTGTATTATCATAATAGTCCTATTCTATGTATAGTGCTACCTTAATCCACACCATAATTTATGTAAGAATAAAAGTAATATTATGAAATGGAAAATATACTTCATCCTTCTTGGGAATATATAAAGGCTTTTTGGTTACTAATATAAAGAAAATGCCTGCAATTAATGTCCAAATTTTTGCCTTTTCTAGGAATACGTTTGATATAATAATTGAAATCAGAATTACCGAAAGGAATCTCTGAACTTCTCCTGGTCCCCAAACATTAAATTACAAGTCACTTTCCAATGCCCTTGAACTTAAAATGAACTAGAGTGTTGAAACACCATTTCAGCTTTTATTTCTCAAGTCCCCCCAGGCCTAATGTCCTGTCCTTCTGTGGTTCCTTCTCACCTCAGTCAAATGGGAATCAAGTCCAGGCAGCAGAAACGCCTGAGCCTGCATAAAGACTCAATTGAAATTGAATAACTAAAATTTGGTTTTCACAAAGCATTATAGCAAATGGCTATTTACAAGGTCCTGTACTATCTGGCCCCTGCTTCCCACCTGGCCTTATTTCATGTCACCCTCTCCTCATTCACCTATTCTGGCCACACTGGTCCCTTTCACAAAGTTCAATATCTCTGTACAAGCTATGCCTCTGCCCAGCATGGACAGGCTAAATCTAAGACTTCGCTCAGATGTTTCTTCCTCAGAGGGGCTTACCCTGCTCTTGAATCTAAATGAGAACCCTCGGTTTATTACTGTCTTTCCTTAAAGCACATTGTTTTGCCTTTAGGGTACTTCTTAAGAGTTGTAATTTCACTTGTATCTGTGTATTGACTTAACTAATGTCTGCCTCTCGTGGTAGACTGGAAGCGTCAGGGAGCAAGAACCCTGTCTGCTTTGTGCACCTGGTGTACCCAGTGCAGAGTAGACAAGATGATGTATTAAATAAATGAAGTAGGGCAGCTTCGGCACCGGGGTGACAAAGTGTGGTGGAAGGCCCTTCTTCCCACTTCTACATGGAAGCAGGTATTACTCTGGCCCAATAGCAGGAAGCACCCTGGAACCTTCCGGAAGTAGCACCACTGTTGCGGGTACAGGGCCTCTCATGCTGGTTAAGAACTAGTGAGGATTCTTCAGGCAGTTTCCTGGGCAAGGAACACAGGGGAGCCAGCACTGACAAAGTCATTTACTGACCCTGGAACATATCCCTTTGGGGACTCCCAGGATATCCCAAGGGAGTATCTGTTATTACTGGCTAAAAATTATTTAATCTGCAGACATTTGAACTGTATAAATATTTCAGATTATGCCTAGAAGCCTGAGCTGTTAAATTTGATTGTTGCTAATTAACCATGTAAAGCCACTGTTTAGTTATTTTAAGTGCAGAGTTCTGTGTTTTTGACATTAAAAAACTCCATCCTAAAAAATAACAAAATTAATTTATCATAGCCATTCCTTACCTAATAATAATTTTCGTAAACACTAAATAAAAAAGCCAACCTTTTTTTTTTTTTGAAAGAAATCTCGAGCGCTTCAGCATACTGCACCAGTGACTGAGAAGCCCATAAGTCAGAATACTCTAGAGCATTTTTATGCTTCCCAAGAGTACTGCTGTCTAAATCAAGTCCCCTAATCTGTACTCTACCTTTCTATTAGATGTTAAATTTCCAGTGTATGCCATTCTTAACTTATCTCTCAGTTCCACCGACAACTGCAAGTATTAGAAGCAAAACAGTGAGAAGGATGAGGAATTAATAGTCAACTCACAGGGAAGGGAAGCAAGCCTAATGCCTAAACTATTTGGAAGTCCTTTCCGCTCCATCCGACCCCGCACATCACAGACAGACAAGTTGTACAAGAGATCTGGAAATAGATTCTGACCCTGGATCCAGGCATCCAATGAAGAAATGAGTCACAAGCATATTGAGTTTCTAAAGACCCAATTAACAATCACAAATTGTTAAAGTCTCAAAATCTGTTATAAATTAGCCCTCCTGGAGTGTGTGTGTGTGGGGTCTATTACTAAAAAGATACCTTGAATCTGACATCCTTATTTCAACAAAATTCTCATGGCTGAGTTCCATGAGAAATTCCCCTAAGGGTGAAAATTAAGGCATTTTACTATTAAAAAATTAGACAAAAAATAAAAAAATCTGCCTGCCAAGGTGAATGGACAGCTCCTTTTCACTTCCTTCCATAGTGTCCTCTATCCAGAAGGAGTGTATAGCTTGGCCCAACAGTATGCACTCAGGGCTATTCAAATGCTTTCCCGACTATAAATTCCCTCTGGGTGGTTCTACGGCTCATCAGACATGTATCCTCCAGGAAAGCCTGCATTTAAGGAATGCTTGCCCTGGGTTACACAGTATGGTGGGAATTTCTGAAACACATTAGCTCAAGAACAAAATTAGGCACAAATGTCAATGATACAATGGAGAAACTAAACCTGATGAAAAAGACATGTTTCTCAATTTATTAGAATGTGACCAGTTAAGGTCTCCTTGTCTTAAAATAAATCTGGGGTGAAAACATTCTTATATATCATTTGGATACTGAACTTAAGGAGCACGAAATTAAGAACTAAGTTTTCTTAAGGTTGGCAAAAAGGTCCTATTTGTTTTTAAAAAAATGGTAACCAAATGCAAAATACAGGATCAAATTTAAGATTGTAATTAGACATGAAGCCAAAAATAATGGTAATAAGCCCACATTACATCAAAAATGTTGACCTAATTTTGTTTCTTGACTTGAAATTTTTTTTGGTCGAGTAAACAAGGAGTTCTATTTTCTGTTATATAAGAAATTAGGAGGCAGTGACTTCTCTTTTATCTCGCCTAAGAGTAAAAATCAATCAATCAGACCAACCAAACAAACAGCAGAGAGATTTGTTTTAGGATTAGATCTGCACATCAATCTATCAACAAGCACAACTGGGCATCTACTTACATCTACAGTATTGTACTACCGATGGAATAGTTAAAATTTACGTAGGCCCAGAGATTTTTGAGGCAGGTAAACACACATACACATTATAACAACAGCTGAAGACCGATCAATCTACCAATGGGGCAGGGAAAGAGCTATTTAATTTACATCCTACATACCTGGTAGTATTAGAAAAATGTATATTATCAGAAAGACTAGGTTTCCTGAGTCCGAATAAACTTACTTTACATCCATTGGAAAGATACTGTTACCAATAGGGAACAATAATTCAGGGCTTATTGTAATTCTATAGTCAGAACGTTTGGCTGGGTTGAGTGCAATCTTCAGACATATCTGATTCTAGAGTTAAAAGGCAGATTAATATAAATTAAAACAGGAGAATTTAAAGTAACTGAAAAAAGCAAAACTCTACTGACAGTGACTATCTAAGACTAATCCGCTAGCTTGCTCTAGTTTCACGTAAGTGAAATTAAGTATATAGATTTTAACTGGAGTCTATCTATGTCAATGGTTTTAAAGAGGATCCACTACTTCTAAGTAAATAAAAAGTGACAAAGTTAATTAGAAAATCAGAGCTTACAGTGTAGTTTACTGCTGCACTGATTCATAATCATGTAATACAGAAACTGAGAACATCTTTGGGGACATTACAGATGTTATTTTATGTTTTTTATTTAGAACTTCCCCAAAATAACATTTGCCTACATTTGAATTGTTCCTTTCCCCTCCAAAACAGAATGTCTTTAAAAACAATTCTGCCAACTCTGAGAGAGTCAATCATTTTCCATTAGAACTGGCAGATAAGTAAGCACAGGGGTGGCTGGGGCTGTCAGTGGATTCAATCACAGGAGTGGGCAGCTTATTTTAAGTTCTGACATGGCTTCTTAGGAAAAACATTTCTTCTGTTTAATTCCCTTGAATTTGGGGGAATAGGGGAGTATGATCACCAGATTATAAAAATGATAATCTTTTAAAACAAGAAATCTATTTTACTTCAGGTTGTCTTTCTGTTGCAACTGAATAAACCGAAACATATATTAACCCTTAGGCCATTACTTTAATATTAATGCTGGGGGTGGGGGACAGAGAGAGGGAGAGAGGACAATAGGGGCAAGAGAGAGCAAGCTCTTTGCACATTTACTCAGGCCTTGTTCCCAGCATTCCACTGAGTAAACAAGTCTTTGGATATTCAAACAGCAATACTGTGATTCTATCATCTCTCCAGAGTTCAAGTGCTGAACTGAATATTTTAATTCATCCAGAAATGGTAGTCATGCATGGTATTTTTATATTAGACGGTCCAGACTATCATTTGCAAATATTTAAAAATAATTTTGTATATTAATTTTTAATATTAAAATTAATATTAAAATTTCATATTTAGGGAATAAATACTTCACTAAAGATTTTTTTTTAAATAAAAGAAGATATCTGAGAAACCAGAAACAATGAGCTATAATCAAATCGGCAGTGTTACATTTTTGAAAATGGTAACTCTGTGCAATATAAAACTGTTTGACATTTATTTCTGCTAAAAATATACAAGGAAAGTAATCAGTATAGTACTCCCAAGACACTTCTAGTCCCTAGTTCCCCAGACTATTAAAATTAGCATACAGACAACTTTTAATCAGGAATCACTCAACTGTATTTATTGATATCATTCAACTAACCCCAAGCCTGTCTAAAACCAGAAAGAATTTAAGGAGTTTTCTTTTTTTATTTTATTATCTGTCACAATTTAAAAATCATAGTACATATGACTGTGTAATAGAGATACTATTTTGTGAACAAAAGTTTTCTTTCAGTGAATTTCAACATCAGTAAACAACACAGCACAATCATTGAACTGAATATAAGAAAGAATATGTTTACTTTTTCCCAACACTTTCATTGTAAAAGAGGACTGCCAGTCAATAAATCCCGGATCACTCACCTCACAACAAACAGACTTAAATATCCCTGACTATAGCTGGGGGGACAAAGCACTTCACACATCCAACCATATGACCAGGAATGAGCAAAGATTCTGTTGCCTGTATACTTTGAAGCCTAAAGATATTTTGCTATTATATAGAAATGTAAAAGCCGAAGGCCACCTGGAGGATCTACAGCATTGAGCAGCAATGGTAGTATTAATAAAAACTGTAATGACTCATCATGTAAAAATTTATACCAGTGATGCTCTTCCGCACATCTATACCATTTACATGAGCAAGATTTAAAAAGTTAACTGGCACAATTTTAAAATAGACTCCTAAAGAGAGAAGAGAATTAAGTAAGGCAGAAAAGCAAAGGAAATTAGTGAACTCAGAAAGAAGATACAGATGATAAAATGAGCTAAACAGTTTCCAAAGGTTACTACAAGTAGAAACTAAAGAAGTGGCCATGAAATTCTATTGTGTATACGAATCACCTGGGATGCTTGTTAAATATGCAAATTTCCACACTATATGTCCCAGACTCCAAATTTTGTAAATCTAGGCTGGAACCCAGAAGTGTGTATTTTTTATAAGCACCCAAGATAAGATTCTGATGCAGGCATCTCACAGACCGTATTTGAGAAAAACATTGTACCTCAGTAAGCACTAAAGGACAGGAGCCTTCTAGACCAACTACAGTTCCTTCCCAAGAGGCAAGACTCAAAGGTCATGTGGAAAGTCAACAAGGAAGGAAGGGAGAGAGGAAGGAAAAAGGGAAGAGCGGCAGAGAGAGAGAGAGAAAAATCAATCACGATAAGTTATTCTTCAATTTTGAGAGGGTACAACAATATTTGTATTGTCCAAATCGATTCATGAACTATTCCAGTATTCAATTTGCCAAACAAAATTAAATGTATTCATTTATCCATAGTCATATTTATTAAGTGCCTATGTGTGACAAGTATGGTAGAGATTCAATAAAATAGAACACAGGCCTTGCTCTAAAGGTGCCCTCAATCTCCACACAGAGAGGACAGGCACCAGAAAGTACAGCAGGATGAAAGCCATATGTCACTAAAAATGGTAAAAATACAGTTGTCTGGCATTCAAGACAAGGAAAAGCTGTCCTCCAGAATTTGTTAGGGAGGGGTAAGCATTGGAGAAAGCTTCATGGCAGTGGCATTTATAATGGCTCTTGAAGGGTAGGCAGGTGCTGAACAGAGCTGTCCATGTGCAGGAAAACAGCACCCCAGGGACACGAATGGTATGCCAAAATGTTAGGTAGTCAGGCAGACATGAGTGATGGGGGAACAAAGGAATGAAGGCCCAGCCCAGAGACCTTCCTTAGGACCTCCCTGGAATACCCACTTTATAGTTATAAACCACCCCTGCATCCTGAGGAACAAAGGAATGAAGGGCCATAAACCTACAGTTGGTTTATTCTGGCCAGATGCTTGCACAGTAAGAACTACTCTGACCCTCTCTTCACCCCAGCCTCATTATACCATCATTATAATATCATGCCTATGGCCGGAAGTTCATGAATCTAATTATAACAGAATGAATTCTGAGTAACCACATGCGCAGTAGGCAGGGTCATAACAGCCAAATGTCAATCAAAAGGACGTCATGTGCCGATCATCTAGGAACGCCCTTGTAACCTTCCATCGTGCCCTAATAGAATACAGACCTCCCACTTCTACAAGGTTACAGCTCTTGCCATAACTCACCCCGTCCCTTGGAGCTACTCTATCTTTTGTCTTTTTACCTTCTGAATTCCATAGGGCTGCAGCCTTCTTTGGTATGGCCCATCTCCTAAAAATGAAGTTTTAATAAATCTTACTCTTCCTACATCTCACTGAGCTGTAATTCTTTACTACATTAGGGAAAAGAACCAAGGTGCCCCTCAGCACTGTTGGGGCAGGAATGATTTCAGATCATTCCAAAACAGTGACAAAAAGTCCACCGAGAGTGTCTATGAGAATATGGACAGCTGATATCAGCTTCTAGTGCAGTGATAACTAGTCAGCCAGGCTCCTAATCCATCAGAAGAAAATTATACAAACGAATGCGGAAACACAGCTCCCTTCTCAGGAAACAGAAATTCCAACATCTGGTTCTAAACTCCACTTAAAAGAAAAAAATAGAGATATGTTGTTACAAAGCCAGGAAATGGCAGTATAAAAAAACCAGCAAAAAGCAGTCGGTAGTCACTTCTCCAGAAGGCAGCTGCCAAGTGGCTTCTTCTATGTTCAGTAGGCCCCTGGCGGGGGCATTGCAGAGCCGAGCTCAGCAGCTGTGTGGGAGCTAGTGAGCAGGCCACGCAAATGGGCTACACCTACAGGTATTCTTTCTATGGCTAAGGTTCTAACTTTTATTCAAGAGAGACTAAAACATATGTATCACAAGGCCTGGACAGAATTCAGAACTTTGTTGTCTTTTGTACATGAGTTTGTTTGTTTTTCTCCCTTGTGCTTCTGTTGCAGAGAAAACTTGTGATTGGTGTTTTTTCACTAGCAGGCTAAGGAAACAAGTTTCTCTGCTGCCTCACTATATCAGTCATCTTTGTGATCCCTCCTTGAAACAACTGGAATAGGGACTCAGATTTGTCTATTTCCATTTGTCGGCCATCCCAGCCAGGCGAGCTAAGCAAATTTATACATGCATACCACCAAGTTGTGCATCTTGCAAAGTTAACTTATTTTTTTAAACCAACATCCACCCAGGAGGCCTTACCAGCCTATCAGTTACCATTTTATACAAGGCCTAAAAACGTCTCCTGCTTCTTGCCTCAGGTAGTACTGCATTTAAACACAATTGAAGTGGGTTTATGATTTCAATTGAAGGGACCAACGGTTTGCCTCTCCAAAATGTGTCTTTTGGGATATTGATTTTAAGCTGGGTATTAAGAAACGAAAGACTCAAAAGAACCTTTTGACCTACCCGCTCTCGTAAGAGATTCAGATGGAAAGCCCTGCTCCAGGAAAGGAATCTTAGCATATTCACATTAGCATTAGACAGGAAGGATCTAAGCAGGGGCTGTATTCCCCACAGGGTCCCATTATTTCTGGATTGCCTAGCAGGAATTTGTTTATCACATGTTCAGCTCAGTCTTGGCTACCTGTAAATTGCCTAGTTCCCCTCTGAAATCCCAGACCCCTGCTTCCCTTTTCTCCTTTGTCTATAATGGCATAGAAACCTCAACAGCCCAGTGCATTTCAGGTCTCTTTCTTATGGCTTCCCTGAATATGCATTCATATGGGACATTTTCTCCTGCTAATTTGTCTCTGTAAATTTGATTATTGGCCCAGCTAGAAGAACTTATGGGAAAAAAATTAATTTTTTTAGCCACCCCCACCAGTCTAGAAAAGCTGCATTTAATTTCTGCACTGCTCTGTTTCGGCATGAAAGCAATCACTCAGTGTCACTACACTGGGTCCTTCTTCAGTCCAAACTTTGCTTTGTAAAGGTTTCCACACCGAAGGCAGATTATCCTGAAGCAAAGTACTGAAGATTTTTTTTTGTAACGTTTGCTACATTATAGTAAACATCATAATATCCGCTGCTCCAGAACATATACTATTGCTTTTTTTCAGGTTTTTCATGTTGCCCTAAGCATTTATTCCAATTTAAGTGAAAATTCTGATGGGGGAAAAAAGATTTTTAATCTATTTAAATGTTAGCTGTTTTATATTATGGAAGCTAAAAAAAATACACATATAAGGAATCATTCAAACCTCTGTATGCCAGTGTTCTAAGATAAATTGGATTTTTTCATGCACAGCTTTTGTCAAGTAAATGCATTTCATATTTATAAAATGCTACTTAAAATCTGCACCTTCGAAAGTAAGATTCTTAAAATATTATACTCAAAATAGTCTCTGTTTTTAAAGTAAATGTTATGAGATAGCTGTATGTTTCAAAATGGAATTTGTTTATCTCTAACAAGTGTTTATGTTGTGCCTAGTATGGGAAATGCACCATTTTGGGCACTAGGAACAACAGTTAACAACAGATAAAAATCCTGACCTTCAAGAAATGTATTCTCAAGGGAAAACCCAATATAGTTGACAAAATACATATATGAAATATACAGCCTATTAGATGGGGAGAGACTAGGTAAAGTAATAAAGGAAGAGGGGTAAAGAGTTGGGGGTGGGCTGCAATTTTAACTAGGCTGGTCGGGGAAAGTCTCTTTGAGAGGCAGTATTTAAACATTGGGAGATGCACGAGTGTACCCGGGGAAGGAACATTCTGGCAGAAGGAATAGGAAGTACAGAAGCCAGTGTGGTTGGGGTAGAACAAGCAAAGGGGAAGAGAAGAAGATAGAAAGGATGTCTGAGAAGTGACAGGGGACAGATCATGTGGGGGTTTGCAGGCCACTGACATGTGGGATGGAAAGCCATTAGAGAGTTTCATCTAAAGCATTAATGTGATCTGGCTTACTTTTCCTGAGATATAATTCAATATCATACAATTTACCCTTTTAGGGTGAACAATTCACTGGTTTTTAGTATAGTCAGAAGGTTGTGTAACCACTACCACTTCTAATTCCAGAATATTTTTTTTTTTAAGATGGGAGAAATAAAAATATATTCATATGCTGGTGGGACAACTTCAGTAAGAGGGAAATAGATGATACAGGAGGAAGCAGAGAATTGCTGAGATAGGTTAGAGGAGACAGAATTAAACATTTTATCTGTTTGTCTAGAAGGCAACAATTAAAACAGAAATCATTTACAGATGCAGAAAAATCAAGTAAGGACAAGCTAATTTTTTCCCCAGGAGACACAAAAACTACCATCATTTAGATTTATCTGAATCTACTTTTCAAGGCTGAAGATAATGGATTAATTGTACATAGAGTTTCAGGGCTTGTAGTCACAAGATTCAAGTTAAAGCACCATGACAAGTCACAATATTCCAGAAAATTTTGACCTCCCTTTTTTAACCATAAAATACTGACTAAAAACAATCTGTCCTCTCTACCTTATAGAATTGATGTGATGATCAAATAAAATATGCAAACATTTGTAACTCAAGTGTGATGTCCCTATAAGGTCTTTTTAGTGCTACTAAATAAGGAGGAATTGCACATGCTTGATCTTATTCCAATACTCTACGCTTTAGCTCTAAGAAGAGGAAAAGCAAAATGAAACAAATTGGAAGAATGAGTAATTAAATCATGGAAAAACAGAACTTTCTGGTTATGTACTATAATGAAAACACACTCATGAAGTTGTCGGTGAAGTACGCCTTAATTTTCCTCTCCTTCAAAAAAACTCAACAATCATTTAAAAAAAATGTTTACTTTTGTAAACATTTACCTGGGGAGATATATCCAAGAAAATATTGCTAAGACTGATGTCAAAGAGTTTACTGCCTATGTTTTTTTAAAGTTTTATGGTTTCAAGTCTTATATATGTCTTTAATCATTCTGAATTTATTTTTTGTGTAGTGTAAAAATGTGGTCCAATTTTTTTGCATGTATCTGTCCAGTTTTCCCACAACATTTACTGAAGAGATTGTCATTTTCCCATTGTATATTCTTGCCTCCTTTGTCGTATATTAACTGACCATGTAAATGTTCGTTTATTTCTGGGCTCTCTAGTCTGTTCTATTGACCTATGAGTCGGTTTTTGTATGAGTATCATACTATTTTGATTACTATAGCCGTGTAGGATAGTTTGAAATCAGAGAGGATGATGATACCTCCAACTTTGTTCTTCTTTCTCAAGGTTACTTTGGCTATTCGAGGTCTTTTGTGGTTCCATATAAATTTTAGGATTATTCGTTTTAGTTCTGTGAAAAATACCAATGATGTTTTGATATGAACTGTACTGAACCTGTAGATTGCTTTGAGTGGTATGGACATTTTAAAGATATTAATTCCTCAAATCCATGAGCCAAGTATATCCTCATTTATTTGTGTTGTCTTCATCAGTGTCTTACAGTTTTCAGAGTACAGGTCGTTCGCCCCCTTAGTTAAATTTGTTCCTAGGTATTTTATTCTTTTTGATGCAATTGTAAATGGAATGGTTTTCTTAATTTCTCTTTAAGAGTTCATTATTAGTGTACAGAATACACTAATACAACACATTTCTGCATCAAACTAAAAAGCTTTTGCATAGCAAAGGAAACAGTAACTAAACAAAAAGACAACCTACTGAACGGGAGAAAATATTTGCAAATTACATATCCAATAAGGGGTTTATACCCAAAGCATATTAAAAACTCGTACAACTCTATAGCAAAAAAAAAAAAAGAAAAAAGAAAAAGAAAAAAAAGAAAACCAACCAAACAAAAAAAACAATCTGATTAAAAAATGGGCAGGAGACTTGAATAGACGTTTCTTTAAAGACAACATACAGATGGCCAACAAACATATGAAAAGATGCTCAACATCACTAATGAGGTAAATGCAAATCAAAACCACATTGAGCTATCTATCGCCTTATACCTGTCAGAATGACTATTAGCAAAAGTCAACAAATAAGTGTTGGCGAAAATGTGGAGAAAAGGGAAACTTCATGCGCTGTTGGTGAGATTGTAAATTGTGGCAGACATTATGAAAAACAGTATGGAGGTTCCTCAAAAAATTAAACTACCATATGACCCAGCTATTCCACTTCTAGATATTTAACCAAAGAAAACAAAAAAACTAATTCAAAAAGATATATGCGCCCTTATGTTCACTGAAGCATTATTTATAATAGCCAAGATCTGGAAGCAATCTAGGTGTCTTTCGATAGATGAATGGATAAAGAAGATGTGGGGTGTGTGTGTGTGTGTATATATACACATATATAATGGGATATTACTCAGACATAAAAAAGAATGAAATCTTTCCATTTGCAGCAACATTGATGAACCTAAAGGGTATCACACTAAGTGAAATAAGTCAAAGACAAAGACTGTATCACTTCACTCATATGTGGAATCTAAACCAAAAAAAAAAAAAAGAAAAATGAACAAATAAAACAGAAACAGACTCATGGATACAGAGAACAAACTGATGGTTGCCAGAAAGAAGGGGCAGGTGGGGAAATGGGTGAAGAAGTGAAGGGGAATAGGAGGTACAAACTTGAGTTATAAAATAGATAAGTCACAGGGATGTAATGTACAGCATAGGGAATACAGTAAATGCTATCGTAGTACAGTGATGGATGGTTTGGATGGTTTCTAGGCTTGTGATCACAACAAGAGGCATATGAATACTAAATCACTATGTTGTACACCCGAAACTGATATAATATTGTATATCAACTCTAATAAAAAAATAAAAACAACAACCACAACAAAACAACTCAACAACCAAAAAATCCTCCAGTTTAGAGACAGTTAGTTGAGTATGGGGCAAAAAAAGAAGTTACACTAAATTTGACTGTAGGCCTGAAGCAACATCATGCTTAGAAAGAAGATGTAATTTAATATCTTTTCATGAATCTTTTAATCTCCGTGTTCCCTACCACCTGCCAGGATCAACTCAAATCAAAAGATTATTTGATCTTCAACTTCTTGCCCAATAGGAGATATTAACAGGCATTTAAAAGAAGTTTTTATTCTTTCATCTATTATTTTATCTAGAAACTATTAACATAAAGACTCTGATATGGAATTTACAGATACCAAAGTTGAACTTATTACTTAGCTACCCCTCACATTTATTCAGAAAACTTAGCTAAAAACTCTATTGGCCATGAGATCTCACAAGATTTTAAAGGAAAGTTGAAAGGCTATAAAGGAGATACACACACTTTCCTTTAAAATATGTCTCTAATTCTCCTTAGATGTGTACCACTTGGCAGAGGAATCAGAGTTTCCTTGTGAAATCAATGTGTACACATATAATCAATAGAAAAAAGATTAACTTTATTCTAACTATAAAGCTATTTTTGTATTTTTATATTTATGAAATACTGTTTATATATCAACATATTAGATATTGATTCTTTAGTCAGAATGCTAATCTCCCACTAAAAACTCAGTTACTCAAACAAAATAATTCACTTTATAATTATCAAAATTACAGTTTCTAGGAACAAATTATTCTAATGGGTGAGTATATTTGCCTCAAGCTCCCTCTCAGTCACATACTCTTAACATTACTGAGGAAAGACTTATTTCAAGTAAGTGATGCTTAGTTAAAACATATCATTTACAGGGCCCAAGTCATTTCAAGCACTGGTTTTGATTTAAATATTTTTGAAGAAAGTTTTATCATACTACACATTTCTCTAATATAATATTATAGTTAACAACTTAATTAACATAATGCCATAATTAACACTGTATAATGTTAACTAATCTGGATTTCTTAGGGTCATCATTATCAATATCCAGTAACAGACTAAATTATAAAATCTTCATAACTACGAATTTGCTGAGGAATGCAAAGCTATTCACTCTCGCCCTAGGTAGAACGAGGCTGGATGGTGGTGTCTGCCTCTTACAGCCTTTCTTCCTGCCTTGCCTTGCCAGGAGGCCACCAGTCATTTCTTGCTCCTCTCAGTATGCCTGTTATCTAGCAGGCTCACTGGTCTCCATGCAGCTATCTTTTGATTCTAAAAGTGGGAGGAAGAGCCACAGTCTCGAAGTGAAGTGGGTCTGCCACAACCTGGCAGCATACCCCTGGACAAACCACTGAATCGCTTTAGGAATTCATCTCCTTGTCTACACAATGAAAGAACTGGCCTGAATGATTTTTAAGTCCAATCTTAAGATTTTATGAGGAATCTTGCTAAGGGTTGAAAAAACTAATTTCTAAGTTTATTAGAACTGTGTCCAAAGGAAAAAAAAAAAACAGAGAAATTCTAATAAAAGGATCTCAGAGGTTCCCATACTTTGGTGCATAGAATTTATAGCATCTTATTTTTACCATATCATGGACTTTGAGTCTTACGTCTAGATCCCTTTAGTTCTAACAAATGAGGGTCCTTACTGGATAAATCGCCTCCAGATAAATGGATAAGAATTACATTAAGAGCTTCTTAAAAAAGAAGATTAAATATGACTCAAATATACTTCCTTCACTTAAAAGATGAGAATTCAACAAGAAATTTTCAAAAACCTATGAATACATTATTCCTTTATGAAAATTTTTGTTTCTAAATGCATATCCATCTGATATATAAACCAAATGACACTGCATACTAAAATATGATTTACCTATAACTACATCATGACCATCAACCAAGCCAGCAGAGAAGAGCTCCTGAGAAACGCCATCTGCCGTATCTGTCCAAATGTGAAATGAATATGTATTAGTAACCAAAAAATAAAAATCAGCAACCAGTACAAAGTAAACTATGTATTTTTCATTTACAAAATTTACCCGCATGTGTTTTAATTCAACAATTCAGATTCTTTCAGGACGGAAAATCAGAAACAATGTGAAATACATTTTGCCATGTACAGTTTGCATCATGCTATTTATTCAACAGAAGTTATACAAAATTATTATTTTATTTTTGGTGAAGCAAGAAACAAATGCCCTTGGCTACTGTCTGAATTAATCCTCAAATGCACCTCTAGAGGTTATCTCATAACTGGTCCCTACGACACCGCTTTACTTTCTTTCCAAGGTCAATTCCAGGCATCATCAATTGTTTTCTATCAGTAGCTACTGAGTCAGAATTTATGGAGAAGGCTTATGATATACCTTATATTTGGTACAAATAGCCAATGAGCTTACTGGACTAGTAAGATGAGTTATTTAAATGTATGCTATTAAGAAACTCCTTTAACATGACATTGGTCATTTGATAGCGACAGATTCATTCCCTTAGAAAATGTGGTTGAATAAAAGAATGAAGTTCTCAATGGTAAGTGACAGGAGTTAGCAATCTCATAAAGATGGGACTGAACAGGCTGTAGCAAGTGAACATGACTGAAATTACTTAATTGAAAGGTTATAAATGAATATGATAATAGTGAGCAGTCTGTTTGAAGACCTTGTAAAGAGAAATTGATAAACTGCAATGTGCCCAAAAGAGCATTATGAACCTCTATATTTTTACAAGGGGGAAGACATGGTACCCCTGGCCTTCTGATACTCTCACAAACATCCAGAACCATAGCTGGATAAAAAGAAACTGGCTCAGTAGCTGACAACAACCTTACTTCATTCATTATGAAATGGATCAGGGGCCCAACCTCCGGGCTGCAGACAGATACTGGTCTGTGGCGTGTTAGGAACTGGGCCACATAGCAGGTGCGTGGCCGAAAAGTGAGCGAAGCTTCATTTGTATTTGCAGCCACTCCCCAGGGCTAACATCACCACCTCAGCTCCACCTCAGATCATTAGGTATTAGATTCTCATAGGAGCACCAGTCCCCAGTGACAAAAAGGTTGGAGACCACTGACCTAGATGGATGTTTGACTGTAAGTATCTTCCAAAGTTAGGGAGCACTTGCAAGTAAACCTGCTTAATCAAACAAGCAACTAAATTGAATTACAGTTTGCTATGCCAAAGGCTGCCCTCAATATAGACTGAGTTTCCTTGCTTAATCTGTATTTCAGATATGGTGACTTTGTGACTGTGTGTTGGGCATGAGTGCATGCATGCACACATGCATGCAAACATGTAACTGAATATACAATTACCTTTCATAATTCTTGGGCTTTAAAGTCTGACACATAGTAACTACTCAATAAATGGTAACTATGGTGATGATGGAGCAGCCAAGATGATCTGAGATGCACCTTATGCTCTTTTACATTCTCTTCCTCCCTTTCATATATGGCCCAATTTCCCAAATCTCTAATGAAAATTTGAGATCCCATGTATATTCTTTGTACTTCCAAGAAACTGGTACTCTATCATTTCGCTCATTCCATTTCATAATGAATGAAGTAAAACAATTTACCTATAACTAGATCATGGAAAATAAACACATAGGAATCTTACTAAACTACAAAATTCCATATAACGTAGGTTTTTCTTGGGGCTTGTCCTTACTACTAGAAGTCCGAAAACACTTTACAAAATTCTCTTAGGAATAAAATGATCCCTTAGCATGAAACCTAGGGTAGCACAATGAAAGGCTCTACTATGAATGTGATTCAGCTTTATGAAGTCAGAACAGTGGTCCACAACCCCTAGCCACAGACTGGTACCAGTTTGTGGCCTGTTAGGAACCGGGACGGACAGCAGGAGGTGAGCGGCAGGAGAGGGAGGGAAATGTCATCTGTATTTGCATCCGCTCCCCAGTGCTAGCATCACCACCTCAGCTCCGCCTCGGATCATCAGGCATTAGATTCTCATAGGAGCACCGGTCCCTGGTGCCAAAAAGGTTGGGGACTGCTGAGCTAGAACATTTAGCCTCACAATCTGTATCTTCCTAGATGCTACTGGAAACTTCAGGAAGAGCATTGATTTAAGGGTCTACTAGGGCACACAGCAGACAGTCATTATATTTCTATTGACTGATCATCAGTTAAAGCATCTGAATGTTACCATCATCTCTACAGCATCAGTAAGATCTTACACTTAAGGAAGGAGCTACAACCACAGAATGTAGTTGAAAATGGAATAATCAAAGCCACATTGAGGGCTAGTACTCAAACAGTACCAAAGCAGATGACATCAACAAGTGATTAAAGCATATAGTATCTCCTACTATTTTCAAGACTCCTGGGTACCAAATGAGTCATATTAAGATATCAGAAAGGTCACGCTGGCTGGCCCAAAATGGAAATAATCTGTGCGTGTGTGTTAGCGCGTGCACCATTACGCAGTTACTCCATATGCACACAGTAATAAATACATCACTAATCGTTTAGAACAGAAACATGAAGGTAATTGGTAATTTGTTTTTCCTTAAGCTGTTTAACATTCCTGATGTGTAAACAAGTTAAATAATCATATATGCTTATGATTTCTAGAGCATACTGCAATGTAATAAATACAAAGGGCTTGCCCTCAAATGAGGACCCAGAATATTGGATACATTTGTGTTACATATTCTACCCTTACATACATGTTTATGTGTATATACAGCACAGACAGTAGGCCTGTAGTGTGCATGCGCAGATGTGGTACAGACAATGCCTGAAATGCAGACAGCATCAGCAATCACAGAGGTACGACGATATATTCATCGTGTTTCCGCTACCAACGGGCCTGTGTTTGCTGCCCAGGGAAGGTCAGTTATCATCTAGAAGCCAATGCTATTTTGTCTGAGCAAGAAAAGCAGAGACTCGTGATCTAACTATGACAAATGAGGCTGCCAAAGCCAGCACAAAGGGTCAGGTAATGCTGATACGGCCGTCTTATGCCCCAAAATTCTTCACTCAGAAATTCATTTCTTTGTTAGCTCTTTAAATTAAAACTGATTTTTCTTACCATCATCAATTTTAAATAATCAGATAAAAAGAACAAACCTTAAAATAAGAATCTGTTCTTTTACCTACTGTACCTGAATCATTATATAATTACTAGATTTTATCACAGCATTGACTGGTCAATATTATTATATTGTGACAAAATAAATAGCTTTTTGATAACAGTAACAGGTACTGTACAATTTCACAGACTGACTCTAAATTCTCAAAGATGGATGATCCCAGAAAGAAAGATCAATCAGCAAATTCCTTAGGGCCTTACTTAAATTTTATAAAAGGTACTTAATATGTTAGTTTAATTCAAATATACAATACATCACTAAATCTTTGTGTGTACAGGGGACTAGAGATCAGTGCCAGTGAGTCTATGACCATGTGTGGCCCAAGAACATATTTTGTTTGGCTAGCGGTATTTTCTAAAAACTGAACTTGAATGTATTTAAACAAAACTCTTTAGTGTCCTGATGTTCCCCACCACTAACTCTGGCTCCTGTAAGCATTTGAGTTTCTGTTTTCTTACAGATATAATAGCAAGGATGATAAGCAGTTAACCAAATGACCAGATACCAAGCTAGAAAGTCTTGTACTTCAGAGTTTGCAAAATTTTAGCAAATACAATTTATTTAATCAAATCAAAATTTACATGGAGCTCTAATACATAAATACAGTATTTGAATATATTACATAGTAATATATTCAAACATAAGAGACTAATGTATTTTAGAAAGATATTCAGTATAGGCATCGAAACTGTTTCCACGTACATAAGAATCTGAAACCAGGGGTCAGGGAAGACAATTATAGTCTTAGCATAAGCATCTGATTTTCACTTCTCCAGGTTGTTTTGGTTATAAACTAAATAGTAGAAATAACGATTTTTGTTGAACAACTAGTTTGTGATCTTCAAAGCCTGTTCATATGTTACTTATCCATTAATGAACCAAAATAACTTGAAATTCTCTTGCATTCCAGGCTCTTGCCAGGGTGATAAAGATGCCAAGAAATATGGCATGGTCTATGCCTTCCAGGCATCCAGGAGCTGAAAAAGCAACTAGTCTGGCCTTTAATAACTATTTACATTACTAAAATTGCATTCAGCTGCAAGACTGGCATCACTCCTACCCAGCTTATCAGTGGTGCCTGCAGCAAATAGAGGCCATGGACATTCCCCAACACAGGCTTCGTGTAATCTGAACTGAATATAGAGGCAAAGTATGTCACATTTTTGCATGATGTCACTATTTGCTGCTCAACTCTCATTAGGACTGCTGTATACTTTTCACTACACTCATCATAAAATCTGTTAGGCCCTGCATTACCAAGCCAGTAATTCCTTTCATGGTTGAGCTAATATATTAATTTGTGGGTGTGTGTCCACACACGCACACGCACGCGTG